>NC_139676.1:588197-735697 GCF_951799395.1 Argentina silus | reverse complement strand
ATTAATGTGAGAGAACGTGTTCTTTATTTGAAGGAGAAGACAAACTACTTCTTACTTTTAGCTATTTATTTATATGTCAGAATTCTAGGCTTGTACAAGGACCACTTTTGGCGAAGAAAATCACAGTCAGCAAGCTGTTAATCTGTAACCAACCTTCCAAAAATGGATGCATTCAAACAGTCAAACCAAGTATTTACAGTATACAAAATGATTGTGATTGGCTATTTGGTTGGGGAGGAACCGTGGTTTAGACTTGGCATCCCTTGTTGTTCACGGGCTGGTCACACCATTCATCCCAGCTGCGGAGTCAGCACCCTGTTAGAGATAAGACACCTACTCTGGTATGTCCTCCCTAGCCTGTCCTCCCTAGCCTGGTATTATTCCACTATAGTTCTTTGTGTAAGCGTGTGTTGCAACATCTTTCTTGATGACCTGGCTTAACCTCTCCATGTATTAATCTAACGTACTATGGGACTAATGCTTGATTCATCTCATTTATCAACAGGCCATCACATTAGTAAATTTAGCACACTGCAGTAATGTATTTTTATTATAGCAATAATAAACTGTTTTTATAAAAAATAATTTCTAACAAAACCCTCCTTTCACACCTTTTAAGGTGTGAACCAAAAATAGTTTTTTATTAAAAAAAAAATCCTCAACAAAACCCTCCTTTCACACCCCTTAAGGTGTGAATCAAACCTTTACAACAGGAGTCTTGGGTGTTGCGGTCTCTGGCTCTGCCTCCACCTGCCGTACCTGGTTAGACAAAACTCGAGACAAGTTAGTCAATGCATTCATGTAGTCATTGCAATTCATTTGCCAAATGTCTAAGGACGGCAGGTGGCCTCCATCTCTTGGAGGACCTGGCATTTGAGCGACCTGTCAACAACTCATGGGGCATTAGATGTGTTTTGCTGTTTGGTGAGTTCCTCATCGACATCAGTGCTAGGGGAAGTGCATCTAGCCATGTCAATCTGGTGTCGTGGCATACTGGTTGGGAATGAGTTAATTCCTTAGCCATTTTACTTCAGTGCTGGCTGTCTCTTTTTTACAGGGAGTGGCTTCCACCCACTTAGTGAGCCTATCCACCATTACTAGTAGGTATCTGTAGCCTTTCACTCTGTTGTCTGCACCCATATCTGATGTCCTTGAATGGTGCGTCTGGTACTGGGAACTTTCCCATGGGACATTTTGGGTCGTGGTCATTGCATGTGTCACATTCTGTCACATAGTTTTCCACCATGCTGGTCATGTGTGGATGAATTTTGATTTTAATCAAATTAGTGTCAATCAGCGGCCTGTATAGATGGGGTCAAGCAGTAGTTCCAAAACTTGAACACTATATAGAGCTAATCAGTAATTGCTGAACATAAACATTAAATGGAGCTTAATCATTAATTACTGAACATAAACACTAGTTGGAGCTAATCAATAATTGCTAAACATGAACATTAAATGGAGCTAATCAATAAAGCTGAACTTGAACACTAGATGAAGCCAAAACACTAGTTGCTCTGTTTTAAGGAAGTAACGAGACAAAGAAAACTTTTCAGGGTGGGGCCGGCCTCCCACTTACTGAACAACCACAACAACAGTAGAGAAAACTCTCGCACAATTTCTATAACAGTTTACACCAATATGTTTTCATCAGTATGTCACTTTCTTTTACCTTCAAACACAATTACTCTCCAAACGCTCTCACCTCCGTCAGCTTCAATGCTTTACTTACTCACACAACCTGGTCCCATACGCTCTCCATTCATAACAAGATTAACTCTAACACACAACAAAATTTACAGGACTTTAACCTGAGGGATTTTAACCCAAAACAATAAACTTTACAGGGACTTTAACCCTGAGGGCCTCCAACCCAGAACAATAGAATTTACAGGGACTTTAACCCTGAGGGCCTCCAACCCAGAACAATAGAATTTACAGGGACTCTAACCCTGAGGGCCTCCAACCCAGAACAATAGAATTTACAGGGACTCTAACCCTGAGGGCCTCCAACCCAGAACAATAGAATTTACAGGGACCTTAACCCTGAGGGCCTCCAACCCAGAACAATAGAATTTACAGGGACTCTAACCCTGAGGGCCTCCAACCCAGAACAATAGAATTTACAGGGACTCTAACCCTGAGGGCCTCCAACCCAGAACAATAGAATTTACAGGGACTTTAACCCTGAGGGCCTCCAACCCAGAACAATAGAATTTACAGGGACTCTAACCCTGAGGGCCTCCAACCCAGAACAATAGAATTTACAGGGACTTTAACCCTGAGGGCCTCCAACCCAGAACAATAGAATTTACAGGGACTCTAACCCTGAGGGCCTCCAACCCAGAACAATAGAATTTACAGGGACTTTAACCCTGAGGGCCTCCAACCCAGAACAATAGAATTCTGACATATATTGCTTTGATTGTTAAATTTTCATTAACGGTTTCATTACGTATACATAGATTTATAAATTTGGTAGTTGGTTTACTCTTACCTCCTCCACACTCACAGTCTACACTATTCAAAATTAACTATGCAGAATTTGGTTTATAACAACAGGTTATTTTAAGTGGAACTAAATGTGGGGGTGTCCTAACTTTTTCCTCACAAGAAGATTGCATTTCTATTAATTACATTTTACCAATCATTTTTTAAATAATTTGTTTCAGTTGTATTTGTTTAGTTATATTACCTCAATTTTTCAATATTGTTCAAATGAATATCAAATGTCCATATGTTTGAATATGTTGAAGAAGACAAAGGTTTTCATAGGGTGTCCTAATTTTTTCTCATGACTGTATACCATACAGCATGCCTTATCTTACAGAACAGCATGTACTATCTTCCAGATTTGGGCATGGAAATCCCAGGTCTACATTATTCTAGACATTTTCAACCTATACGGTGGTGATGTTCATACCCTTTACCAAATAAGGCTATTCCCAACACTATCTCTCCTGTACCATCCCGTACTGTCTCCTCAATCTACAGTGGCCAACTGCATGCTGCAACATTTTAAGTGCACAATACTGTAGGCTTATACATAACACATCAGGCCTTCTTCTGGTCAGAGCAAAATACACTACATTAACTGTCTTGGTGTTGTAGCTAGTTAACTGTCTTGGTGTTGTAGCTAGTTAACTGTCTTGGTGTTGTAGCTAGTTAACTGTCTAGGTGTTGTAGCTAGTTAACCGTCTAGGTGTTGTAGCCGTCTAGGTGTTCGACCGCATTGCGATTGCCATTTGACCGGAGCACACAGGGTTATCGATTTGTGTTGGTCTTGATAGATTACGCCACCTGATACCCCGAGGCAATACCTCTGCGCAATATCTCTGCCAGGAGTGTAGCGCAAGCATTGTTTCAAGTCATCTCCCGCGTGGGAATCCCGAAAGAGATTCTCACCGATCAGGGCACTAATTTTATGTCACGCACCCTCAAGGAACTGTATGGCTTGTTGAACATCAAGGCGATTCGAACCAGTGTTTACCACCCGGCCACTGACGGCCTTTGTGAGCGGTTCAATCGGACCTTGAAGTCAATGATCCGGAAGTTTGTCCACGAGGATAGTAGGAATTGGCATAAATGGCTAGATCCCCTGTTGTTTGCGGTGCGGGAAGTTCCCCAAGCTTCCACCGGGTTTTCCCCGTTTGAATTACTCTACGGGCGTAAGCCCCGGGGTGTCCTAGACCTGCTTAAAGAAAATTGGGAGGAAGGGTCTAGCGACAGTAAGAGTGAGATCCAGTACGTCCTCGACTTGCGCACAAAGCTCCACGCCCTAGGGGCTATCTCACGTGAGCATTTGCTGCAAGCCCAGGAGCGTCAGAAACGCCTGTATGACAGGGGGGCTACCCTACGAGAGTTTACACCGGGAGACAAGGTGCTCGTACTGTTACCCACCTCCAGCACGAAATTACTCGCGAAGTGGCAAGGGCCGTTTGTGGTCACACGTCGCATGGGGGACGTGGATTATGAGGTTGTACGCTCGGACCGGGGGGATAGCTTGCAGGTGTATCACGTCAATCTCCTAAAAAAATGGAACGACGTGGTCACGGTTGCTCTGGCTACGGTAATTCCGGAGAGAGAGGAGTTCGGTCCGGAAGTCCCAAAATCGAAAGTTAGCACTCCGGTCGATATTGATAACCATCTCTCTGCTAGCCAGGCCGCGGACGTTGCAGATTTGCAGCTTAAGTTCGCTGACGTGTTCTCTCCCCTGCCCGGTCGGACTACGCTCATCGACCACCATATAGAAATGCAGCCGGGTTTAACGGTGCGCACGCGTCCCTATAGGTTGCCGGTGCACAAACGAAACGTTGTGTGCACGGAGTTGGAAGCCATGCTGGAGCTGGGTGTGGTCGAGGAGTCCCGCAGTGATTGGTGTAGCCCCATCGTGCTTGTCAACAAGCCAGATGGGGCTATACGGTTCTGTGTGGATTATAGACGGGTTAATGCGGTCTCCAAGTTCGATGCATATCCGATGCCCCGGGTCGACGAGCTCTTGGACCGGCTTGGTACGGCCAGGTACTTCACGACATTGGATTGTACGAAGGGATACTGGCAGATTCCACTCTCGCCGGTGTCCCGGGAGAAAACGGCATTCTCCACTCCGCTCGGGTTATTCCAGTTCACCGTGCTCCCTTTCGGGTTGTTCGGAGCCCCAGCCACTTTTCAGCGCCTCATGGACCATATTCTGCGGCCGCACGCCGCCTATGCTGCGGCCTACCTAGATGACATTGTCATTCACAGTGACACCTGGCCACAGCATGTGCGGAGTGTGGCTGCTGTTCTGCGGTCCCTGAGGCAGGCGGGGCTGACGGCCAACCCGAAGAAGTGCGTGATCGGGCGGAGGGAGATCCGGTATCTGGGGTACCACTTGGGACGGGGGGAGGTGCGACCGCAGATTGAAAAGACTGCGGCCATCGCCGCCTCTCCCCGGCCCAAGACAAAGAAGGAGGTGAGGGCCTTCCTGGGGCTGGCGGGATATTACCGCCAGTTCGTACCAGGGTTTTCAGAGCTGGCCAGTCCCTTGACGGACCTCACCCGGAAGGGTGCCCCGGATCCAGTCCAATGGTCGGGCCAGTGCCAGGGGTCGTTCGAGGCCCTTAAGGGGGCTCTTTGTGGAGAAACGGTCCTGTATGCGCCTGATTTTAACCTCCCTTTCTCCCTATAGACGGACGCGTCGGATAGAGGGCTGGGAGCAGTGCTGACCCAGCGCGTGGAGGGGGCCGACCGGCCGGTGCTGTACCTGAGCCGCAAGGGAGGGCCGGTACAGCACCGTGGAGAAGGAGTGCCTGTCCATCAAGTGAGCGGTCGGCACCCTCCGCTACTACCTGCTGGGTCGCGCCTTCACCCTCTATTCCGACCATGCCCCCCTCCAGTGGCTCCACCGCATGAAGGATGTAAACGCGAGGATCACCCGGTGGTACCTCGCGTTGCAGCCCTTCAACTTTTCCGTCGTGCACAGACCGGGGGCGCAGATGGTCGTGGCAGACTTCCTCTCCCGTGCAGGGGGGGGGGAGTAGGTCGTCGGCCGTCGGGTCCCCGGCCTGTGTCGGGCGGTGGGGGTATGTGGGGGGACATGCAGCGTTCGGCCTGTAGAGGGAGCTACAGGACCGTGGCCGGGGTTGTGTCGGCGAGACTTTGTTGCACACCTGCTGCAAATGAAGTCTCGTCGGCGAATGTTTAAGATGTGTGTGCTTCTGCCATTTCAGTAGGCGAGGCGAGGCAAGGAGAGTTGAGAGCTGACACGGGAGAGAGAGACTTTTGACGAGGCTGGAAAGCCCAAACAGTTGTGACGGATTACTTTATGAATAAACGGGACCAATTCCCTTATCGTGATACTGCGTGTGCCTCTGTGTATAAACGGACTTTGTTACAGTGTTGTAGCTAGTTAACAGTCTTGGTGTTGTAGCTAGTTAACTGTCTTGGTGTTGAGCCCGTAACAATTCATCATGTCCAACCTCTTTTTTGTTCCCAGGCTAGCATAGTTAAGAGTCTGATTAGGTTTCTTGGTACGGTTTGTGAAATTTATCCTTGACTGTTTGTACTTCATTTGTTTACACTACACAGATCCACCTCACAGCCCAGCTACTATTTCTGAACCCAGGTCCACAGAGTCCCCTGGTTCTTGCTGTGGTTCTTCAGTCCAGAAAAGCACATCGTGGGGTCCAAAGATGGTGGCAGTGAAGCTAGAATACTGCAGTCAAACACTGGAAGTCAATGTGGTAGTGAAAGAGGAGGAAGGAGGAGAGGAAGTGGAGGAGAAAGATGTGATGGTGAAAGAGGAGGAGGAAGGAGGAGAGGAGGAAGATGTGATGGTGAAAGAAGAGCAAGGAGAGGGAGTGGAGGAGAAAGATGTGATGGTGAAAGAGGAGGAGGAGGAAGGAGGAGAGGAGGAAGAGAAGAAAGATGTGATGGTGAAAGAGGAGGAGGAGGAAGAGAAGAAATATGTGATGGTGAAAGAGGAGGAGGGGGAGGAAGGAGGAGAGGAGGAAGAGAAGAAAGATGTGATGATGAAAGAGGAGGAGGGGGAGGAAGGAGGAGAGGAGGAAGAGAAGAAAGATGTGATGGTGAAAGAGGAGGAGGAAGAGAAGGAAGATGTGATGATGAAAGAGGAGGAGGGGGAGGAAGGAGGAGAGGAGGAAGAGAAGAAAGATGTGATGGTGAAAGAGGAGGAGGAGGAAGAGAAGGAAGATGTGATGATGAAAGAGGAGGAGGGGGAGGAAGGAGGAGAGGAGGAAGAGAAGAAAGATGTGATAGTGAAAGAAGAGGAGGAGGAAGGAGGAGAGGAGGAAGAGAAGGAAGATGTGATGGTGAAAGAGGAGGAGGGGGAGGAAGGAGGAGAGGAGGAAGAGAAGGAAGATGTGAAGGTGAAAGAAGAGGAAGTAGAGGATAAAGATGTGAAGATGAAAGAGGAACAAGGAGAAGATGAATTAGTGGATGAAGATGGTGAGGAAGGTGAGTTCATGTTATGTTTTTGTCTGAGGCCAGGCCAAATTATTCTGTAGTTCAAAGGGCACTGGCAATGATTTCCTCCATAGCAGTTGTTCATTCATTCAAGCAAAAGTTGTTACAATTTATCAAACGTCGCTGACTGATCATGGAATTTCTACTGTTGACAAGGGTAGGCCTACAATAAATATGATTTAAGTCAATTGTTAATCATGAAACATTGATTATGTATCCATTTGCATTTGCTGTAATATGAACACACTCTGACAACCTTGAGTTCCCACAGCGTCTGCGGACACCAGAGATGTTGTGTTTCTTCTGGAACTGCTGAGTCTATGGAAGCACTGCTTGTTCTCCTGTTGTTTCTAATCCTGTATATGTTCCTATCCTTACAGGAGAGAGCTCCAACCCAGACTTAGACATCTAATCCTGTACATGTTCCTATCCTTACAGGAGAGAGCTCCAACCCATGGTCAGACTGTGAGCCCAGCTCCACCGCATCAGAAAATCATCAACAACACAGGCGGAGGAGCTCAAGACAGAAGAATCACCACTGCATGGACTGCTTCAGTAGTTTCTATGAGCCAGAAAATTTGAGAAGTCACACTTGCAGGCCCCGTCCCTGTTTAGATTGCAGTGAGAGTTTCATTTGTCCAACTCATTTTGAATCACACCCACAGACTCATACAGGAGAGAAGACTCACCCTTGCCTTCAGTGTGGAAAGAGTTTTGATTATATGAGCAGCCTAAAGAACCATCAGAGGATACACACAGATGAGAGGCCATACCACTGCACTCAGTGTGGGAAGTGTTTCAGGCATGCAGGACCCCTAAAGAGGCATCAGAAGATACACACAGGAGAGAGGCCTCACCAGTGCCTTCAGTGTGGAAAGAGTTTTGATTTTATGAGCAGCCTAAAGACCCATCAGAGGATACACACAGGTGAGAGGCCATACCACTGCGCTCAGTGTGGGAAGAGTTTCAAGAAGGCAGGACACCTAAATAGGCATCAGAGAATACACATAGGAGAGAAGCCATACCTCTGCTCTCAGTGTGGGAAGAGTTTCAATGAGGCAGGACACCTAAATAAGCATCAGAGAATACACACAGGAGAGAGGCCATACCACTGCTCCCAGTGTGGGAAGAGTTTCAGTGTCGCAGGATCCTTAATGAGACACCAGAAAATCCACACAGGTGAGAAGCCATACCACTGCTCCCAGTGTGGGAAGAGTTTCACTGAGTCAGGACACCTAAAGACGCATCAGAGAATACACACAGGAGAGAAGCCATACCACTGTTCCCAGTGTGGGAAGAGTTTCAATCACTCTGGCAACCTAAACAAGCATCAGAGAATACACACAGGAGAGAAGCCATACCACTGCTCCCAGTGTGGGAAGGGTTTCACTGCGTCAGGACATCTACAGATACACCAGAGAACACACACAGGAGAGAAGCCATACAACTGTTCCCAGTGTGGGAAGAGTTTCAATCACTCTGGCAACCTAAAGAAGCATCAGAGAATACACACAGCAGATACCACTTAGCATCTACCAAACGTTTGGTCGCAAGCCCACTGGTGATTGGTCATCATAACCAACTAACATTTTGCCTGCAGTGTGTTCCTCTGTGCAGCAGGGGGCAGAGAAGATTCTCTTTTCACTCCAGCTCTCCCAATAGGGAGCCTTTCCTCGCTTCACTGTCAGCCATAGACATATATATAAATAGCTCTCTGCACAGGTTTATCCCTCTTTTTATGATCAATATTTTTATTGCATTTCACCATTTTCCATAAGACCAACAGTCTACAGTGAAAATGAGACAACAACAATGATAAGAAAATAAACCCCCCAAAGCATTAAAAAACAATTGGGGAAAACATTGTAAACAAAAACAACATAAAATCAAGCTATGGCACAGATGTACAGTTGTGGTCAGAAGTTTACATAGACTTGTAAAGAACATGTATGTCATGGCAGTCTTGAGTTTCCAATCATTTCTACAACTCTTATTTTTCTGTGATGGATTGATTGGGGCACATACTTCTTTGTCACAAAAAACATTCATGAAGTTTGGTTCGTTTATGAATTTATTATGGGTTTTCTGAAAATGTGACAAAATCTGCTGGGTCAAAAATATACTTACAGCACCTTGAATTATCAATTTTGGTGATGTAGAAAGTTGTGTCAATCAAATTTGCTCCTGTGTGTCTCTTCTGTGTGTATTCTCTGATGCTTCACTCTCTTCATACTCCTCAGTCTTATGTAAATATTTATGTAAATAAATCTATGTCAGGGGAGCAGCAGCCTCTCATTAAATGTTTTATAGACCAACATGTCCAGCTGTAGGGAGTCTGTGACGGGGGACTGCCAGACTGGAAATGGATCCTACAAATGTCTAATGTCAGTATGTATGTCTTGGGGAAACAATCACAAATGTATTATGATTCCTCAACATGATTGTGTAAAAAGAAAATAGATTAACAGGCTTTTGAAAGTTTACCTGTGTTTTGGGTGAACTGCACTTTCTGAATGTAATTTTCAAAATTACAGTAACTGTTGTTCATGATGACTTTGTGATATTGGAATAAAGGCCTCAGTTGAGACCTTACAAAATGTCTGGCTCTTCTTACACATTCACTCATTTACCTACAGCATCATTCATATCAAATCAAATTGTATTTGTCATGTACACAGAACAGCCGTAGACGGTGTCATGAAATGCTGTGGGGAAGTTAGCTCCTCAACAGTGCAACAATGAAGCAGTAATTAAACAATGACATGAGGTAGTCCAGGAGAGGCTGGTCTAATGGCCTAATCCTAACCCTAATCCAGGAGAGGCTGGTCTAATGGCCTAATCCAGGAGAGGCTGGTCTCAAGATTCAAGATTCTTTATTTGTCACGTGCATACAAGTATACAGTGAAATGCAAAAGTGACAGTGCCACAGAGTAGTGCAACAATACAATAAGTTTTAAAATCCAATAAAATAAAATAGAAGTACTAAAGAATATACAGTCTATACAGGTCTAATGGCCTAATCCTAACCCAGAGGGCGTATTTCCCACCCCACTGTCACCGTCAGAACAGGAGTACAGAGGATGCCATCTCAATAGTATCTGTATCAACGTTTTCAGACATTTTATATTTCGAGCTTTTATTTTGAAGTTTCCGAAAAACCGGAAGTTCCCTTAAGCCTTCTAGTATTCTTCCTGGTCGTGAAGAAGTTCAGCAGGTCGATCATAACAAGTTTATAAACGTCGATGTCCGGTGAATATTGCAGGTAAGGAACACATGACCCGTGTCTGTACTGCAGGCAGCTGTTATTCGTCTCAAATGTCAATGAATGCTCTAAATTAGGCCAACATGTGCTGAAGTTTTCTGTGAAGAGATGAACCGTGGAACCGTCCGTATCCAGGTTCTCTGGTCACCTGACAACAAAGCACTGCTTTCCCGCCACAATCTGCGCGTTTGTTTCCATGACAACCTCAAACGTAATTTTCTCAAATAATGTCCAACGTTCCCAGGCTAGCATAGCTAGCAGAGTAAAAAGTTAAGAGTCTGGTGAGTATGATGATAACGTTTCTTAGTACGGTTTGTGAAATTGACCCTTGACTGTTTGTGCTTCATTTGTTTACACTACACAGATCCACCTCACAGCCCAGCTACTATTTCTGAACCCAAGTCCACAGAGTCCCCTGGTTCTGGCTGTGGTTCTTCAGTCCACAAAAGCACAACGTGGGGTCCAACGATGGTGGCAGTGAAGCTAGAATACTGCAGTCAAACACTGGAACTCAATGTGGGAGTGAAAGAGGAGGAAGGAGGAGAAGAAGAGAAGGAAGATGTGAAGGTGAAAGAAGAGGAAGTGGAGGATAAAGATGTGAAGATGAAAGAGGAACAAGGAGAAGATGAATTGGTGGATGAAGATGGTGAGGAAGGTGAGTTCATGTTATGTTTTTGTCTGAGGCCAGGCCAAATTATTCTGTAGTTCAAAGGGTACTGCAGATATTTAGCGGTGTACGCAATCAAACATTGATTTTGATTTTGATTTTTTCCATGATTTCCTCCATAGCAGTTGTTCATTCAAACAAAAGTTGTTACAATTTATCAAACTTCTCTGACTGATCATGGAATTACTACTGTTGACAAAGGTAGTCGTCAAAGGTAGGCCTACAATAAATATGATTTAAGTCAATTGTTAATCATGAAACATTGATTATGTATCCATTTGCATTTGCTGTAATATCAACACACTCTGACAACTTCAAGATCCCACAGTGTCTGCAGACCCCAGAAATGTTGTGTTACTTCTGGAACTGTCCGTATCCAGGTTCTCTGATGGAACAGACAACATGACATCTAGTTACTTCTCAGTTGAAATTACAGTCTGTATTTAGTTACAGTCTGTATTTAGTTCGAAATAAATCATAATCTAAGCTAGCAATATTTCTGACTGGCTACCCAGGCAAGCAAACAGTGAAATTGTTATTATACATTATTATTATAAGTTATTATTACACCAATGAAATGAGGTTTTGGCTTTGTTCCAAACTAGCCTGCACTACGTACAGATATGCACGTGATCAAGTGTCGCTGTCAATTGTTAATCATGAAACATTGATTATGTTCCATTTGCATTTGCTGTAATATCAACACACTCTGACAACCTTGAGTTCCCACAGCGTCTGCAGACACCAGAGATGTTGTGTTTCTTCTGGAACTGCTGAGTCTATGGAAGCACTGCTTGTTCTCATGTTGTTTCTAATCCTGTATATGTTCCTATTTTTACAGGAGAGAGCTCCAACCCAGACTCAGACATCTAATCCTGTATATGTGCCTATCCTTACAGGAGAGAGCTCCAACCCAGACTTAGACATCTAATCCTGTACATGTTCCTATTCTTACAGGAGAGAGTTCCAACCCAGACTCAGACAGTGGGCCCAGCTCCACTGCATCAGAAAATCATCAACAACACAGGCGGAGGAGCTCAAGACAGAAGAATCACCACTGCATGGACTGCTTCAGTAGTTTCTATGAGCCAGAGGATTTGAGAAGTCACACTTGCAGGCCCCGTCCCTGTTTAGATTGCAGTGAGAGTTTCATTTGTTCAACTCACTTGAAATCACACCGACAGACTCACAGAGGAAAGAAGACTCACCCTTGCCTTCAGTGTGGAAAGAGTTTTGGTCTTATGAGTTACCTAAAGAGGCATCAGATGATACACACAGACGAGAGGCCATACCACTGCACTCAGTGTGGGAAGAGTTTCAGGAATGCAGGACATCTTAATGGCCATCAGAGAATACACACAGGAGAGAAGCCATACCACTGCTCCCAGTGTGGGAAGAGTTTCACTGAGTCAGGATCCCTAAAGAAGCATCAGAGAATACACACAGGAGAGAAGCCATACCACTGCTCCCAGTGTGGGAAGAGTTTCAGGAATGCAGGACACCTAAAGAGGCATCAGAGAATACACACAGGAGAGAAGCCATACCACTGCTCCCAGTGTGGGAAGAGTTTCAGGAATGCAGGACATCTTAATGGCCATCAGAGAATACACACAGGAGAGAAGCCATACCACTGCACTCAGTGTGGGAAGAGTTTCAGGAATGCAGGACATCTTAATGGCCATCAGAGAATACACACAGGAGAGAAGCCATACCACTGCTCCCAGTGTGGGAAGAGTTTCAGGTTTGCAGGACACCTAAAGACGCATCAGAGAGTACACACAGGAGAGAAGCCATACCACTGCTCCCAGTGTGGGAAGAGTTTCACTGAGTCAGGATCCCTAAAGAAGCATCAGAGAATACACACAGGAGAGAAGCCATGCCACTGCTCCCAGTGTGGGAAGAGTTTCAAGGAAGCAGGACACCTAAAGAAGCATCAGAGAATACACACAGGAGAGAAGCCATACCTCTGCTCCCAGTGTGGTAGGAGTTTCAAGGAAGCAGGACACCTAAAGAAGCATCAGAAGATACACACAGGAGAGAAGCCATACCACTGCTTCCAGTGTGGGAAGAGTTTCAGGGATGCAGGACACCTAAAGAGGCATCAGAAGATACACACAGGAGAGAGGCCATACCAGTGCGAGCAGTGTGGGAAGAGTTTCGGGGATGCAGGAGATCTACAGATACACCAGAGAACACACACAGGAGAGAAGCCATACCACTGCTCCCAGTGTGGGAAGAGTTTCACTGCGTCAGGATCCCTCAAGGTTCATCAGAGAATACACACAGCAGATACCACTTAGCATCTACCAAACGTTTGGTCGCAAGCCCACTGGTGATTGGTCATCATAACCAACTAACATTTTGCCTGCAATGTGTTCCTCTGTGCAGCAGGGGGCAGAGAAGATTCTCTTTTCACTCCAGCTCTCCCAATAGGGAGCCTTTCCTCGCTTCACTGTCAGCCATAGACATATATATAAATAGCTCTCTGCACAGGTTTATCCCTCTTTTTATGATCAATATTTTTATTGCATTTCACCATTTTCCATAAGACCAACAGTCTACAGTAAAAATGAGACAACAACAATGATAAGAAAATAAACCCCCCAAAGCATTAAAAAACAATTGGGGAAAACATTGTAAACAAAAACAACATAAAATCAAGCTATGGCACAGATGTACAGTTGTGGTCAGAAGTTTACATAGACTTGTAAAGAACATGTATGTCATGGCAGTCTTGAGTTTCCAATCATTTCTACAACTCTTATTTTTCTGTGATGGATTGATTGGGGCACATACTTCTTTGTCACAAAAAACATTCATGAAGTTTGGTTCGTTTATGAATTTATTATGGGTTTTCTGAAAATGTGACAAAATCTGCTGGGTCAAAAATATACTTACAGCACCTTGAATTATCAATTTTGGTGATGTAGAAAGTTGTGTCAATCAAATTTGCTCCTGTGTGTCTCTTCTGTGTGTATTCTCTGATGCTTCACTCTCTTCATACTCCTCAGTCTTATGTAAATATTTATGTAAATAAATCTATGTCAGGGGAGCAGCAGCCTCTCACTAAATGTTTTATAGACCAACATGTCCAGCTGTAGGGAGTCTGTGACGGGGGACTGCCAGACTGGAAATGGATCCTACAAATGTCTAATGTCAGTATGTATGTCTTGGGGAAACAATCACAAATGTATTATGATTCCTCAACATGATTGTGTAAAAAGAAAATAGATTAACAGGCTTTTGAAAGTTTACCTGTGTTTTGGGTGAACTGCACTTTCTGAATGTAATTTTCAAAATTACAGTAACTGTTGTTCATGATGACTTTGTGATATTGGAATAAAGGCCTCAGTTGAGACCTTACAAAATGTCTGGCTCTTCTTACACATTCACTCATTTACCTACAGCATCATTTATATCAAATCAAATTGTATTTGTCATGTACACAGAACAGCCGTAGACGGTGTCATGAAATGCTGTGGGGAAGTTAGCTCCTCAACAGTGCAACAATGAAGCAGTAATTAAACAATGACATGAGGTAGTCCAGGAGAGGCTGGTCTAATGGCCTAATCCTAACCCTAATCCAGGAGAGGCTGGTCTAATGGCCTAATCCTAACCCTAATCCAGGAGAGGCTGGTCTAATGGCCTAATCCTAACCCTAATCCAGGAGAGGCTGGTCTAATGGTCTAATCCTAACCCAGGGGGCGTATTTCCCACCCCACTGTCACCGTCAGAACAGGAGTACAGAGGATGCCATCTCAATAGTATCTGTATCAACGTTTTCAGACATTTTATATTTCGAGCTTTTATTTTGAAGTTTCCGAAAAACCGGAAGTTCTCTTAAGCCTTCTAGAATTCTTCCTGGTCGTGAAGAAGTTCAGCAGGTCGATCATAACAAGTTTATAAACGTCGATGTCCGGTGAATATTGCAGGTAAGGAACACATGACCCGTGTCTGTACTGCAGGCAGCTGTTATTCGTCTCAAATGTCAATGAATGCTCTAAATTAGGCCAACATGTGCTGAAGTTTTCTGTGAAGAGATGAACCGTGGAACCGTCCGTATCCAGGTTCTCTGGTCACCTGACAACAAAGCACTGCTTTCCCGCCACAATCTGCGCGTTTGTTTCCATGACAACCTCAAACGTAATTTTCTCAAATAATGTCCAACGTTCCCAGGCTAGCATAGCTAGCAGAGTAAAAAGTTAAGAGTCTGGTGAGTATGATGATAACGTTTCTTAGTACGGTTTGTGAAATTGACCCTTGACTGTTTGTGCTTCATTTGTTTACACAACACAGATCCACCTCACAGCCCAGCTACTATTTCTGAACCCAAGTCCACAGAGTCCCCTGGTTCTGGCTGTGGTTCTTCAGTCCACAAAAGCACAACGTGGGGTCCAACGATGGTGGCAGTGAAGCTAGAATACTGCAGTCAAACACTGGAACTCAATGTGGGAGTGAAAGAGGAGGAAGGAGGAGAAGAAGAGAAGGAAGATGTGAAGGTGAAAGAAGAGGAAGTGGAGGATAAAGATGTGAAGATGAAAGAGGAACAAGGAGAAGATGAATTGGTGGATGAAGATGGTGAGGAAGGTGAGTTCATGTTATGTTTTTGTCTGAGGCCAGGCCAAATTATTCTGTAGTTCAAAGGGTACTGCAGATATTTAGCGGTGTACGCAATCAAACATTGATTTTGATTTTGATTTTTTCCATGATTTCCTCCATAGCAGTTGTTCATTCAAACAAAAGTTGTTACAATTTATCAAACTTCTCTGACTGATCATGGAATTACTACTGTTGACAAAGGTAGTCGTCAAAGGTAGGCCTACAATAAATATGATTTAAGTCAATTGTTAATCATGAAACATTGATTATGTATCCATTTGCATTTGCTGTAATATCAACACACTCTGACAACTTCAAGATCCCACAGTGTCTGCAGACCCCAGAAATGTTGTGTTACTTCTGGAACTGTCCGTATCCAGGTTCTCTGATGGAACTGACAACATGACATCTAGTTACTTCTCAGTTGAAATTACAGTCTGTATTTAGTTACAGTCTGTATTTAGTTCGAAATAAATCATAATCTAAGCTAGCAATATTTCTGACTGGCTACCCAGGCAAGCAAACAGTGAAATTGTTATTATACATTATTATTATAAGTTATTATTACACCAATGAAATGAGGTTTTGGCTTTGTTCCAAACTAGCCTGCACTACGTACAGATATGCACGTGATCAAGTGTCGCTGTCAATTGTTAATCATGAAACATTGATTATGTTCCATTTGCATTTGCTGTAATATCAACACACTCTGACAACCTTGAGTTCCCACAGCGTCTGCAGACACCAGAGATGTTGTGTTTCTTCTGGCACTGCTGAGTCTATGGAAGCACTGCTTGTTCTCATGTTGTTTCTAATCCTGTATATGTTCCTATTTTTACAGGAGAGAGCTCCAACCCAGACTCAGACATCTAATCCTGTATATGTGCCTATCCTTATAGGAGAGAGCTCCAACCCAGACTTAGACATCTAATCCTGTACATGTTCCTATTCTTACAGGAGAGAGTTCCAACCCAGACTCAGACAGTGGGCCCAGCTCCACTGCATCAGAAAATCATCAACAACACAGGCGGAGGAGCTCAAGACAGAAGAATCACCACTGCATGGACTGCTTCAGTAGTTTCTATGAGACAGAGGATTTGAGAAGTCACACTTGCAGGCCCCGTCCCTGTTTAGATTGCAGTGAGAGTTTCATTTGTTCAACTCACTTGAAATCACACCGACAGACTCACAGAGGAAAGAAGACTCACCCTTGCCTTCAGTGTGGAAAGAGTTTTGGTCTTATGAGTCACCTAAAGAGGCATCAGATGATACACACAGACGAGAGGCCATACCACTGCACTCAGTGTGGGAAGAGTTTCAGGAATGCAGGACATCTTAATGGCCATCAGAGAATACACACAGGAGAGAAGCCATACCACTGCTCCCAGTGTGGGAAGAGTTTCAGGAATGCAGGACATCTTAATGGCCATCAGAGAATACACACAGGAGAGAAGCCATACCACTGCACTCAGTGTGGGAAGAGTTTCAGGAATGCAGGACATCTTAATGGCCATCAGAGAATACACACAGGAGAGAAGCCATACCACTGCTCCCAGTGTGGGAAGAGTTTCAGGTTTGCAGAACACCTAAAGAAGCATCAGAGAGTACACACAGGAGAGAAGCCATACCACTGCTCCCAGTGTGGGAAGAGTTTCACTGAGTCAGGATCCCTAAAGAGGCATCAGAGAATACACACAGGAGAGAAGCCATACCACTGCTCCCAGTGTGGGAAGAGTTTCACTGAGTCAGGATCCCTAAAGAAGCATCAGAGAATACACACAGGAGAGAATCCATACCTCTGCTCCCAGTGTGGTAGGAGTTTCAGGGATGCAGGACACCTAAAGAAGCATCAGAAGATACACATAGGAGAGAGGCCATAACTGGTATGAGCAGTGTGGGAAGAGTTTCGTGGATGCAGGAGATCTAAAGACACACCAGAGAACACACACAGGAGAGAAGCCATATGTCTGTTCCCACTGTGGGAAGAGTTTTAATCACTCTGGCAACTGTTATGGAAAATACATTCATAGAACTATTTTCAGGTTATACACTTTCATATGACTGATACAACTTGTGTAACTACTGTGATGACATTTTCTCTTGCCACTCCTCTAAAGTTCTATAGCCATTGTTCTGAGAAGCATGGTATGATTTACCATATGAACAGCGGTGATCTCTGAGGGAGTGGTAGGAGAGAGCAATAGTGGGGGGACAGGCGCATCCTGTCGATAGGTGTGAAATGTTGAACGGCGATCAATCAACAAGGAAGTCTCCCCATTGTTCATTCTCTCCCGCCCTTTCTCACGTAAGCACAGGCCCATCAGCCGATAGCCTTGGCGGCGCCTGTATTATGTTTAAACTGTATAAAAGACGAACCTGATCATTGTCTCTTTAGACTTGTGCTGAACGAACCCCGGTTCTACGCTGGGCTGCTGTTACGCTCTTGTCTCTTGTTTGCAAGCAATAAATACCGGACTCATATATTGTGGCTACTCAGGACTTGTTTCTTGATTCTTACCTCCGAAGAGCTAAAGTACAGAGTGGTAAATCCTAGACTTCCACCACACAACCTAAAGAGGCATCAGATAATGCACACAGACAGACAATACCACTGTTCCCATTGTGGGAGGAGTTTCAATCATGCAGGATCCTTACAGAAGCATCAGAGAATACACACAGGAGAGAAGCCATACCTCTGCTCCCAGTGTGGTAGGAGTTTCAAGGAAGCAGGACACCTAAAGAAGCATCAGAGAATACACACAGGAGAGAGGCCATACCACTGCTCCCAGTGTGGGAAGAGTTTCAATCTCATAGCATCCTTACTGAGACATCAGAGAATTCACACAGGAGAGAAGCCATACCACTGCTCCCAGTGTGGGAAGACATTCACTGCGTCAGGACATCTACAGATACACCAGAGAACACACACAGGAGAGAAGCCATACCACTGCTCCCAGTGTGGGAAGAGTTTCAATCACTCTGGCAACCTAAAGAAGCATCAGAGAATACACACAGCAGATACCACTTAGCATCTACCAAACGTTTGGTCGCAAGCCCACTGGTGATTGGTCATCATAACCAACTAACATTTTGCCTGCAATGTGTTCCTCTGTGCAGCAGGGGGCAGAGAAGATTCTCTTTTCACTTCCAGCTCTCCCAATAGGGAGCCTTTCCTCGCTTCACTGTCAGCCATCGACATATATATAAATAGCTCTCTGCACAGGTTTATCCCTCTTTTAATGATTTTCCATAAGACCAACAGTCTACAGTAAAAATGAGACAACAACAATGATAAGAAAATAAAACCCCCAAAGCATTAAAAAACAATTGGGGAAAACATTGTAAACAAAAGCAACATAAAATCAAGCGGCACAGATGTACAGTTGTGGTCAGAAGTTTACATAGACTTGTAAAGAACATGTATGTCTCTGTCAGTCTCTTCATACTCCTCAGTGTTATGTAAATATTTATGTAAATAAATCTATGTCAGGGGAGCAGCAGCCTCTCATTAAATGTTTTATAGACCAACATGTCCAGCTGTAGGGAGTCTGTGACGGGAGCAACAGCCTCTCATTAAATCCATTTGTTTAAGTAAGTGAATCATCTATCCGTCAGTCATCATAAGATAAAGTAATCAATGCTTGGACCTGGGGCCACGGGTCGTCACAATGCTACAATTTTTCATTCATTTGTTTATTTATTTATTTTAAAAGGAGAGACAATTTTACAGGGGGGTAGTGGGGGTGAAGAGGTCTTTAGGAAGGACTGTTAAGATGTTGCCTGAAGAGATGGGTCTTAAATAAATAAAATGCCAGACTAGAGCTGATGGTTTATCCAGAGACTTTTCTTCACAAGTAATAAAAGTCGTTCACATTTGCAAAGGCGACCACGTTGTTATTTCAGTCAACCGCTTTATAGTTTCATATAGGTTACCTACCTCCTATGCAAATCATTAATACTTCCCAGCTGCATCTGTCGTAGAATTTAAGCTATAATACTTTGAAATAAAATACCGTTAACCAGAGCTGTTGATTCATTCAAAGACTTTATTCACGCAGAATATGTAGCCGTTCAGATTTGCAAAGCCGACCCCGTTATCTCTTCAGTCACCTGTCTTTATAGACTTCACACAGGTTAACGCCTTCTATTCAACATATTTCTGTTTCCTGTCAACTTGCACCAATAACATTCAAGATCTATATTTGGTCATCAAGGTGTGCGCCGCACATCTGGCTGGCGTCTATTCGGCTGTGCATTGTTTACTAAGGTTTCCCTCTCTCCCTTATCCTGTTTTTCTCACGTGTGTGTATCTTGTTTCCATCTTCTGCTCTCAGCTTGTTTGTTCTGTCCATAAGGATTGTTCACAACTGGTTACATTTCTACCTGCTTCTCTTTTCTGTTGACCATATCCTTCTTTCCCATGCCCTGGTCATCTGTTTTCTCCAACCTTTGCTCCCTCCTGTAACCTTTAAAACATCTCCACTACTCTCCCCTCACAAATCAACCACTGGCCATCCTGGTCTTAATCCTCTCTCTACCTTTCCTTTGTGGAATTAGGAATCTTTATTTTCTATAGAAATTGACCATACAGCTACTCAGTGTACCCACACGCTCTCAGGCTTTTCTTTTCCTCCAGATAGATATAGTGTGTATATATATATATATATATATATATATCTGGTATAGATCCTGAGTTCTACAGGAGCAACCAGAGGCCCAGAACACAGTACCACAGGAGTGGAGAGTGCAAGGGTCCAGGTAAAGGCCAACAGACGGGAAGCCAACCGTTGCCCCCCCCCCCATCCCCCATAGTCACCTGGGTAAGCCCCCTCACAACCCTGCAAAACCTCCCCTTGACCCACCCTGTCCAATACACATTATCATGGCCTAACCCTAACCCAGGGGGCACTGGTCGAATGGCCTAACCCTAATCCAGGGCAGGCTGGTCTAATGGCCTAATCCTAACTCAGGGGGCGTATTTCCCACCCCACTGTCATTGAGACACTCAATAGTTGTTTTTCTGTGTATCCCAATGAGTACATGGCAGATAAAGATAATATCAAGTCTTGTTAATTTGCTGAAACATTTTTCTTTCGTTTGCAATTAATATAATGTGAAAAAACTTCCAATAGTATCTGTATCAACGTTTTCATAAACATTTTATATTTCAAGCTTTTATTTTGAAGTTTCCGAAAAACCGGAAGTTCCCTAAAGTCTTCTAGAATTCTTCCTGGTCGTGAAGAAGTTCAGCAGGTCGATCATAACAAGTTTATAAACGTCGATGTCCGGTGAATATTGCATGAGCGCAGGTAAGGAAAACATGACCCGTGTCTGTAATGCAGGCAGCTGTTATTCGTCTCAAATGTCAATGAATGCTCTAGATTAGGCCAACATGTGCTGAAGTTTTCTGTGAAGAGATGAACCGTGGAACCGTCCGTATCCAGGTTCTCTGGTCACCTGACAACAAAGCACTGCTTTCCCGCCACAATCTGCGCGTTTGTTTCCATGACAACCTCTCCTCAGAGTGGTGCTTTAGAAGAGTGGCGCCAATCAAATCACTGGAGGCTTCAAATAGTTCCCAACATTCCTTCCTGATTCAACCAATCTAGATTTTTACTGGACGAAGATATGGAAATGGGCGGGGCTTAAAAGACCTCATGCGGGGGAAATGGCGGAAGAAAAAAAGGCAGCTTCAGCCCCAAAACGTCATGGCTACTCTCAAATAAAAACAATACAACTACCACACTTTTGGAAAATCTCTGTCTTGAAATGGTTAAACCACACAACCTTTAGTAACTAAGAATGTTAGCAGTTGAAATTACAGTCTATTTAGTTCGAAAATCATAATCTAAGCTAGCAATATTTCTGACTGGCTACCCAGGCAAGGAAACGGTTGCCTGGCAACCGGCTACATAGGTTTCCGTGAAGGTGCCTCTGATCCCATACAGTCTATGGTAGTTGCATAGAGAATACTATCCTGCGCTACATGTAGCTTTGATTTATTCATATATTTGACTTATTCATATATTTGACTTCTGTTATGTCCCAGTTTCTGTTCCCAGATCAAAAGATCAACATTGACATATGACACTGAAGTGAAGTGTGGTTATATACAAATATTTGTTGATACTTTATCAAGAGTCCGATGAGGTTTCTTGGTACGGTTTGTAAAATTGACCCTTGACTGCTTGTGCTTCATTTGTTTACACTACACAGATCCACCTCACAGCCCAGCTACTATTTCTGAACCCAAGTCCACAGAGTCCCCTGGTTCTGGCTGTGGTTCTTCAGTCCAGAAAAGCACAACGTGGGGTCCAAAGATGGTGGCAGTGAAGCTGGAATACTGCAGTCAAACACTGGAAGTCAATGTGGGAGTGAAAGAGGAGGAAGGAGGAGAGGAGGAAGAGAAGGAAGATATGATGGTGAAAGAGGAGGAACAGGAAGGAGGAGAGGAGGAAGAGAAGGAAGATGTGAAGGTGAAAGAGGAGCAAGGAGAAGATGAATTGGTGGATGAAGATGGTGAGGAAGGTGAGTTCATGTTATGTTTTTGGTGAAGGCCAGGCCAAATTATTCTGTAGTTCAAAGAGCACTGGCAGATATTTAGCAGTGTGTGCTATCAAACATTTATTTAAGATGATTTCCCCACAGCAGTTGTCTGTTTATTCATTCAAACAAAACTTGTTACAATTGATCTAACTTTTATGACTGATCATGAAAATACAACAGCAAAAGAGTCATACTGAAAGGGGCGGGGGGGGGGGGGGGGGTGCACACACTCTGAATGTCAATTTAGGTGACACTTGAATTCAAATGACACTATTTTTAGAATCTATATTTACTGCCATTTAAGACACATGGTGTAGTGCTGAATAGACTCACCATGATCATGGTGATCGAGCCGTAGCTTTAAGCCTCGGGAGGTCGACCCATTTGGGGTCCCATCCTCTCTCCCCTCTCCTCTCTCCATCCTCTCTCCCCTCTCCTCTCTCCTCCCCTTCTGCCCTCTTCCTCCTCTTTCATCTCTCTCTTGTTGCACTGGCCTCTACTGTACCTTTCTAGTCAGGTAAATACGCTTCTGTAGGATCACTCTGGTCCTCATTCTCTCAAGTATTTGATTTGGCAACCAGAACATTAAAATTCTTGTCCTCTGTGGTTCAGGTGGTCGAGCATGGCACTAACAACGCTTAGGTTGTGGGTTTGATTCCCGCTGGGACCATATACACTGAAATGTGTATGCACTCACTGTAAGTCGCTTTGGATAAAAGCGGCAGCTAAATGGCATATTAATCACATATTATCATTATTATATATATTATCATTCTCCCACAGCAGTCGGGGTAAAGATCTTGATCCATATGACAGAAACACTGGATTAGGTGCCCATTTGCATTTGTTGTAATATCAACACACTCTGACAACTTTAAGATTCCACAGCGTCTGCAGACACCAGAGATGTTGTGTTTCTTCTGGCACTGCTGAGTCTATGGAAGCACTGCTTGTTCTCATGTTGTTTCTAATCCTGTATAGAGGTCCAATCCAGACTCAGACATCTAATCCTGTATATGTTCCTATCCTTACAGGAGAGAGCTCCAACCCAGACTCAGACAGTGGGCCCAGCTCCACTGCATCAGGAAACCATCAACAACACAGGCAGAGGAGCTCAAGACGGAAGAATCACCACTGCATGGACTGCTTCAGTAGTTTCTATGAGACAGAGGATTTGATAAGTCACATCTGCAGACCCGGCCCCTGTTTAGATTGTAGTGAGAGTTTCATTTGTCCAACTCATTTTGAATCACACCCACAGAAGACTCACCCTTGCCTTCAGTGTGGAAAGAGTTTTGATTATATGAGCAGCCTAAAGAACCATCAGAGGACACACACAGGAGAGAGGCCATACCACTGCTCCCAATGTGGGAATAGTTTCAGCGAGGCAGGAGCCTTACAGAAACATCAGAAAATACACACAGGAGAAAGGCCATACCACTGCTCCCAGTGTGGGCAGACTTTCAACAGGGCAGGAAGCCTAAAGAGACACCAGAGGATACACTCAGGAGAGAGGCCATAACTCTGCTCCCAGTGTGGGAAGAGTTTCAGTCTGGCAGCACACCTCAAGACACATCAGAGAATACACACAGGAGAGAGGCCATACCACTGCTCCCAGTGTGGGCAGACTTTCAACAGGGCAGGAAGCCTAAAGAGACACCAGAGGATACACTCAGGAGAGAGGCCATACCTCTGCTCCCAGTGTGGGAAGAGTTTCAGTCTGGCAGCACACCTCAAGACACATCAGAGAATACACACAGGAGAGACACACACACACACACACACACACACACACGCCTTATAGCATACAACCATTTCCCTATGAGGAAAGTCTCTAAATCATTTTATGACTGTCCTTTCCCCCCAGGACGTGGGAAGCAGCTATCGCCTGTAGATCTTACCTGATACCTATTCTGTACGGTTGTATAGTTTGCTCACCTGACTACACAGCATATATATATGCCCAGGGGTTAGGTAAACACTAAAAAACCTGCAGTCATGAAACGTGATTTATACACACAGAGATTTACTGCTTGTTTGGCAATAGGACGGGACACATAGGGAGGCCATGGTGTGGAAACATCAGACTATACATGACACTGCATTAAAGATACGCAACAGCTGCCTCCCTAAAACATCACAATAAATATCTTGAAGGACGCTACTGCAGTTAGCCACAATGTGGCCGAATAATGGCTTGCGTCCTGTACTTTGACAGCCCCCCCCCCCCTATTGGTGCTGTTCTAAGGGAAAAGAGAATCTTCTCTGCCCCCTGCTGCACAGAGGAACACATTGCAGCTAAAATGGGAGTTGGTTCTGATTTCTGATGAACCAATCACCAGTGGGCTTGATCCTTGGGTTTATTAGGGTTTTATTATGTATTGCCCCAGTAAAGAGCCATCAACATTTGCAAAGACATCACTTTAGACTCAAACTCACCTGATCTGCGTTCTAGAAGTGTTGCTGAGTAGATCCATCAACACAGACGCGTATTAGCTATATTGAAAAAAGAAAAATCTATTAAAGACGCAGGCATTCATTAGTCTGATGATTGTGCAATATCCCGGAAATGACGCTCCCCGAGCCATCTGTGTACGGCCGAGTCAGATACAGCACAACACTGGTGTAATGAACCGTTTATACTGTTTGTGAAATAACTGTTTATGCTTCCTTTGTTTACACTGGACAGATCCACCTCACAGCCCAGCTACTATGTCTGAACCCAAGTCCACAGAGTCCCTGGTTCTGGCTGGTCTTCTCCAGACAAGAAAAGCACAACGTGGGGTCCAACGATGGTGGCAGTGAAGCTGGAGGACTGCAGTCAAACACTGGAACTCAATGTGGGAGTGAAAGAGGAGGAAGGAGGAGAAGAAGAGAAGGAAGATGTCATGGTGAATCCCCTGATGGGATGAGAGTACTGCAGGGGCCAAATACCATTTCAGAATAATAATTAAAATGTAAGAACAATTACAAACCGTTTTGGGGCAATACTATACAGAATATTATATGGTTATGATTGATATATATTATTATATATATTATATATTATTATTTTGAAGAAATCCTCCTTGACAAACATTTACATTGACCGGAAGTAGATGGGCGGATGGCTTCATGTAGTATCCTGTGGCTTCATGTAGCTTTGATTTATTCATATATTTGACTTCTGTTATGTCCCAGTTTCTGTTCCCAGATCAAATGTATCAACATTGACATATGACATTGAAGTGAAGTGTGGTTATATACAAATATATAATGTTTATGAATATTTTATTGTACTCCCATAACAAAACAATTCATGTCTTACCTGTTTTTAATACCCTTGTTCCCAGGCTACTAGCAGAGTAGCAAGTTAAGAGTCTGATGAGGTTTCTTGGTACGGTTTATGAAATTGACAGAGCAGGAAGCCTAAGTCACCTCAGAGTAGTGGTGTGTGTGTGTGTGTGTGTGTGTCAACATCGTAGTCACCTCAGAGTAGTGTGTGTGTGTGTGTGTGTGTGTGTGTGTGTGTGTGTCAACAACGTTTGTAGTTTCCGAAAACCGGAAGTTCCCTTAAGCCTTCTAGAATTCTTCCTGGTCGTGAAGTTCAGCAGGCAGTGTTGCCAACTTGGCGACTTTCTCGATAAATCTGGCGACTTTCCAAATCCTCTTAGCGACTTTTTTTTGTCAAAAGCGACTAGCGACAAATCTAGCGACTTTTTCTGGTGTTATTGGAGACTTTTCTGCTGTTTTGGAGACTTTTCTGCTGTTTTGGAGACTCTGACGTGAAAGCACGTATCGCTCTGCAGTTGCTGTCCTCAACGAGCAGCGGGTGCTGCCGTGAGCCCCTCCCTCGTCCCAAAGCCCCTCCCTCGTCCCAAAGCCCGTCCCCCGTCCCAAAGCCCCTCCCTCGTCCCAAAGCCCCTCCCTCGTCCCAAAGCCCGTCCCCCGTCCCTCGTCCCAAAGCCCCTCCCCCGTCCCCCGTCCCAAAGCCCGTCCCCCGTCCCAAAGCCCCTCCCCCGTCCCCCGTCCCAAAGCACTCACAGGCGGTCAGTCTCACAGTAGCCTCGCGCAGCAGTCCCAGCTGCAGTCAGAGCAGAGAGGAGACCCACTCCGCGTCCACACCACTCCGCGTCCACACCACTCCGCGTCCACACCACTCCGCGTCCACACTGCAAATGAATCGCGCGTGCGCAAAGCCGCCGCTCATCCCGCCCTGGCTTACAGAGCGGGATGTAAATGTAAATGTTTCTTCACTGTCACACTAAAATAAATTACTGCATTTGACTCACACAGCCTCAGTCACTTACTCACCTCCTCCACCGTGTGTGTGCCTCTCTGTGACATAAGCTTAAACATCTAGCTAGCTAGCTCATCATGTCTAAACTGTACGCTCAAAAATACAGAAAGGAGTGGGGATCAAAACCTGAATTCAAAGGCTGGTTGAAGCCGTTTATTGAAGATGATACTGCATGTATTGTAAGGCTGATTTCTACGCCAAACTTTGTGATATAAAAAAACACATGAAAACTCAAAAACATATTAAAAAGGCAAAGCCTTATAACAGTTCCACCCAAAGCAAGCTGCCATTAATGAGTAAAAAAATTGCGTCCGTTAAAAAAACAGCGTCCATTACAATTACATGCAAATGAGATATTATGCAAAGGCCATGACGTCATTTAGCGACTTCTAGCGACTTTTAGGACAGTCAATAGCTACATTCCTTACTGAGGAGTTGGCAACACTGTCAGCAGGTCGATCATAACAAGTTTATAAACGTCGATGTCCGGTGAATATTGCATGAGCGCAGGTAAGGAACACATGACCCGTGTCTGTACTGCAGGCAGCTGTTTCATTCGTCTCAAATGTCAATGAATGCTCTAAATTAGTCCAACATGTGCTGAAGTTTTCTGTGAAGAGATGAACCGTGGAACCGTCCGTATCCAGGTTCTCTGGTCACAACATTATGATGCAACTGTTTTCATAAAAATAATTTCTAACACGAGCAATATTTCTGACTGGCTACCCAGGCAAGCAAATGGTGAAATGATTATTGTAAGTTATTATTACACCAATGAAATGACTGGAGGTTTTGGCTTTGTTCCAAACTAGCTAGGGATGGGCATTCGACTAAATTGTCTTAGTCGATCGTCGGGAGAATTAACGATCGATTTTCCATTAATCATTAATATTTTTATATTAAAATTCACTATTTATAGACTATATTCAAAATGCAATGAAAATACAAAAACACAGCGTGTTTTCCTCATTGAGATCTTTATTACAAGATGAACAACTCTTGTGGCAGTTAAACAAACAAGATGAACAAGTCTTGTGGCAGTTAAACCGGATCGGTTCAGTTGAAGATAGCGCTGCTGTGCTTTAGCAGCGGAGAATGCAGCTAAGCCGGTGCATTTTGTTTTTTAAAACAAAATGGTCCCACACCACACTTCTCCGTGACCTCTTCATGATTACTTTTGAAATACACGGAAACTCGCAGGTAACTGAGTTTTTTTTCAAATATTGCCCCCGTGTGGTAAAATTAAGCAATAAGCCCCAAGAGGCCGCGGGTTTCGCTGATTTTACAACAGGTAAGGGGAGTTGTTTGGCACGACGCGAAGCCTAGTTTCATCGAGTAAAAAAATAATGTTATCGACGAAATTCTAATGATCAATTAATCGATCGTCGATTAATGTGAGAGAACGTGTTCTTTATTTGAAGGAGAAGACAAACTACTTCTTACTTTTAGCTATTTATTTATATGTCAGAATTCTAGGCTTGTACAAGGACCACTTTTGGCGAAGAAAATCACAGTCAGCAAGCTGTTAATCTGTAACCAACCTTCCAAAAATGGATGCATTCAAACAGTCAAACCAAGTATTTACAGTATACAAAATGATTGTGATTGGCTATTTGGTTGGGGAGGAACCGTGGTTTAGACTTGGCATCCCTTGTTGTTCACGGGCTGGTCACACCATTCATCCCAGCTGCGGAGTCAGCACCCTGTTAGAGATAAGACACCTACTCTGGTATGTCCTCCCTAGCCTGTCCTCCCTAGCCTGGTATTATTCCACTATAGTTCTTTGTGTAAGCGTGTGTTGCAACATCTTTCTTGATGACCTGGCTTAACCTCTCCATGTATTAATCTAACGTACTATGGGACTAATGCTTGATTCATCTCATTTATCAACAGGCCATCACATTAGTAAATTTAGCACACTGCAGTAATGTATTTTTATTATAGCAATAATAAACTGTTTTTATAAAAAATAATTTCTAACAAAACCCTCCTTTCACACCTTTTAAGGTGTGAACCAAAAATAGTTTTTTATTAAAAAAAAAATCCTCAACAAAACCCTCCTTTCACACCCCTTAAGGTGTGAATCAAACCTTTACAACAGGAGTCTTGGGTGTTGCGGTCTCTGGCTCTGCCTCCACCTGCCGTACCTGGTTAGACAAAACTCGAGACAAGTTAGTCAATGCATTCATGTAGTCATTGCAATTCATTTGCCAAATGTCTAAGGACGGCAGGTGGCCTCCATCTCTTGGAGGACCTGGCATTTGAGCGACCTGTCAACAACTCATGGGGCATTAGATGTGTTTTGCTGTTTGGTGAGTTCCTCATCGACATCAGTGCTAGGGGAAGTGCATCTAGCCATGTCAATCTGGTGTCGTGGCATACTGGTTGGGAATGAGTTAATTCCTTAGCCATTTTACTTCAGTGCTGGCTGTCTCTTTTTTACAGGGAGTGGCTTCCACCCACTTAGTGAGCCTATCCACCATTACTAGTAGGTATCTGTAGCCTTTCACTCTGTTGTCTGCACCCATATCTGATGTCCTTGAATGGTGCGTCTGGTACTGGGAACTTTCCCATGGGACATTTTGGGTCGTGGTCATTGCATGTGTCACATTCTGTCACATAGTTTTCCACCATGCTGGTCATGTGTGGATGAATTTTGATTTTAATCAAATTAGTGTCAATCAGCGGCCTGTATAGATGGGGTCAAGCAGTAGTTCCAAAACTTGAACACTATATAGAGCTAATCAGTAATTGCTGAACATAAACATTAAATGGAGCTTAATCATTAATTACTGAACATAAACACTAGTTGGAGCTAATCAATAATTGCTAAACATGAACATTAAATGGAGCTAATCAATAAAGCTGAACTTGAACACTAGATGAAGCCAAAACACTAGTTGCTCTGTTTTAAGGAAGTAACGAGACAAAGAAAACTTTTCAGGGTGGGGCCGGCCTCCCACTTACTGAACAACCACAACAACAGTAGAGAAAACTCTCGCACAATTTCTATAACAGTTTACACCAATATGTTTTCATCAGTATGTCACTTTCTTTTACCTTCAAACACAATTACTCTCCAAACGCTCTCACCTCCGTCAGCTTCAATGCTTTACTTACTCACACAACCTGGTCCCATACGCTCTCCATTCATAACAAGATTAACTCTAACACACAACAAAATTTACAGGACTTTAACCTGAGGGATTTTAACCCAAAACAATAAACTTTACGGGCCTCTAACCCTGAGGGCCTCCAACCCAGAACAATAGAATTTACAGGGACTCTAACCCTGAGGGCCTCCAACCCAGAACAATAGAATTTACAGGGACTTTAACCCTGAGGGCCTCCAACCCAGAACAATAGAATTCTGACATATATTGCTTTGATTGTAAAATTTTCATTAACGGTTTCATTACGTATACATAGATTTATAAATTTGGTAGTTGGTTTACTCTTACCTCCTCCACACTCACAGTCTACAGTATTCAAAATTAACTATGCAGAATTTGGTTTATAACAACAGGTTTCTGCTTACCTTTTGTTTTTGGCGCGCCTCTGTGAGTGGTGAGGGGTTACAAGAAAACAACTCCGTCTGGTTTCCGTCTCCCGGACTTCGCCGTCGGTTCAATTCGGTCCAATTTCTTCTCTTCAAATCACGTCGGGGTCACCAAATTTGTGAGAAAACGTGTTCTTTATTTGAAGGAGAAGACAAACTACTTCTTACTTTTAGCTATTTATTTATATGTCAGAATTCTAGGCTTGTACAAGGACCACTTTTGGCGAAGAAAATCACAGTCAGCAAGCTGTTAATCTGTAACCAACCTTCCAAAAATGGATGCATTCAAACAGTCAAACAAAGTATTTACAGTATACAAGCTACAACACAAATATATACAAATATACAATATACAAATATTGGCTATTTGGTTGGGGAGGAACCATGGTTTAGACTTGGCATCCCTTGTTGTTCACGGGCTGGTCACACCATTCATCCCAGCTGCGGAGTCAGCACCCTGTAAGAGATAAGACACCTACTCTGGTATGTCCTCCCTAGCCTGGTATTATTCCACTATAGTTCTTTGTGTAAGCGTGTGTTGCAACATCTTTCTTGATGACCTGGCTTAACCTCTCCATGTATTAATCCAAAGTACTATGGGACTAATGCTTGATTCATCTCATTTATCAACAGGCCATCACATTAGTAAATTTAGCACACTGCAGTAATGTATTTTTATTATAGCAATAATAAACTGTTTTTATAAAAAATTATTTCTAACATTAATCATGCCCATCCCTACGTACAGATATGCGCAGTCATGTGATCAAGTGTCGCTGTCAGGATGAATCCGACTAGTTTGGAAACGGTGTCGGGACATATCCGACCCTGGTGCACAGATGGCTCGGGTAGCGCCCTCAGATGCTCGGCGTGTCTTTGTTTAGTTGTTAACTTTTTTTTTTTTATTGAACGGTGTATAAGCCTTGGACATGAAATAAAATATTGTAACGAACGGCGGGGCAGAGCAGCTTGCCTTAAGCGGGTATCGAACTCGCAACCTTCCGCTTACAAACCGGCCGCGCTAGCCACAACACCAAGAGAGTTAACTCACTTGGCGGAGCTGCTAACGGGCCTTACATAGGGTCGTTACAATATTATATTACATATAAATTGTAACAACCCTGTATAAGGCCCGTTAGCAGCTCCGCTAAGGGACTTAACTGTCTTGGTGTTGTAGCTAGTTAATGTAGTTAATAAACTTAGATGAAGAAAGGAAGCTGCAGAGGTCCGGATGAGTCAGTTTAATCGTCTTTAATTAATCATAACTTCATCATTACAATCCACGGCCAGATGTGGGGGCTCCTATACAGTCAATAATGTCCCCCCCCTCTAGTCTAGCCGTTCAGTCTTATATACCATACAGCATGCCTTATCTTACAGAACAGCATGTACTATCTTCCAGATTTGGGCATGGAAATCCCAGGTCTACATTATTCTAGACATTTTCAACCTATACGGTGGTGATGTTCATACCCTTTACCAAATAAGGCTATTCCCAACACTATCTCTCCTGTACCATCCCGTACTGTCTCCTCAATCTACAGTGGCCAACTGCATGCTGCAACATTTCAAGTGCACAATACTGTAGGCTTATACATAACACATCAGGCCTTCTTCTGGTCAGAGCAAAATACACTACATTAACTGTCTTGGTGTTGTAGCTAGTTAACTGTCTTGGTGTTGTAGCTAGTTAACTGTCTTGGTGTTGTAGCTAGTTAACTGTCTAGGTGTTGTAGCTAGTTAACCGTCTAGGTGTTGTAGCTAGTTTACTGTCTTGGTGTTGGAGCTAGTTAACTGTCTTGGTGTTGGAGCTAGCTAACTCTTGGTGTTGTAGCTCGTTAACCGTCTTGGTGTTGTAGCTAGTTAACCGTCTTGGTGTTGTAGCTAGCTAACTCTTGGTGTTGTAGCTCGTTAACCGTCTTGGTGTTTGTGGGGGGACATGCAGCGTTCGGCCTGTAGAGGGAGCTACAGGACCGTGGCCGGGGTTGTTTTACTAACTGACATTCCCGACAGGAAGCGCACCACCTACGCACCTCTGCCCGAATCCCCGGCCAATAAAAGAGGGGGCTACAGGACCATCTCTCCCTCCCACCGCGGGGGCCGCAACGACCAACCCCGGCCCCGCGGCAGGGGGGGGGGGGCCGACGCCCAGGAGGAGCCGAGGGAGCGGAAGGAGAGAGGCCGGCGCCCGCCCCAAGGTCGAGATGGCAGGGGCGCACCTATCCAGAACCGACCCCGGCCCCACAGGGAGCACCTCGAGCGACAGGGGGGGTGTGTTGGCGGTGCGGACGGCCGGGCCACGTGCAGGCCGAGTGTCAGGCGATGGACGTGGGACAGGTCGTCCACATCGGCGACATACCGGGCCCTCCCCCCGGACCAGGAGCGGCGTATCGTATTCCGGTAAGGATACAACATGATACGCACCAGGCATTCTTGGATTCGGGCTGCATGCAGTCCATGATCCAGGAGCGCCTGGTTCGGCCGGGGGCATTGTTGAAGGCATCGAGGGTGCGGGTGAGGTGTGTGCATGGGGACATTCACGAATATCCGGTGGTCGCTATCGAAATTCATTTTGAGGGGAAAAACCATAGTGTACAGGCGGCGGTTAGCCCACGCCTCACGCATCCCCTGATTCTAGGTGTGGATTGGGAGGGGTTTCCTCAAGCGGTAAAGAGGGCTACCGGGATGCGTGCACGACAGCTAGGGAGGTGTGTGGCGTGTAATGTGCTCTGTGCCGAGGCGGCGCCTCGCGACACTGCCGGGGAGCCGGAGCCGGCGGGGGCGCCTCACCCCGAGACTTCCCCGCCGAACTATCCGCTGCTAGGCGACTTCCCCCTCGAGCAGTCTCGTGACGAGACCCTAAGATCAGCCTTTGACCAAGTGATAGCAATTGATGGTACTTTGATACGGCCAGACACGGTGCGCGCCCACCCCTATTTTGCGATTATCAGCGACAGGTTATATCGAGTAAGTCGTGACTCACATAGTCAGGAGGAAGTAACCCAGTTGCTGGTTCCCCGCAGCCGCCGCGAAATGGTCTTCCAGGCGGCTCATTTCAACCCCATGGCGGGCCATCTAGGGTATGACAAAACACTGCACCGTATAATGGCTCGATTTTATTGGCCGGGGATTCGGGCAGAGGTGCGTAGGTGGTGCGCTTCCTGTCGGGAATGTCAGTTAGTAAATCCCCCGGCCATTCCACGGGCCCCCTTGCGGCCCTTACCATTGGTCGAGAACCCGTTCGACCGCATTGCGATTGCCATTTGACCGGAGCACACAGGGTTATCGATTTGTGTTGGTCTTGATAGATTACGCCACCTGATACCCCGAGGCAATACCTCTGCGCAATATCTCTGCCAGGAGTGTAGCGCAAGCATTGTTTCAAGTCATCTCCCGCGTGGGAATCCCGAAAGAGATTCTCACCGATCAGGGCACTAATTTTATGTCACGCACCCTCAAGGAACTGTATGGCTTGTTGAACATCAAGGTGATTCGAACCAGTGTTTACCACCCGGCCACTGACGGCCTTTGTGAGCGGTTCAATCGGACCTTGAAGTCAATGATCCGGAAGTTTGTCCACGAGGATAGTCGGAATTGGCATAAATGGCTAGATCCCCTGTTGTTTGCGGTGCGGGAAGTTCCCCAAGCTTCCACCGGGTTTTCCCCGTTTGAATTACTCTACGGGCGTAAGCCCCGGGGTGTCCTAGACCTGCTTAAAGAAAATTGGGAGGAAGGGTCTAGCGACAGTAAGAGTGAGATCCAGTACGTCCTCGACTTGCGCACAAAGCTCCACGCCCTAGGGGCTATCTCACGTGAGCATTTGCTGCAAGCCCAGGAGCGTCAGAAACGCCTGTATGACAGGGGGGCTACCCTACGAGAGTTTACACCGGGAGACAAGGTGCTCGTACTGTTACCCACCTCCAGCACGAAATTACTCGCGAAGTGGCAAGGGCCGTTTGTGGTCACACGTCGCATGGGGGACGTGGATTATGAGGTTGTACGCTCGGACCGGGGGGATAGCTTGCAGGTGTATCACGTCAATCTCCTAAAAAAATGGAACGACGTGGTCACGGTTGCTCTGGCTACGGTAATTCCGGAGAGAGAGGAGTTCGGTCCGGAAGTCCCAAAATCGAAAGTTAGCACTCCGGTCGATATTGATAACCATCTCTCTGCTAGCCAGGCCGCGGACGTTGCAGATTTGCAGCTTAAGTTCGCTGACGTGTTCTCTCCCCTGCCCGGTCGGACTACGCTCATCGACCACCATATAGAAACGCAGCCGGGTTTAACGGTGCGCACGCGTCCCTATAGGTTGCCGGTGCACAAACGAAACGTTGTGTGCACGGAGTTGGAAGCCATGCTGGAGCTGGGTGTGGTCGAGGAGTCCCGCAGTGATTGGTGTAGCCCCATCGTGCTTGTCAACAAGCCAGATGGGGCTATACGGTTCTGTGTGGATTATAGACGGGTTAATGCGGTCTCCAAGTTCGATGCATATCCGATGCCCCGGGTCGACGAGCTCTTGGACCGGCTTGGTACGGCCAGGTACTTCACGACATTGGATTGCACGAAGGGATACTGGCAGATTCCACTCTCGCCGGTGTCCCGGGAGAAAACGGCATTCTCCACTCCGCTCGGGTTATTCCAGTTCACCGTGCTCCCTTTCGGGTTGTTCGGAGCCCCAGCCACTTTTCAGCGCCTCATGGACCATATTCTGCGGCCGCACGCCGCCTATGCTGCGGCCTACCTAGATGACATTGTCATTCACAGTGACACCTGGCCGCAGCATGTGCGGAGTGTGGCTGCTGTTCTGCGGTCCCTGAGGCAGGCGGGGCTGACGGCCAACCCGAAGAAGTGCGTGATCGGGCGGAGGGAGATCCGGTATCTGGGGTACCACTTGGGACGGGGGGAGGTGCGACCGCAGATTGAAAAGACTGCGGCCATCGCCGCCTCTCCCCGGCCCAAGACAAAGAAGGAGGTGAGGGCCTTCCTGGGGCTGGCGGGATATTACCGCCAGTTCGTACCAGGGTTTTCAGAGCTGGCCAGTCCCTTGACGGACCTCACCCGGAAGGGTGCCCCGGATCCGGTCCAATGGTCGGGCCAGTGCCAGGGGTCGTTCGAGGCCCTTAAGGGGGCTCTTTGTGGAGAAACGGTCCTGTATGCGCCTGATTTTAACCTCCCTTTCTCCCTATAGACGGACGCGTCGGATAGAGGGCTGGGAGCAGTGCTGACCCAGCGCGTGGAGGGGGCCGACCGGCCGGTGCTGTACCTGAGCCGCAAGGGAGGGCCGGTACAGCACCGTGGAGAAGGAGTGCCTGTCCATCAAGTGAGCGGTCGGCACCCTCCGCTACTACCTGCTGGGTCGCGCCTTCACCCTCTATTCCGACCATGCCCCCCTCCAGTGGCTCCACCGCATGAAGGATGTAAACGCGAGGATCACCCGGTGGTACCTCGCGTTGCAGCCCTTCAACTTTTCCGTCGTGCACAGACCGGGGGCGCAGATGGTCGTGGCAGACTTCCTCTCCCGTGCAGGGGGGGGGGAGTAGGTCGTCGGCCGTCGGGTCCCCGGCCTGTGTCGGGCGGTGGGGGTATGTGGGGGGACATGCAGCGTTCGGCCTGTAGAGGGAGCTACAGGACCGTGGCCGGGGTTGTGTCGGCGAGACTTTGTTGCACACCTGCTGCAAATGAAGTCTCGTCGGCGAATGTTTAAGATGTGTGTGCTTCTGCCATTTCAGTAGGCGAGGCGAGGCAAGGAGAGTTGAGAGCTGACACGGGAGAGAGAGACTTTTGACGAGGCTGGAAAGCCCAAACAGTTGTGACGGATTACTTTATGAATAAACGGGACCAATTCCCTTATCGTGATACTGCGTGTGCCTCTGTGTATAAACGGACTTTGTTACAGTGTTGTAGCTAGTTAACAGTCTTGGTGTTGTAGCTAGTTAACTGTCTTGGTGTTGAGCCCGTAACAATTCATCATGTCCAACCTCTTTTTTGTTCCCAGGCTAGCATAGTTAAGAGTCTGATTAGGTTTCTTGGTACGGTTTGTGAAATTTATCCTTGACTGTTTGTACTTCATTTGTTTACACTACACAGATCCACCTCACAGCCCAGCTACTATTTCTGAACCCAGGTCCACAGAGTCCCCTGGTTCTTGCTGTGGTTCTTCAGTCCAGAAAAGCACATCGTGGGGTCCAAAGATGGTGGCAGTGAAGCTAGAATACTGCAGTCAAACACTGGAAGTCAATGTGGTAGTGAAAGAGGAGGAAGGAGGAGAGGAAGTGGAGGAGAAAGATGTGATGGTGAAAGAGGAGGAGGAAGGAGGAGAGGAGGAAGATGTGATGGTGAAAGAAGAGCAAGGAGAGGGAGTGGAGGAGAAAGATGTGATGGTGAAAGAGGAGGAGGAGGAAGGAGGAGAGGAGGAAGAGAAGAAAGATGTGATGGTGAAAGAGGAGGAGGAGGAAGAGAAGAAATATGTGATGGTGAAAGAGGAGGAGGGGGAGGAAGGAGGAGAGGAGGAAGAGAAGAAAGATGTGATGATGAAAGAGGAGGAGGGGGAGGAAGGAGGAGAGGAGGAAGAGAAGAAAGATGTGATGGTGAAAGAGGAGGAGGAAGAGAAGGAAGATGTGATGATGAAAGAGGAGGAGGGGGAGGAAGGAGGAGAGGAGGAAGAGAAGAAAGATGTGATGGTGAAAGAGGAGGAGGAGGAAGAGAAGGAAGATGTGATGATGAAAGAGGAGGAGGGGGAGGAAGGAGGAGAGGAGGAAGAGAAGAAAGATGTGATAGTGAAAGAAGAGGAGGAGGAAGGAGGAGAGGAGGAAGAGAAGGAAGATGTGATGGTGAAAGAGGAGGAGGGGGAGGAAGGAGGAGAGGAGGAAGAGAAGGAAGATGTGAAGGTGAAAGAAGAGGAAGTAGAGGATAAAGATGTGAAGATGAAAGAGGAACAAGGAGAAGATGAATTAGTGGATGAAGATGGTGAGGAAGGTGAGTTCATGTTATGTTTTTGTCTGAGGCCAGGCCAAATTATTCTGTAGTTCAAAGGGCACTGGCAATGATTTCCTCCATAGCAGTTGTTCATTCATTCAAGCAAAAGTTGTTACAATTTATCAAACTTCGCTGACTGATCATGGAATTTCTACTGTTGACAAGGGTAGTCGTCAAAGGTAGGCCTACAATAAATATGATTTAAGTCAATTGTTAATCATGAAACATTGATTATGTATCCATTTGCATTTGCTGTAATATGAACACACTCTGACAACCTTGAGTTCCCACAGCGTCTGCGGACACCAGAGATGTTGTGTTTCTTCTGGAACTGCTGAGTCTATGGAAGCACTGCTTGTTCTCCTGTTGTTTCTAATCCTGTATATGTTCCTATCCTTACAGGAGAGAGCTCCAACCCAGACTCAGACATCTAATCCTGTACATGTTCCTATTCTTACAGGAGAGAGCTCCAACCCATGGTCAGACTGTGAGCCCAGCTCCACCGCATCAGAAAATCATCAACAACACAGGCGGAGGAGCTCAAGACAGAAGAATCACCACTGCATGGACTGCTTCAGTAGTTTCTATGAGCCAGAAAATTTGAGAAGTCACACTTGCAGGCCCCGTCCCTGTTTAGATTGCAGTGAGAGTTTCATTTGTCCAACTCATTTTGAATCACACCCACAGACTCATACAGGAGAGAAGACTCACCCTTGCCTTCAGTGTGGAAAGAGTTTTGATTATATGAGCAGCCTAAAGAACCATCAGAGGATACACACAGATGAGAGGCCATACCACTGCACTCAGTGTGGGAAGAGTTTCAGGCATGCAGGACCCCTAAAGAGGCATCAGAAGATACACACAGGAGAGAGGCCTCACCAGTGCCTTCAGTGTGGAAAGAGTTTTGATTTTATGAGCAGCCTAAAGACCCATCAGAGGATACACACAGGTGAGAGGCCATACCACTGCGCTCAGTGTGGGAAGAGTTTCAAGAAGGCAGGACACCTAAATAGGCATCAGAGAATACACATAGGAGAGAAGCCATACCTCTGCTCTCAGTGTGGGAAGAGTTTCAATGAGGCAGGACACCTAAATAAGCATCAGAGAATACACACAGGAGAGAGGCCATACCACTGCTCCCAGTGTGGGAAGAGTTTCAGTGTCGCAGGATCCTTAATGAGACACCAGAAAATCCACACAGGTGAGAAGCCATACCACTGCTCCCAGTGTGAGAAGAGTTTCATCAGTGCAGGACACCTAAAGACACACCAGAGAATACACACAGGAGAGAGGCCATACCACTGCTCCCAGTGTGGAAAGAGTTTCAAGAGTACAGGATACCTAAAGACACACCAGAGAATGCACACAGGAGAGAGGCCATACCACTACTCCAAGTGTGGGAGGAGTTTCAGTGAGGCAAAACACCTAAAGGCACATCAGAGAATGCACACAGGAGAGAAGCCATACCACTGCTCCCAGTGTGGGAAGAGTTTCAGTCTCACAGGAACCTTACTGAGACACCAGAGAATCCACACAGGAGAGAAGCCACACCACTGCTCCCATTGTGGAAAGAGTTTCAACCAGGCAGGACACCTAAAGACACACCAGAGAATACACACAGGAGAGAGGCCATACCACTGCTCCCAGTGTGGGAAGAGTTTCACTGAGTCAGGACACCTAAAGACGCATCAGAGAATACACACAGGAGAGAAGCCATACCACTGTTCCCAGTGTGGGAAGAGTTTCAATCACTCTGGCAACCTAAACAAGCATCAGAGAATACACACAGGAGAGAAGCCATACCACTGCTCCCAGTGTGGGAAGGGTTTCACTGCGTCAGGACATCTACAGATACACCAGAGAACACACACAGGAGAGAAGCCATACAACTGCTCCCAGTGTGGGAAGAGTTTCAATCACTCTGGCAACCTAAAGAAGCATCAGAGAATACACACAGCAGATACCACTTAGCATCTACCAAACGTTTGGTCGCAAGCCCGCTGGTGATTGGTCATCATAACCAACTAACATTTTGCCTGCAGTGTGTTCCTCTGTGCAGCAGGGGGCAGAGAAGATTCTCTTTTCACTTCCAGCTCTCCCAATAGGGAGCCTTTCCTCGCTTCACTGTCAGCCATAGACATATATATAAATAGCTCTCTGCACAGGTTTATCCCTCTTTTAATGATTTTCCATAAGACCAACAGTCTACAGTGAAAATGAGACAACGACAATGATAAGAAAATAAACCCCCCAAAGCATTAGAAACAATTGCGGAAAACATTGTAAACAAAAACAACATAAAATCAAGCTACGGCACAGATGTACAGTTGTGGTCAGAAGTTTACATAGACTTGTAAAGAACATGTATGTCATGGCAGTCTTGAGTTTCCAATCATTTCTACAACTCTTATTTTTCTGTGATGGATTGATTGGAGCACATACTTCTTTGTCACAAAAAACATTCATGAAGTTTGGTTCGTTTATGAATTAATTATGATTTTCTGAAAATGTGACAAAATCTGCTGGGTCAAAAATATACTTACAGCACCTTGAATTATCAATTTTGGTGATGTAGAAAGTTCAATCAAATGTGCTCCTGTGTGTCTCTTCTGTGTGTATTCTCTGATGCTTCACTCTCTTCATACTCCTCAGTCTTATGTAAATATTTATGTAAATAAATCTATGTCAGGGGAGCAGCAGCCTCTCACTAAATGTTTTATAGACCAACATGTCCAGCTGTAGGGAGTCTGTGACGGGGGACTGCCAGACTGGAAATGGATCCTACAAATGTCTAATGTCAGTATGTATGTCTTGGGGAAACAATCACAAATGTATTATGATTCCTCAACATGATTGTGTCAAAAGAAAATAGATTAACAGGCTTTTGAAAGTTTACCTGTGTTTTGGGTGAACTGCACTTTCTGAATGTAATTTTCAAAATTACAGTAACTGTTGTTCATGATGACTTTGTGATATTGGAATAAAGGCCTCAGTTGAGACCTTACAAAATGTCTGGCTCTTCTTACACATTCACTCATTTACCTACAGCATCATTCATATCAAATCAAATTGTATTTGTCATGTACACAGAACAGCCGTAGACGGTGTCATGAAATGCTGTGGGGAAGTTAGCTCCTCAACAGTGCAACAATGAAGCAGTAATTAAACAATGACATGAGGTAGTCCAGGAGAGGCTGGTCTAATGGCCTAATCCTAACCCTAATCCAGGAGAGGCTGGTCTAATGGCCTAATCCAGGAGAGGCTGGTCTCAAGATTCAAGATTCTTTATTTGTCACGTGCATACAAGTATACAGTGAAATGCAAAAGTGACAGTGCCACAGAGTAGTGCAACAATACAATAAGTTTTAAAATCCAATAAAATAAAATAGAAGTACTAAAGAATATACAGTCTATACAGGTCTAATGGCCTAATCCTAACCCAGAGGGCGTATTTCCCACCCCACTGTCACCGTCAGAACAGGAGTACAGAGGATGCCATCTCAATAGTATCTGTATCAACGTTTTCAGACATTTTATATTTCGAGCTTTTATTTTGAAGTTTCCGAAAAACCGGAAGTTCCCTTAAGCCTTCTAGTATTCTTCCTGGTCGTGAAGAAGTTCAGCAGGTCGATCATAACAAGTTTATAAACGTCGATGTCCGGTGAATATTGCAGGTAAGGAACACATGACCCGTGTCTGTACTGCAGGCAGCTGTTATTCGTCTCAAATGTCAATGAATGCTCTAAATTAGGCCAACATGTGCTGAAGTTTTCTGTGAAGAGATGAACCGTGGAACCGTCCGTATCCAGGTTCTCTGGTCACCTGACAACAAAGCACTGCTTTCCCGCCACAATCTGCGCGTTTGTTTCCATGACAACCTCAAACGTAATTTTCTCAAATAATGTCCAACGTTCCCAGGCTAGCATAGCTAGCAGAGTAAAAAGTTAAGAGTCTGATGAGTATGATGATAACGTTTCTTAGTACGGTTTGTGAAATTGACCCTTGACTGTTTGTGCTTCATTTGTTTACACTACACAGATCCACCTCACAGCCCAGCTACTATTTCTGAACCCAAGTCCACAGAGTCCCCTGGTTCTGGCTGTGGTTCTTCAGTCCACAAAAGCACAACGTGGGGTCCAGAGATGGTGGCAGTGAAGATGGAATACTGCAGTCAAACACTGGAACACAATGTGGTAGTGAAAGAGGAGGAAGGAGGAGAGGAGGAAGGAGGAGAGGAAGTGGAGGAGAAAGATGTGATGGTGAAAGAGGAGGAGGAAGGAGGAGAGGAGGAAGATGTGATGGTGAAAGAAGAGCAAGGAGAGGGAGTGGAGGAGAAAGATGTGATGATGAAAGAGGAGGAACAGGAAGGAGGAGAGGAGGAAGTGGAGGATAAAGATGTGAAGGTGAAAGAAGAGGAAGTAGAGGATAAAGATGTGAAGATGAAAGAGGAACAAGGAGAAGATGAATTGGGGGATGAAGATGGTGAGGAAGGTGAGTTCATGTTATGTTTTTGGCGAAGGCCAGGCCAAATTATTCTGTAGTTCAAAGGGTACTGCAGATATTTAGCGGTGTACAATCAAACATTGATTTTGATTTTGATTTTTTCCATGATTTCCTTCATAGCAGTTGTTAATTCAAACAAAAGTTGTTACAATTTATCAAACTTCTGATCATGGAATTACTACTGTTGACAAGGGTAGTCGTCAAAGGTAGGCCTACAATAAATATGATTTAAGTCAATTGTTAATCATGAAACATTGATTATGTATCCATTTGCATTTGCTGTAATATCAACACACTCTGACAACTTCAAGATCCCACAGTGTCTGCAGACCCCAGAAATGTTGTGTTACTTCTGGAACCGTTCGTATCCAGGTTCTCTGATGGAACAGACAACATGACATCTAGTTACTTCTCAGTTGAAATTACAGTCTGTATTTAGTTACAGTCTGTATTTAGTTCGAAATAAATCATAATCTAAGCTAGCAATATTTCTGACTGGCTACCCAGGCAAGCAAACAGTGAAATTGTTATTATACATTATTATTATAAGTTATTATTACACCAATGAAATGAGGTTTTGGCTTTGTTCCAAACTAGCCTGCACTACGTACAGATATGCACGTGATCAAGTGTCGCTGTCAATTGTTAATCTTGAAACATTGATTATGTTCCATTTGCATTTGCTGTAATATCAACACACTCTGACAACCTTGAGTTCCCACAGCGTCTGCAGACACCAGAGATGTTGTGTTTCTTCTGGCACTGCTGAGTCTATGGAAGCACTGCTTGTTCTCATGTTGTTTCTAATCCTGTATATGTGCCTATCCTTACAGGAGAGAGCTCCAACCCAGACTTAGACATCTAATCCTGTACATGTTCCTATTCTTACAGGAGAGAGTTCCAACCCAGACTCAGACAGTGGGCCCAGCTCCACTGCATCAGAAAATCATCAACAACACAGGCGGAGGAGCTCAAGACAGAAGAATCACCACTGCATGGACTGCTTCAGTAGTTTCTATCAGCCAGAGGATTTGAGAAGTCACACTTGCAGGCCCCGTCCCTGTTTAGATTGCAGTGAGAGTTTCATTTGTTCAACTCACTTGAAATCACACCGACAGACTCACAGAGGAAAGAAGACTCACCCTTGCCTTCAATGTGGAAAGAGTTTTGGTCTTATGAGTTACCTAAAGAGGCATCAGATGATACACACAGACGAGAGGCCATACCACTGCACTCAGTGTGGGAAGAGTTTCAGGAATGCAGGACATCTTAATGGCCATCAGAGAATACACACAGGAGAGAAGCCATACCACTGCTCCCAGTGTGGGAAGAGTTTCAGGTTTGCAGGACACCTAAAGGGGCATCAGAGAATACACACAGGAGAGAAGCCATACCACTGCTCCCAGTGTGGGAAGAGTTTCACTGAGTCAGGATCCCTAAAGAGGCATCAGATGATACACACAGACGAGAGGCCATACCACTGCACTCAGTGTGGGAAGAGTTTCAGGGATGCAGGACACCTAAAGAAGCATCAGAAGATACACATAGGAGAGAGGCCATACCAGTGCGAGCAGTGTGGGAAGAGTTTCGTGGATGCAGGAGATCTAAAGACACACCAGAGAACACACACAGGAGAGAAGCCATATGTCTGTTCCCACTGTGGGAAGAGTTTTAATCAGTCTGGCAACCTAAAGAGGCATCAGATAATGCACACAGACAGACAATAGCACTGTTCCCATTGTGGGAGGAGTTTCAATCATGCAGGATCCTTACAGAAGCATCAGAGAATACACACAGGAGAGAAGCCATACCTCTGCTCCCAGTGTGGTAGGAGTTTCAAGGAAGCAGGACACCTAAAGAAGCATCAGAGAATACACACAGGAGAGAGGCCATACCACTGCTCCCAGTGTGGGAAGAGTTTCAATCTCATAGCATCCTTACTGAGACATCAGAGAATTCACACAGGAGAGAAGCCATACCACTGCTCCCAGTGTGGGAAGACATTCACTGAGTCAGGATCCCTAAAGAGGCATCAGAGAATACACACAGGAGAGAGGCCATACCACTGCTCCCAGTGTGGGAAGAGTTTCAATCTCATACTATCCTTACTGAGACATCAGAGAATTCACACAGGAGAGAAGCCATACCACTGCTCCCAGTGTGGGAAGGGTTTCACTGCGTCAGGACATCTACAGATACACCAGAGAACACACACAGGAGAGAAGCCATACCACTGCTCCCAGTGTGGGAAGAGTTTCAATCACTCTGGCAACCTAAAGAAGCATCAGAGAATACACACAGCAGATACCACTTAGCATCTACCAAACGTTTGGTCGCAAGCCCGCTGGTGATTGGTCATCATAACCAACTAACATTTTGCCTGCAGTGTGTTCCTCTGTGCAGCAGGGGGCAGAGAAGATTCTCTTTTCACTTCCAGCTCTCCCAATAGGGAGCCTTTCCTCGCTTCACTGTCAGCCATAGACATATATATAAATAGCTCTCTGCACAGGTTTATCCCTCTTTTAATGATTTTCCATAAGACCAACAGTCTACAGTGAAAATGAGACAACAACAATGATAAGAAAATAAACCCCCCAAAGCATTAAAAAACAATTGGGGAAAACATTGTAAACAAAAACAACATAAAATCAAGCTATGGCACAGATGTACAGTTGTGGTCAGAAGTTTACATAGACTTGTAAAGAACATGTATGTCATGGCAGTCTTGAGTTTCCAATCATTTCTACAACTCTTATTTTTCTGTGATGGATTGATTGGGGCACATACTTCTTTGTCACAAAAAACATTCATGAAGTTTGGTTCGTTTATGAATTTATTATGGGTTTTCTGAAAATGTGACAAAATCTGCTGGGTCAAAAATATACTTACAGCACCTTGAATTATCAATTTTGGTGATGTAGAAAGTTGTGTCAATCAAATTTGCTCCTGTGTGTCTCTTCTGTGTGTATTCTCTGATGCTTCACTCTCTTCATACTCCTCAGTCTTATGTAAATATTTATGTAAATAAATCTATGTCAGGGGAGCAGCAGCCTCTCACTAAATGTTTTATAGACCAACATGTCCAGCTGTAGGGAGTCTGTGACGGGGGACTGCCAGACTGGAAATGGATCCTACAAATGTCTAATGTCAGTATGTATGTCTTGGGGAAACAATCACAAATGTATTATGATTCCTCAACATGATTGTGTAAAAAGAAAATAGATTAACAGGCTTTTGAAAGTTTACCTGTGTTTTGGGTGAACTGCACTTTCTGAATGTAATTTTCAAAATTACAGTAACTGTTGTTCATGATGACTTTGTGATATTGGAATAAAGGCCTCAGTTGAGACCTTACAAAATGTCTGGCTCTTCTTACACATTCACTCATTTACCTACAGCATCATTTATATCAAATCAAATTGTATTTGTCATGTACACAGAACAGCCGTAGACGGTGTCATGAAATGCTGTGGGGAAGTTAGCTCCTCAACAGTGCAACAATGAAGCAGTAATTAAACAATGACATGAGGTAGTCCAGGAGAGGCTGGTCTAATGGCCTAATCCTAACCCTAATCCAGGAGAGGCTGGTCTAATGGCCTAATCCTAACCCTAATCCAGGAGAGGCTGGTCTAATGGCCTAATCCTAACCCTAATCCAGGAGAGGCTGGTCTAATGGTCTAATCCTAACCCAGGGGGCGTATTTCCCACCCCACTGTCACCGTCAGAACAGGAGTACAGAGGATGCCATCTCAATAGTATCTGTATCAACGTTTTCAGACATTTTATATTTCGAGCTTTTATTTTGAAGTTTCCGAAAAACCGGAAGTTCTCTTAAGCCTTCTAGAATTCTTCCTGGTCGTGAAGAAGTTCAGCAGGTCGATCATAACAAGTTTATAAACGTCGATGTCCGGTGAATATTGCATGAGCGCAGGTAAGGAAAACATGACCCGTGTCTGTACTGCAGGCAGCTGTTTCATTCGTCACAAATGTCAATGAATGCTCTAGATTAGGCCAACATGTGCTGAAGTTTTCTGTGAAGAGATGAACCGTGGAACCGTCCGTATCCAGGTTCTCTGGTCACCTGACAACAAAGCACTGCTTTCCCGCCACAATCTGCGCGTTTGTTTCCATGACAACCTCAAACGTAATTTTCTCAAATAATGTCCAACGTTCCCAGGCTAGCATAGCTAGCAGAGTAAAAAGTTAAGAGTCTGATGAGTATGATGATAATGTTTCTTAGTACGGTTTGTGAAATTTGTCCTTGACTGTTTGTGCTTCATTTGTTTACACTACACAGATCCACCTCACAGCTCAGCTACTATTTCTGAACCCAGGTCCACAGAGTCCCCTGGTTCATGCTGTGGTTCTTCAGTCCAGAAAAGCACAACGTGGGGTCCAACGATGGTGGCAGTGAAGCTAGAATACTGCAGTCAAACACTGGAACTCAATGTGGGAGTGAAAGAGGAGGAAGGAGGAGAAGAAGAGAAGGAAGATGTGAAGGTGAAAGAAGAGGAAGTGGAGGATAAAGATGTGAAGATGAAAGAGGAACAAGGAGAAGATGAATTGGTGGATGAAGATGGTGAGGAAGGTGAGTTCATGTTATGTTTTTGTCTGAGGCCAGGCCAAATTATTCTGTAGTTCAAAGGGTACTGCAGATATTTAGCGGTGTACGCAATCAAACATTGATTTTGATTTTGATTTTTTCCATGATTTCCTCCATAGCAGTTGTTCATTCAAACAAAAGTTGTTACAATTTATCAAACTTCTCTGACTGATCATGGAATTACTACTGTTGACAAAGGTAGTCGTCAAAGGTAGGCCTACAATAAATATGATTTAAGTCAATTGTTAATCATGAAACATTGATTATGTATCCATTTGCATTTGCTGTAATATCAACACACTCTGACAACTTCAAGATCCCACAGTGTCTGCAGACCCCAGAAATGTTGTGTTACTTCTGGAACTGTCCGTATCCAGGTTCTCTGATGGAACAGACAACATGACATCTAGTTACTTCTCAGTTGAAATTACAGTCTGTATTTAGTTACAGTCTGTATTTAGTTCGAAATAAATCATAATCTAAGCTAGCAATATTTCTGACTTGCTACCCAGGCAAGCAAACAGTGAAATTGTTATTATACATTATTATTATAAGTTATTATTACACCAATGAAATGAGGTTTTGGCTTTGTTCCAAACTAGCCTGCACTACGTACAGATATGCACGTGATCAAGTGTCGCTGTCAATTGTTAATCATGAAACATTGATTATGTTCCATTTGCATTTGCTGTAATATCAACACACTCTGACAACCTTGAGTTCCCACAGCGTCTGCAGACACCAGAGATGTTGTGTTTCTTCTGGCACTGCTGAGTCTATGGAAGCACTGCTTGTTCTCATGTTGTTTCTAATCCTGTATATGTTCCTATTTTTACAGGAGAGAGCTCCAACCCAGACTCAGACATCTAATCCTGTATATGTGCCTATCCTTATAGGAGAGAGCTCCAACCCAGACTTCGACATCTAATCCTGTACATGTTCCTATTCTTACAGGAGAGAGTTCCAACCCAGACTCAGACAGTGGGCCCAGCTCCACTGCATCAGAAAATCATCAACAACACAGGTGGAGGAGCTCAAGACAGAAGAATCACCACTGCATGGACTGCTTCAGTAGTTTCTATGAGACAGAGGATTTGAGAAGTCACACTTGCAGGCCCCGTCCCTGTTTAGATTGCAGTGAGAGTTTCATTTGTTCAACTCACTTGAAATCACACCGACAGACTCACAGAGGAAAGAAGACTCACCCTTGCCTTCAGTGTGGAAAGAGTTTTGGTCTTATGAGTCACCTAAAGAGGCATCAGATGATACACACAGACGAGAGGCCATACCACTGCACTCAGTGTGGGAAGAGTTTCAGGAATGCAGGACATCTTAATGGCCATCAGAGAATACACACAGGAGAGAAGCCATACCACTGCTCCCAGTGTGGGAAGAGTTTCAAGGAAGCAGGACACCTAAAGAAGCATCAGAGAATACACACAGGAGAGAAGCCATACCTCTGCTCCCAGTGTGGTAGGAGTTTCAGGAATGCAGGACATCTTAATGGCCATCAGAGAATACACACAGGAGAGAAGCCATACCACTGCTCCCAGTGTGGGAAGAGTTTCAGGAATGCAGGACATCTTAATGGCCATCAGAGAATACACACAGGAGAGAAGCCATACCACTGCACTCAGTGTGGGAAGAGTTTCAGGAATGCAGGACATCTTAATGGCCATCAGAGAATACACACAGGAGAGAAGCCATACCACTGCTCCCAGTGTGGGAAGAGTTTCAGGTTTGCAGGACACCTAAAGACGCATCAGAGAGTACACACAGGAGAGAAGCCATACCACTGCTCCCAGTGTGGGAAGAGTTTCACTGAGTCAGGATCCCTAAAGAAGCATCAGAGAATACACACAGGAGAGAAGCCATACCACTGCTCCCAGTGTGGGAAGAGTTTCAAGGAAGCAGGACACCTAAAGAAGCATCAGAGAATACACACAGGAGAGAAGCCATACCTCTGCTCCCAGTGTGGTAGGAGTTTCAAGGAAGCAGGACACCTAAAGAAGCATCAGAAGATACACACAGGAGAGAAGCCATACCACTGCTCCCAGTGTGGGAAGAGTTTCAGGGATGCAGGACACCTAAAGAGGCATCAGAAGATACACACAGGAGAGAGGCCATACCAGTGCGAGCAGTGTGGGAAGAGTTTCGGGGATGCAGGAGATCTAAAGACACACCAGAGAACACACACAGGAGAGAAGCCATACCACTGCTCCCAGTGTGGGAAGAGTTTCACTGCGTCAGGATCCCTCAAGGTTCATCAGAGAATACACACAGCAGATACCACTTAGCATCAACCAAACGTTTGGTCGCAAGCCCACTGGTGATTGGTCATCATAACCAACTAACATTTTGCCTGCAATGTGTTCCTCTGTGCAGCAGGGGGCAGAGAAGATTCTCTTTTCACTCCAGCTCTCCCAATAGGGAGCCTTTCCTCGCTTCACTGTCAGCCATAGACATATATATAAATAGCTCTCTGCACAGGTTTATCCCTCTTTTTATGATCAATATTTTTATTGCATTTCACCATTTTCCATAAGACCAACAGTCTACAGTAAAAATGAGACAACAACAATGATAAGAAAATAAACCCCCCGAAGCATTAAAAAACAATTGGGGAAAACATTGTAAACAAAAACAACATAAAATCAAGCTATGGCACAGATGTACAGTTGTGGTCAGAAGTTTACATAGACTTGTAAAGAACATGTATGTCATGGCAGTCTTGAGTTTCCAATCATTTCTACAACTCTTATTTTTCTGTGATGGATTGATTGGGGCACATACTTCTTTGTCACAAAAAACATTCATGAAGTTTGGTTCGTTTATGAATTTATTATGGGTTTTCTGAAAATGTGACAAAATCTGCTGGGTCAAAAATATACTTACAGCACCTTGAATTATCAATTTTGGTGATGTAGAAAGTTGTGTCAATCAAATTTGCTCCTGTGTGTCTCTTCTGTGTGTATTCTCTGATGCTTCACTCTCTTCATACTCCTCAGTCTTATGTAAATATTTATGTAAATGAATCTATGTCAGGGGAGCAGCAGCCTCTCATTAAATGTTTTATAGACCAACATGTCCAGCTGTAGGGAGTCTGTGACGGGGGACTGCCAGACTGGAAATGGATCCTACAAATGTCTAATGTCAGTATGTATGTCTTGGGGAAACAATCACAAATGTATTATGATTCCTCAACATGATTGTGTAAAAAGAAAATAGATTAACAGGCTTTTGAAAGTTTACCTGTGTTTTGGGTGAACTGCACTTTCTGAATGTAATTTTCAAAATTACAGTAACTGTTGTTCATGATGACTTTGTGATATTGGAATAAAGGCCTCAGTTGAGACCTTACAAAATGTCTGGCTCTTCTTACACATTCACTCATTTACCTACAGCATCATTCATATCAAATCAAATTGTATTTGTCATGTACACAGAACAGCCGTAGACGGTGTCATGAAATGCTGTGGGGAAGTTAGCTCCTCAACAGTGCAACAATGAAGCAGTAATTAAACAATGACATGAGGTAGTCCAGGAGAGGCTGGTCTAATGGCCTAATCCTAACCCTAATCCAGGAGAGGCTGGTCTAATGGCCTAATCCAGGAGAGGCTGGTCTCAAGATTCAAGATTCAAGATTCTTTATTTGTCACGTGCATACAAGTATACAGTGAAATGCAAAAGTGACAGTGCCACAGAGTAGTGCAACAATACAATAAGTTTTAAAATCCAATAAAATAAAATAGAAGTACTAAAGAATATACAGTCTATACAGGTCTAATGGCCTAATCCTAACCCAGAGGGCGTATTTCCCACCCCACTGTCACCGTCAGAACAGGAGTACAGAGGATGCCATCTCAATAGTATCTGTATCAACGTTTTCAGACATTTTATATTTCGAGCTTTTATTTTGAAGTTTCCGAAAAACCGGAAGTTCCCTTAAGCCTTCTAGTATTCTTCCTGGTCGTGAAGAAGTTCAGCAGGTCGATCATAACAAGTTTATAAACGTCGATGTCCGGTGAATATTGCAGGTAAGGAACACATGACCCGTGTCTGTACTGCAGGCAGCTGTTATTCGTCTCAAATGTCAATGAATGCTCTAAATTAGGCCAACATGTGCTGAAGTTTTCTGTGAAGAGATGAACCGTGGAACCGTCCGTATCCAGGTTCTCTGGTCACCTGACAACAAAGCACTGCTTTCCCGCCACAATCTGCGCGTTTGTTTCCATGACAACCTCAAACGTAATTTTCTCAAATAATGTCCAACGTTCCCAGGCTAGCATAGCTAGCAGAGTAAAAAGTTAAGAGTCTGATGAGTATGATGATAACGTTTCTTAGTACGGTTTGTGAAATTGACCCTTGACTGTTTGTGCTTCATTTGTTTACACTACACAGATCCACCTCACAGCCCAGCTACTATTTCTGAACCCAAGTCCACAGAGTCCCCTGGTTCTGGCTGTGGTTCTTCAGTCCACAAAAGCACAACGTGGGGTCCAAAGATGGTGGCAGTGAAGATGGAATACTGCAGTCAAACACTGGAACACAATGTGGTAGTGAAAGAGGAGGAAGGAGGAGAGGAAGTGGAGGAGAAAGATGTGATGGTGAAAGAGGAGGAAGGAGGAGAGGAGGAAGAGAAGGAAGATGTGATGGTGAAAGAGGAGGAGGAAGGAGGAGAGGAGGAAGATGTGATGGTGAAAGAAGAGCAAGGAGAGGGAGTGGAGGAGAAAGATGTGATGATGAAAGAGGAGGAACAGGAAGGAGGAGAGGAGGAAGAGGAGGAAGTGGAGGATAAAGATGTGAAGGTGAAAGAGGAACAAGGAGAAGATGAATTGGGGGATGAAGATGGTGAGGAAGGTGAGTTCATGTTATGTTTTTGGCGAAGGCCAGGCCAAATTATTCTGTAGTTCAAAGGGTACTGCAGATATTTAGCGGTGTACGCAATCAAACATTGATTTTGATTTTGATTTTTTCCATGATTTCCTTCATAGCAGTTGTTAATTCAAACAAAAGTTGTTACAATTTATCAAACTTCTGATCATGGAATTACTACTGTTGACAAGGGTAGTCGTCAAAGGTAGGCCTACAATAAATATGATTTAAGTCAATTGTTAATCATGAAACATTGATTATGTATCCATTTGCATTTGCTGTAATACCAACACACTCTGACAACTTCAAGATCCCACAGTGTCTGCAGACCCCAGAAATGTTGTGTTACTTCTGGAACTGTCCGTATCCAGGTTCTCTGATGGAACAGACAACATGACATCTAGTTACTTCTCAGTTGAAATTACAGTCTGTATTTAGTTACAGTCTGTATTTAGTTCGAAATAAATCATAATCTAAGCTAGCAATATTTCTGACTGGCTACCCAGGCAAGCAAACAGTGAAATTGTTATTATACATTATTATTATAAGTTATTATTACACCAATGAAATGAGGTTTTGGCTTTGTTCCAAACTAGCCTGCACTACGTACAGATATGCACGTGATCAAGTGTCGCTGTCAATTGTTAATCATGAAACATTGATTATGTTCCATTTGCATTTGCTGTAATATCAACACACTCTGACAACCTTGAGTTCCCACAGCGTCTGCAGACACCAGAGATGTTGTGTTTCTTCTGGCACTGCTGAGTCTATGGAAGCACTGCTTGTTCTCATGTTGTTTCTAATCCTGTATATGTGCCTATCCTTACAGGAGAGAGCTCCAACCCAGACTTAGACATCTAATCCTGTACATGTTCCTATTCTTACAGGAGAGAGTTCCAACCCAGACTCAGACAGTGGGCCCAGCTCCACTGCATCAGAAAATCATCAACAACACAGGCGGAGGAGCTCAAGACAGAAGAATCACCACTGCATGGACTGCTTCAGTAGTTTCTATCAGCCAGAGGATTTGAGAAGTCACACTTGCAGGCCCCGTCCCTGTTTAGATTGCAGTGAGAGTTTCATTTGTTCAACTCACTTGAAATCACACCGACAGACTCACAGAGGAAAGAAGACTCACCCTTGCCTTCAATGTGGAAAGAGTTTTGGTCTTATGAGTTACCTAAAGAGGCATCAGATGATACACACAGACGAGAGGCCATACCACTGCACTCAGTGTGGGAAGAGTTTCAGGAATGCACGACATCTTAATGGCCATCAGAGAATACACACAGGAGAGAAGCCATACCACTGCTCCCAGTGTGGGAAGAGTTTCAGGTTTGCAGGACACCTAAAGGGGCATCAGAGAATACACACAGGAGAGAAGCCATACCACTGCTCCCAGTGTGGGAAGAGTTTCACTGAGTCAGGATCCCTAAAGAGGCATCAGAGAATACACACAAGAGAGAGGCCATACCACTGCTCCCAGTGTGGGAAGAGTTTCAGGTTTGCAGGACACCTAAAGGGGCATCAGAGAATACACACAGGAGAGAAGCCATACCACTGCTCCCAGTGTGGGAAGAGTTTCACTGAGTCAGGATCCCTAAAGAGGCATCAGATGATACACACAGACGAGAGGCCATACCACTGCACTCAGTGTGGGAAGAGTTTCAGGGATGCAGGACACCTAAAGAAGCATCAGAAGATACACATAGGAGAGAGGCCATACCAGTGCGAGCAGTGTGGGAAGAGTTTCGTGGATGCAGGAGATCTAAAGACACACCAGAGAACACACACAGGAGAGAAGCCATATGTCTGTTCCCACTGTGGGAAGAGTTTTAATCAGTCTGGCAACCTAAAGAGGCATCAGATAATGCACACAGACAGACAATAGCACTGTTCCCATTGTGGGAGGAGTTTCAATCATGCAGGATCCTTACAGAAGCATCAGAGAATACACACAGGAGAGAAGCCATACCTCTGCTCCCAGTGTGGTAGGAGTTTCAAGGAAGCAGGACACCTAAAGAAGCATCAGAGAATACACACAGGAGAGAGGCCATACCACTGCTCCCAGTGTGGGAAGAGTTTCAATCTCATAGCATCCTTACTGAGACATCAGAGAATTCACACAGGAGAGAAGCCATACCACTGCTCCCAGTGTGGGAAGACATTCACTGAGTCAGGATCCCTAAAGAGGCATCAGAGAATACACACAGGAGAGAGGCCATACCACTGCTCCCAGTGTGGGAAGAGTTTCAATCTCATACTATCCTTACTGAGACATCAGAGAATTCACACAGGAGAGAAGCCATACCACTGCTCCCAGTGTGGGAAGGGTTTCACTGCGTCAGGACATCTACAGATACACCAGAGAACACACACAGGAGAGAAGCCATACCACTGCTCCCAGTGTGGGAAGAGTTTCAATCACTCTGGCAACCTAAAGAAGCATCAGAGAATACACACAGCAGATACCACTTAGCATCTACCAAACGTTTGGTCGCAAGCCCACTGGTGATTGGTCATCATAACCAACTAACATTTTGCCTGCAATGTGTTCCTCTGTGCAGCAGGGGGCAGAGAAGATTCTCTTTTCACTTCCAGCTCTCCCAATAGGGAGCCTTTCCTCGCTTCACTGTCAGCCATCGACATATATATAAATAGCTCTCTGCACAGGTTTATTCCTTTTTTATGATCAATAATTGTATTGCATTTCACCATTTTCCATAAGACCAACAGTCTACAGTAAAAATGAGACAACAACAATGATAAGAAAATAAAACCCCCAAAGCATTAAAAAACAATTGGGGAAAACATTGTAAACAAAAGCAACATAAAATCAAGCGGCACAGATGTACAGTTGTGGTCAGAAGTTTACATAGACTTGTAAAGAACATGTATGTCTCTGTCAGTCTCTTCATACTCCTCAGTGTTATGTAAATATTTATGTAAATAAATCTATGTCAGGGGAGCAGCAGCCTCTCATTAAATGTTTTATAGACCAACATGTCCAGCTGTAGGGAGTCTGTGACGGGAGCAACAGCCTCTCATTAAATCCATTTGTTTAAGTAAGTGAATCATCTATCCGTCAGTCATCATAAGATAAAGTAATCAATGCTTGGACCTGGGGCCACGGGTCGTCACAATGCTACAATTTTTCATTCATTTGTTTATTTATTTATTTTAAAAGGAGAGACAATTTTACAGGGGGGTAGTGGGGGTGAAGAGGTCTTTAGGAAGGACTGTTAAGATGTTGCCTGAAGAGATGGGTCTTAAATAAATAAAATGCCAGACTAGAGCTGATGGTTTATCCATAGACTTTTCTTCACAAGTAATAAAAGTCATTCACATTTGCAAAGGCGACCACGTTGTTATTTCAGTCAACCGCTTTATAGTTTCATATAGGTTACCTACCTCCTATGCAAATCATTAATACTTCCCAGCTGCATCTGTCGTAGAATTTAAGCTATAATACTTTGAAATAAAATACCGTTAACCAGAGCTGTTGATTCATTCAAAGACTTTATTCACGCAGAATATGTAGCCGTTCAGATTTGCAAAGCCGACCCCGTTATCTCTTCAGTCACCTGTCTTTATAGACTTCACACAGGTTAACGCCTTCTATTCAACATATTTCTGTTTCCTGTCAACTTGCACCAATAACATTCAAGATCTATATTTGGTCATCAAGGTGTGCGCCGCACATCTGGCTGGCGTCTATTCGGCTGTGCATTGTTTACTAAGGTTTCCCTCTCTCCCTTATCCTGTTTTTCTCACGTGTGTGTATCTTGTTTCCATCTTCTGCTCTCAGCTTGTTTGTTCTGTCCATAAGGATTGTTCACAACTGGTTACATTTCTACCTGCTTCTCTTTTCTGTTGACCATATCCTTCTTTCCCATGCCCTGGTCATCTGTTTTCTCCAACCTTTGCTCCCTCCTGTAACCTTTAAAACATCTCCACTACTCTCCCCTCACAAATCAACCACTGGCCATCCTGGTCTTAATCCTCTCTCTACCTTTCCTTTGTGGAATTAGGAATCTTTATTTTCTATAGAAATTGACCATACAGCTACTCAGTGTACCCACACGCTCTTAGGCTTTTCTTTTCCTCCAGATAGATATAGTGTGTGTATATATATATATATATATATCTGGTATAGATCCTGAGTTCTACAGGAGCAACCAGAGGCCCAGAACACAGTACCACAGGAGTGGAGAGTGCAAGGGTCCAGGTAAAGGCCAACAGACGGGAAGCCAACCGTTGCCCCCCCCCCCATCCCCCATAGTCACCTGGGTAAGCCCCCTCACAACCCTGCAAAACCTCCCCTTGACCCACCCTGTCCAATACACATTATCATGGCCTAACCCTAACCCAGGGGGCACTGGTCGAATGGCCTAACCCTAATCCAGGGCAGGCTGGTCTAATGGCCTAATCCTAACTCAGGGGGCGTATTTCCCACCCCACTGTCTTTGAGACACTCAATAGTTGTTTTTCTGTGTATCCCAATGAGTACATGGCAGATAAAGATAATATCAAGTCTTGTTAATTTGCTGAAACATTTTTCTTTCGTTTGCAATTAATATAATGTGAAAAAACTTCCAATAGTATCTGTATCAACGTTTTCATAAACATTTTATATTTCAAGCTTTTATTTTGAATTTTCCGAAAAACCGGAAGTTCCCTAAAGTCTTCTAGAATTCTTCCTGGTCGTGAAGAAGTTGAGCAGGTCGATCATAACAAGTTTATAAACGTCGATGTCCGGTGAATATTGCATGAGCGCAGGTAAGGAACACATGACCCGTGTCTGTAATGCAGGCAGCTGTTTTATTCGTCTCAAATGTCAATGAATGCTCTAAATTAGGCCAACATGTGCTGAAGTTTTCTGTGAAGAGATGAACCGTGGAACCGTCCGTATCCAGGTTCTCTGGTCACCTGACAACAAAGCACTGCTTTCCCGCCACAATCTGCGCGTTTGTTTCCATGACAACCTCTCCTCAGAGCGGTGCTTTAGAAGAGTGGCGCCAATCAAATCACTGGAGGCTTCAAATAGTTCCCAACATTCCTTCCTGATTCAACCAATCTAGATTTTTACTGGACGAAGATATGGAAATGGGCGGGGCTTAAAAGACCTCATGCGGGGGAAATGGCGGAAGAAAAAAAGGCAGCTTCAGCCCCAAAACGTCATGGCTACTCTCAAATAAAAACAATACAACTACCACACTTTTGGAAAATCTCTGTCTTGAAATGGTTAAACCACACAACCTTTAGTAACTAAGAATGTTAGCAGTTGAAATTACAGTCTATTTAGTTCGAAAATCATAATCTAAGCTAGCAATATTTCTGACTGGCTACCCAGGCAAGGAAACGGTTGCCTGGCAACCGGCTACATAGGTTTCCGTGAAGGTGCCTCTGATCCCATACAGTCTATGGTAGTTGCATAGAGAATACTATCCTGCGGCTACATGTAGCTTTGATTTATTCATATATTTGACTTCTGTTATGTCCCAGTTTCTGTTCCCAGATCAAAAGATCAACATTGACATATGACACTGAAGTGAAGTGTGGTTATATACAAATATTTGTTGTATAGCTGATACTTTATCAAGAGTCCGATGAGGTTTCTTGGTACGGTTTGTAAAATTGACCCTTGACTGCTTGTGCTTCATTTGTTTACACTACACAGATCCACCTCACAGCCCACCTGGTTCTGGCTGTGGTTCTTCAGTCCAGAAAAGCACAACGTGGGGTCCAAAGATGGTGGCAGTGAAGCTGGAATACTGCAGTCAAACACTGGAAGTCAATGTGGGAGTGAAAGAGGAGGAAGGAGGAGAGGAGGAAGAGAAGGAAGATATGATGGTGAAAGAGGAGGAACAGGAAGGAGGAGAGGAGGAAGAGAAGGAAGATGTGAAGGTGAAAGAGGAGCAAGGAGAAGATGAATTGGTGGATGAAGATGGTGAGGAAGGTGAGTTCATGTTATGTTTTTGGTGAAGGCCAGGCCAAATTATTCTGTAGTTCAAAGAGCACTGGCAGATATTTAGCAGTGTGTGCTATCAAACATTTATTTAAGATGATTTCCCCACAGCAGTTGTCTGTTTATTCATTCAAACAAAACTTGTTACAATTGATCTAACTTTTATGACTGATCATGAAAATACAACAGCAAAAGAGGGGGGGGCGGGTGCACACACTCTGAATGTCAATTTAGGTGACACTTGAATTCAAATGACACTATTTTTAGAATATATATTTACTGCCATTTAAGACACATGGTGTAGTGCTGAATAGACTCACCATGATCATGGTGATCGAGCCGTAGCTTTAAGCCTCGGGAGGTCGACCCATTTGGGGTCCCATCCTCTCTCCCCTCTCCTCTCTCCTCTCCCCATCCTCTCTCCCCTCTCCTCTCTCCTCCCCTTCTGCCCTCTTACTCCTCTTTCATCTCTCTCTTGTTGCACTGGCCTCTACTGTACCTTTCTAGTCAGGTAAATACGCTTCTGTAGGATCACTCTGGTCCTCATTCTCTCAAGTATTTGATTTGGCAACCAGAACATTAAAATTCTTGTCCTCTGTGGTTCAGGTGGTCGAGCATGGCACTAACAACGCTTAGGTTGTGGGTTTGATTCCCGCTGGGACCATATACACTGAAATGTGTATGCACTCACTGTAAGTCGCTTTGGATAAAAGCGGCAGCTAAATGGCATATTAATCACATATTATCATTATTATATATATTATCATTCTCCCACAGCAGTCGGGGTAAAGATCTTGATCCATATGACAGAAACACTGGATTAGGTGCCCATTTGCATTTGTTGTAATATCAACACACTCTGACAACTTTAAGATTCCACAGCGTCTGCAGACACCAGAGATGTTGTGTTTCTTCTGGCACTGCTGAGTCTATGGAAGCACTGCTTGTTCTCCTGTTGTTTCTAATCCTGTATAGAGGTCCAATCCAGACTCAGACATCTAATCCTGTATATGTTCCTATCCTTACAGGAGAGAGCTCCAACCCAGACTCAGACAGTGGGCCCAGCTCCACTGCATCAGGAAACCATCAACAACACAGGCAGAGGAGCTCAAGACGGAAGAATCACCACTGCATGGACTGCTTCAGTAGTTTCTATGAGACAGAGGATTTGATAAGTCACATCTGCAGACCCGGCCCCTGTTTAGATTGTAGTGAGAGTTTCATTTGTCCAACTCATTTTGAATCACACCCACAGAAGACTCACCCTTGCCTTCAGTGTGGAAAGAGTTTTGATTATATGAGCAGCCTAAAGAACCATCAGAGGACACACACAGGAGAGAGGCCATACCACTGCTCCCAATGTGGGAATAGTTTCAGCGAGGCAGGAGCCTTACAGAAACATCAGAAAATACACACAGGAGAAAGGCCATACCACTGCTCCCAGTGTGGGCAGACTTTCAACAGGGCAGGAAGCCTAAAGAGACACTAGAGGATACACTCAGGAGAGAGGCCATACCTCTGCTCCCAGTGTGGGAAGAGTTTCAGTCTGGCAGCACACCTCAAGACACATCAGAGAATACACACAGGAGAGAGGCCATACCACTGCTCCCAGTGTGGGCAGACTTTCAACAGGGCAGGAAGCCTAAAGAGACACCAGAGGATACACTCAGGAGAGAGGCCATACCTCTGCTCCCAGTGTGGGAAGAGTTTCAGTCTGGCAGCACACCTCAAGACACATCAGAGAATACACACAGGAGAGACACACACACACACACACACACACACACGCCTTATAGCATACAACCATTTCCCTATGAGGAAAGTCTCTAAATCATTTTATGACTGTCCTTTCCCCCCAGGACGTGGGAAGCAGCTATCGCCTGTAGATCTTACCTGATACCTATTCTGTACGGTTGTATAGTTTGCTCACCTGACTACACAGCATATATATATGCCCAGGGGTTAGGTAAACACTAAAAAACCTGCAGTCATGAAACGTGATTTATACACACAGAGATTTACTGCTTGTTTGGCAATAGGACGGGACACATAGGGAGGCCATGGTGTGGAAACATCAGACTATACATGACACTGCATTAAAGATACGCAACAGCTGCCTCCCTAAAACATCACAATAAATATCTTGAAGGACGCTACTGCAGTTAGCCACAATGTGGCCGAATAATGGCTTGCGTCCTGTACTTTGACAGCCCCCCCCCCCCTATTGGTGCTGTTCTAAGGGAAAAGAGAATCTTCTCTGCCCCCTGCTGCACAGAGGAACACATTGCAGCTAAAATGGGAGTTGGTTCTGATTTCTGATGAACCAATCACCAGTGGGCTTGATCCTTGGGTTTATTAGGGTTTTATTATGTATTGCCCCAGTAAAGAGCCATCAACATTTGCAAAGACATCACTTTAGACTCAAACTCACCTGATCTGCGTTCTAGAAGTGTTGCTGAGTAGATCCATCAACACAGACGCGTATTAGCTATATTGAAAAAAGAAAAATCTATTAAAGACGCAGGCATTCATTAGTCTGATGATTGTGCAATATCCCGGAAATGACGCTCCCCGAGCCATCTGTGTACGGCCGAGTCAGATACAGCACAACACTGGTGTAATGAACCGTTTATACTGTTTGTGAAATAACTGTTTATGCTTCCTTTGTTTACACTGGACAGATCCACCTCACAGCCCAGCTACTATGTCTGAACCCAAGTCCACAGAGTCCCTGGTTCTGGCTGGTCTTCTCCAGACAAGAAAAGCACAACGTGGGGTCCAACGATGGTGGCAGTGAAGCTGGAGGACTGCAGTCAAACACTGGAACTCAATGTGGGAGTGAAAGAGGAGGAAGGAGGAGAAGAAGAGAAGGAAGATGTCATGGTGAATCCCCTGATGGGATGAGAGTACTGCAGGGGCCAAATACCATTTCAGAATAATAATTAAAATGTAAGAACAATTACAAACCGTTTTGGGGGAATACTATACAGAATATTATATGGTTATGATTGATATATATTATTATATATATTATATATTATTATTTTGAAGAAATCCTCCTTGACAAACATTTACATTGACCGGAAGTAGATGGGCGGATGGCTTCATGTAGTATCCTGTGGCTTCATGTAGCTTTGATTTATTCATATATTTGACTTCTGTTATGTCCCAGTTTCTGTTCCCAGATCAAATGTATCAACATTGACATATGACATTGAAGTGAAGTGTGGTTATATACAAATATATAATGTTTATGAATATTTTATTGTACTCCCATAACAAAACAATTCATGTCTTACCTGTTTTTAATACCCTTGTTCCCAGGCTACGAGCAGAGTAGCAAGTTAAGAGTCTGATGAGGTTTCTTGGTACGGTTTATGAAATTGACAGAGCAGGAAGCCTAAGTCACCTCAGAGTAGTGGTGTGTGTGTGTGTGTGTGTGTGTGTGTGTGTGTGTGTGTGTGTGTGTGTGTGTGTGTGTGTGTGTCAACATCGTAGTCACCTCAGAGTAGTGTGTGTGTGTGTGTGTGTGTGTGTGTGTGTGTGTGTGTGTGTGTGTGTGTGTCAACAACGTTTGTAGTTTCCGAAAACCGGAAGTTCCCTTAAGCCTTCTAGAATTCTTCCTGGTCGTGAAGTTCAGCAGGCAGTGTTGCCAACTTGGCGACTTTCTCGATAAATCTGGCGACTTTCCAAATCCTCTTAGCGACTTTTTTTTGTCAAAAGCGACTAGCGACAAATCTAGCGACTTTTTCTGGTGTTATTGGAGACTTTTCTGCTGTTTTGGAGACTTTTCTGGTGTTTTGGAGACTCTGACGTGAAAGCACGTATCGCTCTGCAGTTGCTGTCCTCAACGAGCAGCGGGTGCTGCCGTGAGCCCCTCCCTCGTCCCAAAGCCCCTCCCTCGTCCCAAAGCCCGTCCCCCCTCCCTCGTCCCAAAGCCCCTCCCTCGTCCCAAAGCCCCTCCCTCGTCCCAAAGCCCGTCCCCCGTCCCTCGTCCCAAAGCCCCTCCCCCGTCCCAAAGCCCGTCCCCCGTCCCAAAGCCCCTCCCCCGTCCCCCGTCCCAAAGCCCCTCCCTCGTCCCAAAGCCCCTCCCTCGTCCCAAAGCCCGTCCCCCGTCCCTCGTCCCAAAGCCCCTCCCCCGTCCCCCGTCCCAAAGCCCCTCCCCCGTCCCCCGTCCCAAAGCCCGTCCCCCGTCCCAAAGCCCCTCCCCCGTCCCCCGTCCCAAAGCACTCACAGGCGGTCAGTCTCACAGTAGCCTCGCGCAGCAGTCCCAGCTGCAGTCAGAGCAGAGAGGAGACCCACTCCGCGTCCACACCGCACCGGTAAATGTAAATGTTTCTTCACTGTCACACTAAAATAAATTACTGCATTTGACTCACACAGCCTCAGTCACTTACTCACCTCCTCCACCGTGTGTGTGCCTCTCTGTGACATAAGCTTAAACATCTAGCTAGCTAGCTCATCATGTCTAAACTGTACGCTCAAAAATACAGAAAGGAGTGGGGATCAAAACCTGAATTCAAAGGCTGGTTGAAGCCGTTTATTGAAGATGATACTGCATGTATTGTAAGGCTGATTTCTACGCCAAACTTTGTGATATAAAAAAACACATGAAAACTCAAAAACATATTAAAAAGGCAAAGCCTTATAACAGTTCCACCCAAAGCAAGCTGCCATTAATGAGTAAAAAAATTGCGTCCGTTAAAAAAACAGCGTCCATTACAATTACATGCAAATGAGATATTATGCAAAGGCCATGACGTCATTTAGCGACTTCTAGCGACTTTTAGGACAGTCAATAGCTACATTCCTTACTGAGGAGTTGTCAACACTGTCAGCAGGTCGATCATAACATGTTTATAAACGTCGATGTCCGGTGAATATTGCATGAGCGCAGGTAAGGAACACATGACCCGTGTCTGTACTGCAGGCAGCTGTTTTATTCGTCTCAAATGTCAATGAATGCTCTAAATTAGTCCAACATGTGCTGAAGTTTTCTGTGAAGAGATGAACCGTGGAACCGTCCGTATCCAGGTTCTCTGGTCACAACATTATGATGCAACTGTTTTCATAAAAATAATTTCTAACACGAGCAATATTTCTGACTGGCTACCCAGGCAAGCAAATGGTGAAATTATTATTGTAAGTTATTATTACACCAATGAAATGACTGGAGGTTTTGGCTTTGTTCCAAACTAGCTAGGGATGGGCATTCGACTAAATTGTCTTAGTCGATCGTCGGGAGAATTAACGATCGATTTTCCATTAATCATTAATATTTTTATATTAAAATTCACTATTTATAGACTATATTCAAAATGCAATGAAAATACAAAAACACAGCGTGTTTTCCTCATTGAGATCTTTATTACAAGATGAACAACTCTTGTGGCAGTTAAACAAACAAGATGAACAAGTCTTGTGGCAGTTAAACCGGATCGGTTCAGTTGAAGATAGCGCTGCTGTGCTTTAGCAGCGGAGAATGCAGCTAAGCCGGTGCATTTTGTTTTTTAAAACAAAATGGTCCCACACCACACTTCTCCGTGACCTCTTCATGATTACTTTTGAAATACACGGAAACTCGCAGGTAACTGAGTTTTTTTTCAAATATTGCCCCCGTGTGGTAAAATTAAGCAATAAGCCCCAAGAGGCCGCGGGTTTCGCTGATTTTACAACAGGTAAGGGGAGTTGTTTGGCACGACGCGAAGCCTAGTTTCATCGAGTAAAAAAATAATGTTATCGACGAAATTCTAATGATCAATTAATCGATCGTCGATTAATGTGAGAGAACGTGTTCTTTATTTGAAGGAGAAGACAAACTACTTCTTACTTTTAGCTATTTATTTATATGTCAGAATTCTAGGCTTGTACAAGGACCACTTTTGGCGAAGAAAATCACAGTCAGCAAGCTGTTAATCTGTAACCAACCTTCCAAAAATGGATGCATTCAAACAGTCAAACCAAGTATTTACAGTATACAAAATGATTGTGATTGGCTATTTGGTTGGGGAGGAACCGTGGTTTAGACTTGGCATCCCTTGTTGTTCACGGGCTGGTCACACCATTCATCCCAGCTGCGGAGTCAGCACCCTGTTAGAGATAAGACACCTACTCTGGTATGTCCTCCCTAGCCTGTCCTCCCTAGCCTGGTATTATTCCACTATAGTTCTTTGTGTAAGCGTGTGTTGCAACATCTTTCTTGATGACCTGGCTTAACCTCTCCATGTATTAATCTAACGTACTATGGGACTAATGCTTGATTCATCTCATTTATCAACAGGCCATCACATTAGTAAATTTAGCACACTGCAGTAATGTATTTTTATTATAGCAATAATAAACTGTTTTTATAAAAAATAATTTCTAACAAAACCCTCCTTTCACACCTTTTAAGGTGTGAACCAAAAATAGTTTTTTATTAAAAAAAAAATCCTCAACAAAACCCTCCTTTCACACCCCTTAAGGTGTGAATCAAACCTTTACAACAGGAGTCTTGGGTGTTGCGGTCTCTGGCTCTGCCTCCACCTGCCGTACCTGGTTAGACAAAACTCGAGACAAGTTAGTCAATGCATTCATGTAGTCATTGCAATTCATTTGCCAAATGTCTAAGGACGGCAGGTGGCCTCCATCTCTTGGAGGACCTGGCATTTGAGCGACCTGTCAACAACTCATGGGGCATTAGATGTGTTTTGCTGTTTGGTGAGTTCCTCATCGACATCAGTGCTAGGGGAAGTGCATCTAGCCATGTCAATCTGGTGTCGTGGCATACTGGTTGGGAATGAGTTAATTCCTTAGCCATTTTACTTCAGTGCTGGCTGTCTCTTTTTTACAGGGAGTGGCTTCCACCCACTTAGTGAGCCTATCCACCATTACTAGTAGGTATCTGTAGCCTTTCACTCATATCTGATGTCCTTGAATGGTGCGTCTGGTACTGGGAACTTTCCCATGGGACATTTTGGGTCGTGGTCATTGCATGTGTCACATTCTGTCACATAGTTTTCCACCATGCTGGTCATGTGTGGATGAATTTTGATTTTAATCAAATTAGTGTCAATCAGCGGCCTGAATAGATGGGGTCAAGCAGTAGTTCCAAAACTTGAACACTATATAGAGCTAATCAGTAATTGCTGAACATAAACATTAAATGGAGCTTAATCATTAATTACTGAACATAAACACTAGTTGGAGCTAATCAATAATTGCTAAACATGAACATTAAATGGAGCTAATCAATAAAGCTGAACTTGAACACTAGATGAAGCCAAAACACTAGTTGCTCTGTTTTAAGGAAGTAACGAGACAAAGAAAACTTTTCAGGGTGGGGCCGGCCTCCCACTTACTGAACAACCACAACAACAGTAGAGAAAACTCTCGCACAATTTCTATAACAGTTTACACCAACATGTTTTCATCAGTATGTCACTTTCTTTTACCTTCAAACACAATTACTCTCCAAACGCTCTCACCTCCGTCAGCTTCAGTGCTTTACTTACTCACACAACCTGGTCCCATACTCTCTCCATTCATAACAAGATTAACTCTAACACACAACAAAATTTACAGGACTTTAACCTGAGGGATTTTAACCCAAAACAATAAACTTTACGGGCCTCTAACCCTGAGGGCCTCCAACCCAGAACAATAGAATTTACAGGGACTCTAACCCTGAGGGCCTCCAACCCAGAACAATAGAATTTACAGGGACTTTAACCCTGAGGGCCTCCAACCCAGAACAATAGAATTCTGACATATATTGCTTTGATTGTAAAATTTTCATTAACGGTTTCATTACGTATACATAGATTTATAAATTTGGTAGTTGGTTTACTCTTACCTCCTCCACACTCACAGTCTACAGTATTCAAAATTAACTATGCAGAATTTGGTTTATAACAACAGGTTTCTGCTTACCTTTTGTTTTTGGCGCGCCTCTGTGAGTGGTGAGGGGTTACAAGAAAACAACTCCGTCTGGTTTCCGTCTCCCGGACTTCGCCGTCGGTTCAATTCGGTCCAATTTCTTCTCTTCAAATCACGTCGGGGTCACCAAATTTGTGAGAAAACGTGTTCTTTATTTGAAGGAGAAGACAAACTACTTCTTACTTTTAGCTATTTATTTATATGTCAGAATTCTAGGCTTGTACAAGGACCACTTTTGGCGAAGAAAATCACAGTCAGCAAGCTGTTAATCTGTAACCAACCTTCCAAAAATGGATGCATTCAAACAGTCAAACAAAGTATTTACAGTATACAAGCTACAACACAAATATATACAAATATACAATATACAAATATTGGCTATTTGGTTGGGGAGGAACCATGGTTTAGACTTGGCATCCCTTGTTGTTCACGGGCTGGTCACACCATTCATCCCAGCTGCGGAGTCAGCACCCTGTAAGAGATAAGACACCTACTCTGGTATGTCCTCCCTAGCCTGGTATTATTCCACTATAGTTCTTTGTGTAAGCGTGTGTTGCAACATCTTTCTTGATGACCTGGCTTAACCTCTCCATGTATTAATCCAAAGTACTATGGGACTAATGCTTGATTCATCTCATTTATCAACAGGCCATCACATTAGTAAATTTAGCACACTGCAGTAATGTATTTTTATTATAGCAATAATAAACTGTTTTTATAAAAAATTATTTCTAACATTAATCATGCCCATCCCTACGTACAGATATGCGCAGTCATGTGATCAAGTGTCGCTGTCAGGATGAATCCGACTAGTTTGGAAACGGTGTCGGGACATATCCGACCCTGGTGCACAGATGGCTCGGGTAGCGCCCTCAGATGCTCGGCGTGTCTTTGTTTAGTTGTTAACTTTTTTTTTTTTATTGAACGGTGTATAAGCCTTGGACATGAAATAAAATATTGTAACGAACGGCGGGGCAGAGCAGCTTGCCTTAAGCGGGTATCGAACTCGCAACCTTCCGCTTACAAACCGGCCGCGCTAGCCACAACACCAAGAGAGTTAACTCACTTGGCGGAGCTGCTAACGGGCCTTACATAGGGTCGTTACAATATTATATTACATATAAATTGTAACAACCCTGTATAAGGCCCGTTAGCAGCTCCGCTAAGGGACTTAACTGTCTTGGTGTTGTAGCTAGTTAATGTAGTTAATAAACTTAGATGAAGAAAGGAAGCTGCAGAGGTCCGGATGAGTCAGTTTAATCGTCTTTAATTAATCATAACTTCATCATTACAATCCACGGCCAGATGTGGGGGCTCCTATACAGTCAATAATGTCCCCCCCCTCTAGTCTAGCCGTTCAGTCTTATATACCATACAGCATGCCTTATCTTACAGAACAGCATGTACTATCTTCCAGATTTGGGCATGGAAATCCCAGGTCTACATTATTCTAGACATTTTCAACCTATACGGTGGTGATGTTCATACCCTTTACCAAATAAGGCTATTCCCAACACTATCTCTCCTGTACCATCCCGTACTGTCTCCTCAATCTACAGTGGCCAACTGCATGCTGCAACATTTCAAGTGCACAATACTGTAGGCTTATACATAACACATCAGGCCTTCTTCTGGTCAGAGCAAAATACACTACATTAACTGTCTTGGTGTTGTAGCTAGTTAACTGTCTTGGTGTTGTAGCTAGTTAACTGTCTTGGTGTTGTAGCTAGTTAACTGTCTAGGTGTTGTAGCTAGTTAACCGTCTAGGTGTTGTAGCTAGTTTACTGTCTTGGTGTTGGAGCTAGTTAACTGTCTTGGTGTTGGAGCTAGCTAACTCTTGGTGTTGTAGCTCGTTAACCGTCTTGGTGTTGTAGCTAGTTAACCGTCTTGGTGTTGTAGCTAGCTAACTCTTGGTGTTGTAGCTCGTTAACCGTCTTGGTGTTTGTGGGGGGACATGCAGCGTTCGGCCTGTAGAGGGAGCTACAGGACCGTGGCCGGGGTTGTTTTACTAACTGACATTCCCGACAGGAAGCGCACCACCTACGCACCTCTGCCCGAATCCCCGGCCAATAAAAGAGGGGGCTACAGGACCATCTCTCCCTCCCACCGCGGGGGCCGCAACGACCAACCCCGGCCCCGCGGCAGGGGGGGGGGGGCCGACGCCCAGGAGGAGCCGAGGGAGCGGAAGGAGAGAGGCCGGCGCCCGCCCCAAGGTCGAGATGGCAGGGGCGCACCTATCCAGAACCGACCCCGGCCCCACAGGGAGCACCTCGAGCGACAGGGGGGGTGTGTTGGCGGTGCGGACGGCCGGGCCACGTGCAGGCCGAGTGTCAGGCGATGGACGTGGGACAGGTCGTCCACATCGGCGACATACCGGGCCCTCCCCCCGGACCAGGAGCGGCGTATCGTATTCCGGTAAGGATACAACATGATACGCACCAGGCATTCTTGGATTCGGGCTGCATGCAGTCCATGATCCAGGAGCGCCTGGTTCGGCCGGGGGCATTGTTGAAGGCATCGAGGGTGCGGGTGAGGTGTGTGCATGGGGACATTCACGAATATCCGGTGGTCGCTATCGAAATTCATTTTGAGGGGAAAAACCATAGTGTACAGGCGGCGGTTAGCCCACGCCTCACGCATCCCCTGATTCTAGGTGTGGATTGGGAGGGGTTTCCTCAAGCGGTAAAGAGGGCTACCGGGATGCGTGCACGACAGCTAGGGAGGTGTGTGGCGTGTAATGTGCTCTGTGCCGAGGCGGCGCCTCGCGACACTGCCGGGGAGCCGGAGCCGGCGGGGGCGCCTCACCCCGAGACTTCCCCGCCGAACTATCCGCTGCTAGGCGACTTCCCCCTCGAGCAGTCTCGTGACGAGACCCTAAGATCAGCCTTTGACCAAGTGATAGCAATTGATGGTACTTTGATACGGCCAGACACGGTGCGCGCCCACCCCTATTTTGCGATTATCAGCGACAGGTTATATCGAGTAAGTCGTGACTCACATAGTCAGGAGGAAGTAACCCAGTTGCTGGTTCCCCGCAGCCGCCGCGAAATGGTCTTCCAGGCGGCTCATTTCAACCCCATGGCGGGCCATCTAGGGTATGACAAAACACTGCACCGTATAATGGCTCGATTTTATTGGCCGGGGATTCGGGCAGAGGTGCGTAGGTGGTGCGCTTCCTGTCGGGAATGTCAGTTAGTAAATCCCCCGGCCATTCCACGGGCCCCCTTGCGGCCCTTACCATTGGTCGAGAACCCGTTCGACCGCATTGCGATTGCCATTTGACCGGAGCACACAGGGTTATCGATTTGTGTTGGTCTTGATAGATTACGCCACCTGATACCCCGAGGCAATACCTCTGCGCAATATCTCTGCCAGGAGTGTAGCGCAAGCATTGTTTCAAGTCATCTCCCGCGTGGGAATCCCGAAAGAGATTCTCACCGATCAGGGCACTAATTTTATGTCACGCACCCTCAAGGAACTGTATGGCTTGTTGAACATCAAGGTGATTCGAACCAGTGTTTACCACCCGGCCACTGACGGCCTTTGTGAGCGGTTCAATCGGACCTTGAAGTCAATGATCCGGAAGTTTGTCCACGAGGATAGTCGGAATTGGCATAAATGGCTAGATCCCCTGTTGTTTGCGGTGCGGGAAGTTCCCCAAGCTTCCACCGGGTTTTCCCCGTTTGAATTACTCTACGGGCGTAAGCCCCGGGGTGTCCTAGACCTGCTTAAAGAAAATTGGGAGGAAGGGTCTAGCGACAGTAAGAGTGAGATCCAGTACGTCCTCGACTTGCGCACAAAGCTCCACGCCCTAGGGGCTATCTCACGTGAGCATTTGCTGCAAGCCCAGGAGCGTCAGAAACGCCTGTATGACAGGGGGGCTACCCTACGAGAGTTTACACCGGGAGACAAGGTGCTCGTACTGTTACCCACCTCCAGCACGAAATTACTCGCGAAGTGGCAAGGGCCGTTTGTGGTCACACGTCGCATGGGGGACGTGGATTATGAGGTTGTACGCTCGGACCGGGGGGATAGCTTGCAGGTGTATCACGTCAATCTCCTAAAAAAATGGAACGACGTGGTCACGGTTGCTCTGGCTACGGTAATTCCGGAGAGAGAGGAGTTCGGTCCGGAAGTCCCAAAATCGAAAGTTAGCACTCCGGTCGATATTGATAACCATCTCTCTGCTAGCCAGGCCGCGGACGTTGCAGATTTGCAGCTTAAGTTCGCTGACGTGTTCTCTCCCCTGCCCGGTCGGACTACGCTCATCGACCACCATATAGAAACGCAGCCGGGTTTAACGGTGCGCACGCGTCCCTATAGGTTGCCGGTGCACAAACGAAACGTTGTGTGCACGGAGTTGGAAGCCATGCTGGAGCTGGGTGTGGTCGAGGAGTCCCGCAGTGATTGGTGTAGCCCCATCGTGCTTGTCAACAAGCCAGATGGGGCTATACGGTTCTGTGTGGATTATAGACGGGTTAATGCGGTCTCCAAGTTCGATGCATATCCGATGCCCCGGGTCGACGAGCTCTTGGACCGGCTTGGTACGGCCAGGTACTTCACGACATTGGATTGCACGAAGGGATACTGGCAGATTCCACTCTCGCCGGTGTCCCGGGAGAAAACGGCATTCTCCACTCCGCTCGGGTTATTCCAGTTCACCGTGCTCCCTTTCGGGTTGTTCGGAGCCCCAGCCACTTTTCAGCGCCTCATGGACCATATTCTGCGGCCGCACGCCGCCTATGCTGCGGCCTACCTAGATGACATTGTCATTCACAGTGACACCTGGCCGCAGCATGTGCGGAGTGTGGCTGCTGTTCTGCGGTCCCTGAGGCAGGCGGGGCTGACGGCCAACCCGAAGAAGTGCGTGATCGGGCGGAGGGAGATCCGGTATCTGGGGTACCACTTGGGACGGGGGGAGGTGCGACCGCAGATTGAAAAGACTGCGGCCATCGCCGCCTCTCCCCGGCCCAAGACAAAGAAGGAGGTGAGGGCCTTCCTGGGGCTGGCGGGATATTACCGCCAGTTCGTACCAGGGTTTTCAGAGCTGGCCAGTCCCTTGACGGACCTCACCCGGAAGGGTGCCCCGGATCCGGTCCAATGGTCGGGCCAGTGCCAGGGGTCGTTCGAGGCCCTTAAGGGGGCTCTTTGTGGAGAAACGGTCCTGTATGCGCCTGATTTTAACCTCCCTTTCTCCCTATAGACGGACGCGTCGGATAGAGGGCTGGGAGCAGTGCTGACCCAGCGCGTGGAGGGGGCCGACCGGCCGGTGCTGTACCTGAGCCGCAAGGGAGGGCCGGTACAGCACCGTGGAGAAGGAGTGCCTGTCCATCAAGTGAGCGGTCGGCACCCTCCGCTACTACCTGCTGGGTCGCGCCTTCACCCTCTATTCCGACCATGCCCCCCTCCAGTGGCTCCACCGCATGAAGGATGTAAACGCGAGGATCACCCGGTGGTACCTCGCGTTGCAGCCCTTCAACTTTTCCGTCGTGCACAGACCGGGGGCGCAGATGGTCGTGGCAGACTTCCTCTCCCGTGCAGGGGGGGGGGAGTAGGTCGTCGGCCGTCGGGTCCCCGGCCTGTGTCGGGCGGTGGGGGTATGTGGGGGGACATGCAGCGTTCGGCCTGTAGAGGGAGCTACAGGACCGTGGCCGGGGTTGTGTCGGCGAGACTTTGTTGCACACCTGCTGCAAATGAAGTCTCGTCGGCGAATGTTTAAGATGTGTGTGCTTCTGCCATTTCAGTAGGCGAGGCGAGGCAAGGAGAGTTGAGAGCTGACACGGGAGAGAGAGACTTTTGACGAGGCTGGAAAGCCCAAACAGTTGTGACGGATTACTTTATGAATAAACGGGACCAATTCCCTTATCGTGATACTGCGTGTGCCTCTGTGTATAAACGGACTTTGTTACAGTGTTGTAGCTAGTTAACAGTCTTGGTGTTGTAGCTAGTTAACTGTCTTGGTGTTGAGCCCGTAACAATTCATCATGTCCAACCTCTTTTTTGTTCCCAGGCTAGCATAGTTAAGAGTCTGATTAGGTTTCTTGGTACGGTTTGTGAAATTTATCCTTGACTGTTTGTACTTCATTTGTTTACACTACACAGATCCACCTCACAGCCCAACTACTATTTCTGAACCCAGGTCCACAGAGTCCCCTGGTTCTTGCTGTGGTTCTTCAGTCCAGAAAAGCACATCGTGGGGTCCAAAGATGGTGGCAGTGAAGCTAGAATACTGCAGTCAAACACTGGAAGTCAATGTGGTAGTGAAAGAGGAGGAAGGAGGAGAGGAAGTGGAGGAGAAAGATGTGATGGTGAAAGAGGAGGAGGAAGGAGGAGAGGAGGAAGATGTGATGGTGAAAGAAGAGCAAGGAGAGGGAGTGGAGGAGAAAGATGTGATGGTGAAAGAGGAGGAGGAGGAAGGAGGAGAGGAGGAAGAGAAGAAAGATGTGATGGTGAAAGAGGAGGAGGAGGAAGAGAAGAAATATGTGATGGTGAAAGAGGAGGAGGGGGAGGAAGGAGGAGAGGAGGAAGAGAAGAAAGATGTGATGATGAAAGAGGAGGAGGGGGAGGAAGGAGGAGAGGAGGAAGAGAAGAAAGATGTGATGGTGAAAGAGGAGGAGGAAGAGAAGGAAGATGTGATGATGAAAGAGGAGGAGGGGGAGGAAGGAGGAGAGGAGGAAGAGAAGAAAGATGTGATGGTGAAAGAGGAGGAGGAGGAAGAGAAGGAAGATGTGATGATGAAAGAGGAGGAGGGGGAGGAAGGAGGAGAGGAGGAAGAGAAGAAAGATGTGATAGTGAAAGAAGAGGAGGAGGAAGGAGGAGAGGAGGAAGAGAAGGAAGATGTGATGGTGAAAGAGGAGGAGGGGGAGGAAGGAGGAGAGGAGGAAGAGAAGGAAGATGTGAAGGTGAAAGAAGAGGAAGTAGAGGATAAAGATGTGAAGATGAAAGAGGAACAAGGAGAAGATGAATTAGTGGATGAAGATGGTGAGGAAGGTGAGTTCATGTTATGTTTTTGTCTGAGGCCAGGCCAAATTATTCTGTAGTTCAAAGGGCACTGGCAATGATTTCCTCCATAGCAGTTGTTCATTCATTCAAGCAAAAGTTGTTACAATTTATCAAACTTCGCTGACTGATCATGGAATTTCTACTGTTGACAAGGGTAGTCGTCAAAGGTAGGCCTACAATAAATATGATTTAAGTCAATTGTTAATCATGAAACATTGATTATGTATCCATTTGCATTTGCTGTAATATGAACACACTCTGACAACCTTGAGTTCCCACAGCGTCTGCGGACACCAGAGATGTTGTGTTTCTTCTGGAACTGCTGAGTCTATGGAAGCACTGCTTGTTCTCCTGTTGTTTCTAATCCTGTATATGTTCCTATCCTTACAGGAGAGAGCTCCAACCCAGACTCAGACATCTAATCCTGTATATGTTCCTATCCTTATAGGAGAGAGCTCCAACCCAGACTCAGACATCTAATCCTGTACATGTTCCTATTCTTACAGGAGAGAGCTCCAACCCATGGTCAGACTGTGAGCCCAGCTCCACCGCATCAGAAAATCATCAACAACACAGGCGGAGGAGCTCAAGACAGAAGAATCACCACTGCATGGACTGCTTCAGTAGTTTCTATGAGCCAGAAAATTTGAGAAGTCACACTTGCAGGCCCCGTCCCTGTTTAGATTGCAGTGAGAGTTTCATTTGTCCAACTCATTTTGAATCACACCCACAGACTCATACAGGAGAGAAGACTCACCCTTGCCTTCAGTGTGGAAAGAGTTTTGATTATATGAGCAGCCTAAAGAACCATCAGAGGATACACACAGATGAGAGGCCATACCACTGCACTCAGTGTGGGAAGAGTTTCAGGCATGCAGGACCCCTAAAGAGGCATCAGAAGATACACACAGGAGAGAGGCCTCACCAGTGCCTTCAGTGTGGAAAGAGTTTTGATTTTATGAGCAGCCTAAAGACCCATCAGAGGATACACACAGGTGAGAGGCCATACCACTGCGCTCAGTGTGGGAAGAGTTTCAAGAAGGCAGGACACCTAAATAGGCATCAGAGAATACACATAGGAGAGAAGCCATACCTCTGCTCTCAGTGTGGGAAGAGTTTCAATGAGGCAGGACACCTAAATAAGCATCAGAGAATACACACAGGAGAGAGGCCATACCACTGCTCCCAGTGTGGGAAGAGTTTCAGTGTCGCAGGATCCTTAATGAGACACCAGAAAATCCACACAGGTGAGAAGCCATACCACTGCTCCCAGTGTGGGAAGAGTTTCACTGAGTCAGGACACCTAAAGACGCATCAGAGAACACACACAGGAGAGAAGCCATACCACTGTTCCCAGTGTGGGAAGAGTTTCAATCACTCTGGCAACCTAAACAAGCATCAGAGAATACACACAGGAGAGAAGCCATACCACTGCTCCCAGTGTGGGAAGGGTTTCACTGCGTCAGGACATCTACAGATACACCAGAGAACACACACAGGAGAGAAGCCATACAACTGTTCCCAGTGTGGGAAGAGTTTCAATCACTCTGGCAACCTAAAGAAGCATCAGAGAATACACACAGCAGATACCACTTAGCATCTACCAAACGTTTGGTCGCAAGCCCGCTGGTGATTGGTCATCATAACCAACTAACATTTTGCCTGCAGTGTGTTCCTCTGTGCAGCAGGGGGCAGAGAAGATTCTCTTTTCACTTCCAGCTCTCCCAATAGGGAGCCTTTCCTCGCTTCACTGTCAGCCATAGACATATATATAAATAGCTCTCTGCACAGGTTTATCCCTCTTTTAATGATTTTCCATAAGACCAACAGTCTACAGTGAAAATGAGACAACGACAATGATAAGAAAATAAACCCCCCAAAGCATTAGAAACAATTGCGGAAAACATTGTAAACAAAAACAACATAAAATCAAGCTACGGCACAGATGTACAGTTGTGGTCAGAAGTTTACATAGACTTGTAAAGAACATGTATGTCATGGCAGTCTTGAGTTTCCAATCATTTCTACAACTCTTATTTTTCTGTGATGGATTGATTGGAGCACATACTTCTTTGTCACAAAAAACATTCATGAAGTTTGGTTCGTTTATGAATTAATTATGATTTTCTGAAAATGTGACAAAATCTGCTGGGTCAAAAATATACTTACAGCACCTTGAATTATCAATTTTGGTGATGTAGAAAGTTCAATCAAATGTGCTCCTGTGTGTCTCTTCTGTGTGTATTCTCTGATGCTTCACTCTCTTCATACTCCTCAGTCTTATGTAAATATTTATGTAAATAAATCTATGTCAGGGGAGCAGCAGCCTCTCACTAAATGTTTTATAGACCAACATGTCCAGCTGTAGGGAGTCTGTGACGGGGGACTGCCAGACTGGAAATGGATCCTACAAATGTCTAATGTCAGTATGTATGTCTTGGGGAAACAATCACAAATGTATTATGATTCCTCAACATGATTGTGTCAAAAGAAAATAGATTAACAGGCTTTTGAAAGTTTACCTGTGTTTTGGGTGAACTGCACTTTCTGAATGTAATTTTCAAAATTACAGTAACTGTTGTTCATGATGACTTTGTGATATTGGAATAAAGGCCTCAGTTGAGACCTTACAAAATGTCTGGCTCTTCTTACACATTCACTCATTTACCTACAGCATCATTCATATCAAATCAAATTGTATTTGTCATGTACACAGAACAGCCGTAGACGGTGTCATGAAATGCTGTGGGGAAGTTAGCTCCTCAACAGTGCAACAATGAAGCAGTAATTAAACAATGACATGAGGTAGTCCAGGAGAGGCTGGTCTAATGGCCTAATCCTAACCCTAATCCAGGAGAGGCTGGTCTAATGGCCTAATCCAGGAGAGGCTGGTCTCAAGATTCAAGATTCAAGATTCTTTATTTGTCACGTGCATACAAGTATACAGTGAAATGCAAAAGTGACAGTGCCACAGAGTAGTGCAACAATACAATAAGTTTTAAAATCCAATAAAATAAATAATAAAAAGTACTAAAGAATATACAGTCTATACAGGTCTAATGGCCTAATCCTAACCCAGAGGGCGTATTTCCCACCCCACTGTCACCGTCAGAACAGGAGTACAGAGGATGCCATCTCAATAGTATCTGTATCAACGTTTTCAGACATTTTATATTTCGAGCTTTTATTTTGAAGTTTCCGAAAAACCGGAAGTTCCCTTAAGCCTTCTAGTATTCTTCCTGGTCGTGAAGAAGTTCAGCAGGTCGATCATAACAAGTTTATAAACGTCGATGTCCGGTGAATATTGCAGGTAAGGAACACATGACCCGTGTCTGTACTGCAGGCAGCTGTTATTCGTCTCAAATGTCAATGAATGCTCTAAATTAGGCCAACATGTGCTGAAGTTTTCTGTGAAGAGATGAACCGTGGAACCGTCCGTATCCAGGTTCTCTGGTCACCTGACAACAAAGCACTGCTTTCCCGCCACAATCTGCGCGTTTGTTTCCATGACAACCTCAAACGTAATTTTCTCAAATAATGTCCAACGTTCCCAGGCTAGCATAGCTAGCAGAGTAAAAAGTTAAGAGTCTGATGAGTATGATGATAACGTTTCTTAGTACGGTTTGTGAAATTGACCCTTGACTGTTTGTGCTTCATTTGTTTACACTACACAGATCCACCTCACAGCCCAGCTACTATTTCTGAACCCAAGTCCACAGAGTCCCCTGGTTCTGGCTGTGGTTCTTCAGTCCACAAAAGCACAACGTGGGGTCCAAAGATGGTGGCAGTGAAGATGGAATACTGCAGTCAAACACTGGAACACAATGTGGTAGTGAAAGAGGAGGAAGGAGGAGAGGAAGTGGAGGAGAAAGATGTGATGGTGAAAGAGGAGGAGGAAGGAGGAGAGGAGGAAGATGTGATGGTGAAAGAAGAGCAAGGAGAGGGAGTGGAGGAGAAAGATGTGATGATGAAAGAGGAGGAACAGGAAGGAGGAGAGGAGGAAGAGGAGGAAGTGGAGGATAAAGATGTGAAGGTGAAAGAGGAACAAGGAGAAGATGAATTGGGGGATGAAGATGGTGAGGAAGGTGAGTTCATGTTATGTTTTTGGCGAAGGCCAGGCCAAATTATTCTGTAGTTCAAAGGGTACTGCAGATATTTAGCGGTGTACGCAATCAAACATTGATTTTGATTTTGATTTTTTCCATGATTTCCTTCATAGCAGTTGTTAATTCAAACAAAAGTTGTTACAATTTATCAAACTTCTGATCATGGAATTACTACTGTTGACAAGGGTAGTCGTCAAAGGTAGGCCTACAATAAATATGATTTAAGTCAATTGTTAATCATGAAACATTGATTATGTATCCATTTGCATTTGCTGTAATATCAACACACTCTGACAACTTCAAGATCCCACAGTGTCTGCAGACCCCAGAAATGTTGTGTTACTTCTGGAACTGTCCGTATCCAGGTTCTCTGATGGAACAGACAACATGACATCTAGTTACTTCTCAGTTGAAATTACAGTCTGTATTTAGTTACAGTCTGTATTTAGTTCGAAATAAATCATAATCTAAGCTAGCAATATTTCTGACTGGCTACCCAGGCAAGCAAACAGTGAAATTGTTATTATACATTATTATTATAAGTTATTATTACACCAATGAAATGACTGGAGGTTTTGGCTTTGTTCCAAACTAGCCTGCACTACGTATAGATATGCACGTGATCAAGTGTCGCTGTCAATTGTTAATCATGAAACATTGATTATGTTCCATTTGCATTTGCTGTAATATCAACACACTCTGACAACCTTGAGTTCCCACAGCGTCTGCAGACACCAGAGATGTTGTGTTTCTTCTGGAACTGCTGAGTCTATGGAAGCACTGCTTGTTCTCATGTTGTTTCTAATCCTGTATATGTTCCTATTTTTACAGGAGAGAGCTCCAACCCAGACTCAGACATCTAATCCTGTATATGTGCCTATCCTTACAGGAGAGAGCTCCAACCCAGACTTAGACATCTAATCCTGTACATGTTCCTATTCTTACAGGAGAGAGTTCCAACCCAGACTCAGACAGTGGGCCCAGCTCCACTGCATCAGAAAATCATCAACAACACAGGCGGAGGAGCTCAAGACAGAAGAATCACCACTGCATGGACTGCTTCAGTAGTTTCTATGAGCCAGAGGATTTGAGAAGTCACACTTGCAGGCCCCGTCCCTGTTTAGATTGCAGTGAGAGTTTCATTTGTTCAACTCACTTGAAATCACACCGACAGACTCACAGAGGAAAGAAGACTCACCCTTGCCTTCAGTGTGGAAAGAGTTTTGGTCTTATGAGTTACCTAAAGAGGCATCAGATGATACACACAGACGAGAGGCCATACCACTGCACTCAGTGTGGGAAGAGTTTCAGGAATGCAGGACATCTTAATGGCCATCAGAGAATACACACAGGAGAGAAGCCATACCACTGCTCCCAGTGTGGGAAGAGTTTCACTGAGTCAGGATCCCTAAAGAAGCATCAGAGAATACACACAGGAGAGAAGCCATACCACTGCTCCCAGTGTGGGAAGAGTTTCAGGAATGCAGGACACCTAAAGAGGCATCAGAGAATACACACAGGAGAGAAGCCATACCACTGCTCCCAGTGTGGGAAGAGTTTCAGGAATGCAGGACATCTTAATGGCCATCAGAGAATACACACAGGAGAGAAGCCATACCACTGCACTCAGTGTGGGAAGAGTTTCAGGAATGCAGGACATCTTAATGGCCATCAGAGAATACACACAGGAGAGAAGCCATACCACTGCTCCCAGTGTGGGAAGAGTTTCAGGTTTGCAGGACACCTAAAGACGCATCAGAGAGTACACACAGGAGAGAAGCCATACCACTGCTCCCAGTGTGGGAAGAGTTTCACTGAGTCAGGATCCCTAAAGAAGCATCAGAAGATACACACAGGAGAGAAGCCATACCACTGCTCCCAGTGTGGTAGGAGTTTCAAGGAAGCAGGACACCTAAAGAAGCATCAGAAGATACACACAGGAGAGAAGCCATACCACTGCTCCCAGTGTGGGAAGAGTTTCAGGGATGCAGGACACCTAAAGAGGCATCAGAAGATACACACAGGAGAGAGGCCATACCAGTGCGAGCAGTGTGGGAAGAGTTTCGGGGATGCAGGAGATCTAAAGACACACCAGAGAACACACACAGGAGAGAAGCCATACCACTGCTCCCAGTGTGGGAAGAGTTTCACTGCGTCAGGATCCCTCAAGGTTCATCAGAGAATACACACAGGAGATACCACTTAGCATCTACCAAACGTTTGGTCGCAAGCCCACTGGTGATTGGTCATCATAACCAACTAACATTTTGCCTGCAATGTGTTCCTCTGTGCAGCAGGGGGCAGAGAAGATTCTCTTTTCACTCCAGCTCTCCCAATAGGGAGCCTTTCCTCGCTTCACTGTCAGCCATAGACATATATATAAATAGCTCTCTGCACAGGTTTATCCCTCTTTTTATGATCAATATTTTTATTGCATTTCACCATTTTCCATAAGACCAACAGTCTACAGTAAAAATGAGACAACAACAATGATAAGAAAATAAACCCCCCAAAGCATTAAAAAACAATTGGGGAAAACATTGTAAACAAAAACAACATAAAATCAAGCTATGGCACAGATGTACAGTTGTGGTCAGAAGTTTACATAGACTTGTAAAGAACATGTATGTCATGGCAGTCTTGAGTTTCCAATCATTTCTACAACTCTTATTTTTCTGTGATGGATTGATTGGGGCACATACTTCTTTGTCACAAAAAACATTCATGAAGTTTGGTTCGTTTATGAATTTATTATGGGTTTTCTGAAAATGTGACAAAATCTGCTGGGTCAAAAATATACTTACAGCACCTTGAATTATCAATTTTGGTGATGTAGAAAGTTGTGTCAATCAAATTTGCTCCTGTGTGTCTCTTCTGTGTGTATTCTCTGATGCTTCACTCTCTTCATACTCCTCAGTCTTATGTAAATATTTATGTAAATAAATCTATGTCAGGGGAGCAGCAGCCTCTCACTAAATGTTTTATAGACCAACATGTCCAGCTGTAGGGAGTCTGTGACGGGGGACTGCCAGACTGGAAATGGATCCTACAAATGTCTAATGTCAGTATGTATGTCTTGGGGAAACAATCACAAATGTATTATGATTCCTCAACATGATTGTGTAAAAAGAAAATAGATTAACAGGCTTTTGAAAGTTTACCTGTGTTTTGGGTGAACTGCACTTTCTGAATGTAATTTTCAAAATTACAGTAACTGTTGTTCATGATGACTTTGTGATATTGGAATAAAGGCCTCAGTTGAGACCTTACAAAATGTCTGGCTCTTCTTACACATTCACTCATTTACCTACAGCATCATTTATATCAAATCAAATTGTATTTGTCATGTACACAGAACAGCCGTAGACGGTGTCATGAAATGCTGTGGGGAAGTTAGCTCCTCAACAGTGCAACAATGAAGCAGTAATTAAACAATGACATGAGGTAGTCCAGGAGAGGCTGGTCTAATGGCCTAATCCTAACCCTAATCCAGGAGAGGCTGGTCTAATGGCCTAATCCTAACCCTAATCCAGGAGAGGCTGGTCTAATGGCCTAATCCTAACCCTAATCCAGGAGAGGCTGGTCTAATGGTCTAATCCTAACCCAGGGGGCGTATTTCCCACCCCACTGTCACCGTCAGAACAGGAGTACAGAGGATGCCATCTCAATAGTATCTGTATCAACGTTTTCAGACATTTTATATTTCGAGCTTTTATTTTGAAGTTTCCGAAAAACCGGAAGTTCTCTTAAGCCTTCTAGAATTCTTCCTGGTCGTGAAGAAGTTCAGCAGGTCGATCATAACAAGTTTATAAACGTCGATGTCCGGTGAATATTGCAGGTAAGGAACACATGACCCGTGTCTGTACTGCAGGCAGCTGTTATTCGTCTCAAATGTCAATGAATGCTCTAAATTAGGCCAACATGTGCTGAAGTTTTCTGTGAAGAGATGAACCGTGGAACCGTCCGTATCCAGGTTCTCTGGTCACCTGACAACAAAGCACTGCTTTCCCGCCACAATCTGCGCGTTTGTTTCCATGACAACCTCAAACGTAATTTTCTCAAATAATGTCCAACGTTCCCAGGCTAGCATAGCTAGCAGAGTAAAAAGTTAAGAGTCTGGTGAGTATGATGATAACGTTTCTTAGTACGGTTTGTGAAATTGACCCTTGACTGTTTGTGCTTCATTTGTTTACACAACACAGATCCACCTCACAGCCCAGCTACTATTTCTGAACCCAAGTCCACAGAGTCCCCTGGTTCTGGCTGTGGTTCTTCAGTCCACAAAAGCACAACGTGGGGTCCAACGATGGTGGCAGTGAAGCTAGAATACTGCAGTCAAACACTGGAACTCAATGTGGGAGTGAAAGAGGAGGAAGGAGGAGAAGAAGAGAAGGAAGATGTGAAGGTGAAAGAAGAGGAAGTGGAGGATAAAGATGTGAAGATGAAAGAGGAACAAGGAGAAGATGAATTGGTGGATGAAGATGGTGAGGAAGGTGAGTTCATGTTATGTTTTTGTCTGAGGCCAGGCCAAATTATTCTGTAGTTCAAAGGGTACTGCAGATATTTAGCGGTGTACGCAATCAAACATTGATTTTGATTTTGATTTTTTCCATGATTTCCTCCATAGCAGTTGTTCATTCAAACAAAAGTTGTTACAATTTATCAAACTTCTCTGACTGATCATGGAATTACTACTGTTGACAAAGGTAGTCGTCAAAGGTAGGCCTACAATAAATATGATTTAAGTCAATTGTTAATCATGAAACATTGATTATGTATCCATTTGCATTTGCTGTAATACCAACACACTCTGACAACTTCAAGATCCCACAGTGTCTGCAGACCCCAGAAATGTTGTGTTACTTCTGGAACTGTCCGTATCCAGGTTCTCTGATGGAACAGACAACATGACATCTAGTTACTTCTCAGTTGAAATTACAGTCTGTATTTAGTTACAGTCTGTATTTAGTTCGAAATAAATCATAATCTAAGCTAGCAATATTTCTGACTGGCTACCCAGGCAAGCAAACAGTGAAATTGTTATTATACATTATTATTATAAGTTATTATTACACCAATGAAATGAGGTTTTGGCTTTGTTCCAAACTAGCCTGCACTACGTACAGATATGCACGTGATCAAGTGTCGCTGTCAATTGTTAATCATGAAACATTGATTATGTTCCATTTGCATTTGCTGTAATATCAACACACTCTGACAACCTTGAGTTCCCACAGCGTCTGCAGACACCAGAGATGTTGTGTTTCTTCTGGCACTGCTGAGTCTATGGAAGCACTGCTTGTTCTCATGTTGTTTCTAATCCTGTATATGTTCCTATTTTTACAGGAGAGAGCTCCAACCCAGACTCAGACATCTAATCCTGTATATGTGCCTATCCTTATAGGAGAGAGCTCCAACCCAGACTTAGACATCTAATCCTGTACATGTTCCTATTCTTACAGGAGAGAGTTCCAACCCAGACTCAGACAGTGGGCCCAGCTCCACTGCATCAGAAAATCATCAACAACACAGGCGGAGGAGCTCAAGACAGAAGAATCACCACTGCATGGACTGCTTCAGTAGTTTCTATGAGACAGAGGATTTGAGAAGTCACACTTGCAGGCCCCGTCCCTGTTTAGATTGCAGTGAGAGTTTCATTTGTTCAACTCACTTGAAATCACACCGACAGACTCACAGAGGAAAGAAGACTCACCCTTGCCTTCAATGTGGAAAGAGTTTTGGTCTTATGAGTTACCTAAAGAGGCATCAGATGATACACACAGACGAGAGGCCATACCACTGCACTCAGTGTGGGAAGAGTTTCAGGAATGCAAGACATCTTAATGGCCATCAGAGAATACACACAGGAGAGAAGCCATACCACTGCTCCCAGTGTGGGAAGAGTTTCAGGTTTGCAGGACACCTAAAGGGGCATCAGAGAATACACACAGGAGAGAAGCCATACCACTGCTCCCAGTGTGGGAAGAGTTTCACTGAGTCAGGATCCCTAAAGAGGCATCAGAGAATACACACAGGAGAGAGGCCATACCACTGCTCCCAGTGTGGGAAGAGTTTCAGGTTTGCAGGACACCTAAAGGGGCATCAGAGAATACACACAGGAGAGAAGCCATACCACTGCTCCCAGTGTGGGAAGAGTTTCACTGAGTCAGGATCCCTAAAGAGGCATCAGATGATACACACAGACGAGAGGCCATACCACTGCACTCAGTGTGGGAAGAGTTTCAGGGATGCAGGACACCTAAAGAAGCATCAGAAGATACACATAGGAGAGAGGCCATACCAGTGCGAGCAGTGTGGGAAGAGTTTCGTGGATGCAGGAGATCTAAAGACACACCAGAGAACACACACAGGAGAGAAGCCATATGTCTGTTCCCACTGTGGGAAGAGTTTTAATCAGTCTGGCAACCTAAAGAGGCATCAGATAATGCACACAGACAGACAATAGCACTGTTCCCATTGTGGGAGGAGTTTCAATCATGCAGGATCCTTACAGAAGCATCAGAGAATACACACAGGAGAGAAGCCATACCTCTGCTCCCAGTGTGGTAGGAGTTTCAAGGAAGCAGGACACCTAAAGAAGCATCAGAGAATACACACAGGAGAGAGGCCATACCACTGCTCCCAGTGTGGGAAGAGTTTCAATCTCATAGCATCCTTACTGAGACATCAGAGAATTCACACAGGAGAGAAGCCATACCACTGCTCCCAGTGTGGGAAGACATTCACTGAGTCAGGATCCCTAAAGAGGCATCAGAGAATACACACAGGAGAGAGGCCATACCACTGCTCCCAGTGTGGGAAGAGTTTCAATCTCATACTATCCTTACTGAGACATCAGAGAATTCACACAGGAGAGAAGCCATACCACTGCTCCCAGTGTGGGAAGGGTTTCACTGCGTCAGGACATCTACAGATACACCAGAGAACACACACAGGAGAGAAGCCATACCACTGCTCCCAGTGTGGGAAGAGTTTCACTGCGTCAGGATCCCTCAAGGTTCATCAGAGAATACACACAGCAGATACCACTTAGCATCTACCAAACGTTTGGTCGCAAGCCCACTGGTGATTGGTCATCATAACCAACTAACATTTTGCCTGCAATGTGTTCCTCTGTGCAGCAGGGGGCAGAGAAGATTCTCTTTTCACTTCCAGCTCTCCCAATAGGGAGCCTTTCCTCGCTTCACTGTCAGCCATCGACATATATATAAATAGCTCTCTGCACAGGTTTATTCCTTTTTTATGATCAATAATTGTATTGCATTTCACCATTTTCCATAAGACCAACAGTCTACAGTAAAAATGAGACAACAACAATGATAAGAAAATAAACCCCCCAAAGCATTAAAAAACAATTGGGGAAAACATTGTAAACAAAAGCAACATAAAATCAAGCGGCACAGATGTACAGTTGTGGTCAGAAGTTTACATAGACTTGTAAAGAACATGTATGTCTCTGTCAGTCTCTTCATACTCCTCAGTGTTATGTAAATATTTATGTAAATAAATCTATGTCAGGGGAGCAGCAGCCTCTCATTAAATGTTTTATAGACCAACATGTCCAGCTGTAGGGAGTCTGTGACGGGAGCAACAGCCTCTCATTAAATCCATTTGTTTAAGTAAGTGAATCATCTATCCGTCAGTCATCATAAGATAAAGTAATCAATGCTTGGACCTGGGGCCACGGGTCGTCACAATGCTACAATTTTTCATTCATTTGTTTATTTATTTATTTTAAAAGGAGAGACAATTTTACAGGGGGGTAGTGGGGGTGAAGAGGTCTTTAGGAAGGACTGTTAAGATGTTGCCTGAAGAGATGGGTCTTAAATAAATAAAATGCCAGACTAGAGCTGATGGTTTATCCAGAGACTTTTCTTCACAAGTAATAAAAGTCATTCACATTTGCAAAGGCGACCACGTTGTTATTTCAGTCAACCGCTTTATAGTTTCATATAGGTTACCTACCTCCTATGCAAATCATTAATACTTCCCAGCTGCATCTGTCGTAGAATTTAAGCTATAATACTTTGAAATAAAATACCGTTAACCAGAGCTGTTGATTCATTCAAAGACTTTATTCACGCAGAATATGTAGCCGTTCAGATTTGCAAAGCCGACCCCGTTATCTCTTCAGTCACCTGTCTTTATAGACTTCACACAGGTTAACGCCTTCTATTCAACATATTTCTGTTTCCTGTCAACTTGCACCAATAACATTCAAGATCTATATTTGGTCATCAAGGTGTGCGCCGCACATCTGGCTGGCGTCTATTCGGCTGTGCATTGTTTACTAAGGTTTCCCTCTCTCCCTTATCCTGTTTTTCTCACGTGTGTGTATCTTGTTTCCATCTTCTGCTCTCAGCTTGTTTGTTCTGTCCATAAGGATTGTTCACAACTGGTTACATTTCTACCTGCTTCTCTTTTCTGTTGACCATATCCTTCTTTCCCATGCCCTGGTCATCTGTTTTCTCCAACCTTTGCTCCCTCCTGTAACCTTTAAAACATCTCCACTACTCTCCCCTCACAAATCAACCACTGGCCATCCTGGTCTTAATCCTCTCTCTACCTTTCCTTTGTGGAATTAGGAATCTTTATTTTCTATAGAAATTGACCATACAGCTACTCAGTGTACCCACACGCTCTCAGGCTTTTCTTTTCCTCCAGATAGATATAGTGTGTATATATATATATATATATATATCTGGTATAGATCCTGAGTTCTACAGGAGCAACCAGAGGCCCAGAACACAGTACCACAGGAGTGGAGAGTGCAAGGGTCCAGGTAAAGGCCAACAGACGGGAAGCCAACCATTGCCCCCCCCCCCCCATCCCCCATAGTCACCTGGGTAAGCCCCCTCACAACCCTGCAAAACCTCCCCTTGACCCACCCTGTCCAATACACATTATCATGGCCTAACCCTAACCCAGGGGGCACTGGTCGAATGGCCTAACCCTAATCCAGGGCAGGCTGGTCTAATGGCCTAATCCTAACTCAGGGGGCGTATTTCCCACCCCACTGTCATTGAGACACTCAATAGTTGTTTTTCTGTGTATCCCAATGAGTACATGGCAGATAAAGATAATATCAAGTCTTGTTAATTTGCTGAAACATTTTTCTTTCGTTTGCAATTAATATAATGTGAAAAAACTTCCAATAGTATCTGTATCAACGTTTTCATAAACATTTTATATTTCAAGCTTTTATTTTGAAGTTTCCGAAAAACCGGAAGTTCCCTAAAGTCTTCTAGAATTCTTCCTGGTCGTGAAGAAGTTCAGCAGGTCGATCATAACAAGTTTATAAACGTCGATGTCCGGTGAATATTGCATGAGCGCAGGTAAGGAAAACATGACCCGTGTCTGTAATGCAGGCAGCTGTTTTATTCGTCTCAAATGTCAATGAATGCTCTAAATTAGGCCAACATGTGCTGAAGTTTTCTGTGAAGAGATGAACCGTGGAACCGTCCGTATCCAGGTTCTCTGGTCACCTGACAACAAAGCACTGCTTTCCCGCCACAATCTGCGCGTTTGTTTCCATGACAACCTCTCCTCAGAGCGGTGCTTTAGAAGAGTGGCGCCAATCAAATCACTGGAGGCTTCAAATAGTTCCCAACATTCCTTCCTGATTCAACCAATCTAGATTTTTACTGGACGAAGATATGGAAATGGGCGGGGCTTAAAAGACCTCATGCGGGGGAAATGGCGGAAGAAAAAAAGGCAGCTTCAGCCCCAAAACGTCATGGCTACTCTCAAATAAAAACAATACAACTACCACACTTTTGGAAAATCTCTGTCTTGAAATGGTTAAACCACACAACCTTTAGTAACTAAGAATGTTAGCAGTTGAAATTACAGTCTATTTAGTTCGAAAATCATAATCTAAGCTAGCAATATTTCTGACTGGCTACCCAGGCAAGGAAACGGTTGCCTGGCAACCGGCTACATAGGTTTCCGTGAAGGTGCCTCTGATCCCATACAGTCTATGGTAGTTGCATAGAGAATACTATCCTGCGGCTACATGTAGCTTTGATTTATTCATATATTTGACTTCTGTTATGTCCCAGTTTCTGTTCCCAGATCAAAAGATCAACATTGACATATGACACTGAAGTGAAGTGTGGTTATATACAAATATTTGTTGTATAGCTGATACTTTATCAAGAGTCCGATGAGGTTTCTTGGTACGGTTTGTAAAATTGACCCTTGACTGCTTGTGCTTCATTTGTTTACACTACACAGATCCACCTCACAGCCCAGCTACTATTTCTGAACCCAAGTCCACAGAGTCCCCTGGTTCTGGCTGTGGTTCTTCAGTCCAGAAAAGCACAACGTGGGGTCCAAAGATGGTGGCAGTGAAGCTGGAATACTGCAGTCAAACACTGGAAGTCAATGTGGGAGTGAAAGAGGAGGAAGGAGGAGAGGAGGAAGAGAAGGAAGATATGATGGTGAAAGAGGAGGAACAGGAAGGAGGAGAGGAGGAAGAGAAGGAAGATGTGAAGGTGAAAGAGGAGCAAGGAGAAGATGAATTGGTGGATGAAGATGGTGAGGAAGGTGAGTTCATGTTATGTTTTTGGTGAAGGCCAGGCCAAATTATTCTGTAGTTCAAAGAGCACTGGCAGATATTTAGCAGTGTGTGCTATCAAACATTTATTTAAGATGATTTCCCCACAGCAGTTGTCTGTTTATTCATTCAAACAAAACTTGTTACAATTGATCTAACTTTTATGACTGATCATGAAAATACAACAGCAAAAGAGGGGGGGGCGGGTGCACACACTCTGAATGTCAATTTAGGTGACACTTGAATTCAAATGACACTATTTTTAGAATATATATTTACTGCCATTTAAGACACATGGTGTAGTGCTGAATAGACTCACCATGATCATGGTGATCGAGCCGTAGCTTTAAGCCTCGGGAGGTCGACCCATTTGGGGTCCCATCCTCTCTCCCCTCTCCTCTCTCCTCTCCCCATCCTCTCTCCCCTCTCCTCTCTCCTCCCCTTCTGCCCTCTTACTCCTCTTTCATCTCTCTCTTGTTGCACTGGCCTCTACTGTACCTTTCTAGTCAGGTAAATACGCTTCTGTAGGATCACTCTGGTCCTCATTCTCTCAAGTATTTGATTTGGCAACCAGAACATTAAAATTCTTGTCCTCTGTGGTTCAGGTGATCGAGCATGGCACTAACAACGCTTAGGTTGTGGGTTTGATTCCCGCTGGGACCATATACACTGAAATGTGTATGCACTCACTGTAAGTCGCTTTGGATAAAAGCGGCAGCTAAATGGCATATTAATCACATATTATCATTATTATATATATTATCATTCTCCCACAGCAGTCGGGGTAAAGATCTTGATCCATATGACAGAAACACTGGATTAGGTGCCCATTTGCATTTGTTGTAATATCAACACACTCTGACAACTTTAAGATTCCACAGCGTCTGCAGACACCAGAGATGTTGTGTTTCTTCTGGCACTGCTGAGTCTATGGAAGCACTGCTTGTTCTCCTGTTGTTTCTAATCCTGTATAGAGGTCCAATCCAGACTCAGACATCTAATCCTGTATATGTTCCTATCCTTACAGGAGAGAGCTCCAACCCAGACTCAGACAGTGGGCCCAGCTCCACTGCATCAGGAAACCATCAACAACACAGGCAGAGGAGCTCAAGACGGAAGAATCACCACTGCATGGACTGCTTCAGTAGTTTCTATGAGACAGAGGATTTGATAAGTCACATCTGCAGACCCGGCCCCTGTTTAGATTGTAGTGAGAGTTTCATTTGTCCAACTCATTTTGAATCACACCCACAGAAGACTCACCCTTGCCTTCAGTGTGGAAAGAGTTTTGATTATATGAGCAGCCTAAAGAACCATCAGAGGACACACACAGGAGAGAGGCCATACCACTGCTCCCAATGTGGGAATAGTTTCAGCGAGGCAGGAGCCTTACAGAAACATCAGAAAATACACACAGGAGAAAGGCCATACCACTGCTCCCAGTGTGGGCAGACTTTCAACAGGGCAGGAAGCCTAAAGAGACACCAGAGGATACACTCAGGAGAGAGGCCATACCTCTGCTCCCAGTGTGGGAAGAGTTTCAGTCTGGCAGCACACCTCAAGACACATCAGAGAATACACACAGGAGAGAGGCCATACCACTGCTCCCAGTGTGGGCAGACTTTCAACAGGGCAGGAAGCCTAAAGAGACACCAGAGGATACACTCAGGAGAGAGGCCATACCTCTGCTCCCAGTGTGGGAAGAGTTTCAGTCTGGCAGCACACCTCAAGACACATCAGAGAATACACACAGGAGAGACACACACACACACACACACACACACACGCCTTATAGCATACAACCATTTCCCTATGAGGAAAGTCTCTAAATCATTTTATGACTGTCCTTTCCCCCCAGGACGTGGGAAGCAGCTATCGCCTGTAGATCTTACCTGATACCTATTCTGTACGGTTGTATAGTTTGCTCACCTGACTACACAGCATATATATATGCCCAGGGGTTAGGTAAACACTAAAAAACCTGCAGTCATGAAACGTGATTTATACACACAGAGATTTACTGCTTGTTTGGCAATAGGACGGGACACATAGGGAGGCCATGGTGTGGAAACATCAGACTATACATGACACTGCATTAAAGATACGCAACAGCTGCCTCCCTAAAACATCACAATAAATATCTTGAAGGACGCTACTGCAGTTAGCCACAATGTGGCCGAATAATGGCTTGCGTCCTGTACTTTGACAGCCCCCCCCCCCCCTATTGGTGCTGTTCTAAGGGAAAAGAGAATCTTCTCTGCCCCCTGCTGCACAGAGGAACACATTGCAGCTAAAATGGGAGTTGGTTCTGATTTCTGATGAACCAATCACCAGTGGGCTTGATCCTTGGGTTTATTAGGGTTTTATTATGTATTGCCCCAGTAAAGAGCCATCAACATTTGCAAAGACATCACTTTAGACTCAAACTCACCTGATCTGCGTTCTAGAAGTGTTGCTGAGTAGATCCATCAACACAGACGCGTATTAGCTATATTGAAAAAAGAAAAATCTATTAAAGACGCAGGCATTCATTAGTCTGATGATTGTGCAATATCCCGGAAATGACGCTCCCCGAGCCATCTGTGTACGGCCGAGTCAGATACAGCACAACACTGGTGTAATGAACCGTTTATACTGTTTGTGAAATAACTGTTTATGCTTCCTTTGTTTACACTGGACAGATCCACCTCACAGCCCAGCTACTATGTCTGAACCCAAGTCCACAGAGTCCCTGGTTCTGGCTGGTCTTCTCCAGACAAGAAAAGCACAACGTGGGGTCCAACGATGGTGGCAGTGAAGCTGGAGGACTGCAGTCAAACACTGGAACTCAATGTGGGAGTGAAAGAGGAGGAAGGAGGAGAAGAAGAGAAGGAAGATGTCATGGTGAATCCCCTGATGGGATGAGAGTACTGCAGGGGCCAAATACCATTTCAGAATAATAATTAAAATGTAAGAACAATTACAAACCGTTTTGGGGCAATACTATACAGAATATTATATGGTTATGATTGATATATATTATTATATATATTATTATTTTGAAGAAATCCTCCTTGACAAACATTTACATTGACCGGAAGTAGATGGGCGGATGGCTTCATGTAGTATCCTGTGGCTTCATGTAGCTTTGATTTATTCATATATTTGACTTCTGTTATGTCCCAGTTTCTGTTCCCAGATCAAATGTATCAACATTGACATATGACATTGAAGTGAAGTGTGGTTATATACAAATATATAATGTTTATGAATATTTTATTGTACTCCCATAACAAAACAATTCATGTCTTACCTGTTTTTAATACCCTTGTTCCCAGGCTACTAGCAGAGTAGCAAGTTAAGAGTCTGATGAGGTTTCTTGGTACGGTTTATGAAATTGACAGAGCAGGAAGCCTAAGTCACCTCAGAGTAGTGGTGTGTGTGTGTGTGTGTGTGTGTGTGTGTGTGTGTGTGTGTCAACATCGTAGTCACCTCAGAGTAGTGTGTGTGTGTGTGTGTGTGTGTGTGTGTGTGTGTGTGTGTGTGTGTGTGTGTGTGTGTGTGTGTGTGTGTGTCAACAACGTTTGTAGTTTCCGAAAACCGGAAGTTCCCTTAAGCCTTCTAGAATTCTTCCTGGTCGTGAAGTTCAGCAGGCAGTGTTGCCAACCTGGCGACTTTCCAAATCCTCTTAGCGACTTTTTTTTGTCAAAAGCGACTAGCGACAAATCTAGCGACTTTTTCTGGTGTTATTGGAGACTTTTCTGCTGTTTTGGAGACTTTTCTGCTGTTTTGGAGACTCTGACGTGAAAGCACGTATCGCTCTGCAGTTGCTGTCCTCAACGAGCAGCGGGTGCTGCCGTGAGCCCCTCCCTCGTCCCAAAGCCCCTCCCTCGTCCCAAAGCCCGTCCCCCGTCCCAAAGCCCCTCCCTCGTCCCAAAGCCCCTCCCTCGTCCCAAAGCCCGTCCCCCGTCCCTCGTCCCAAAGCCCCTCCCCCGTCCCCCGTCCCAAAGCCCCTCCCCCGTCCCCCGTCCCAAAGCCCCTCCCCCGTCCCAAAGCCCCTCCCCCGTCCCCCGTCCCAAAGCCCGTCCCCCGTCCCAAAGCCCCTCCCCCGTCCCCCGTCCCAAAGCACTCACAGGCGGTCAGTCTCACAGTAGCCTCGCGCAGCAGTCCCAACTGCAGTCAGAGCAGAGAGGAGACCCACTCCGCGTCCACACCGCACCGCGTCCACACCACACCGCCTCCACACTGCAAATGAATCGCGCGTGCGCAAAGCCGCCGCTCATCCCGCCCTGGCTTACAGAGCGGGATGTAAATGTAAATGTTTCTTCACTGTCACACTAAAATAAATTACTGCATTTGACTCACACAGCCTCAGTCACTTACTCACCTCCTCCACCGTGTGTGTGCCTCTCTGTGACATAAGCTTAAACATCTAGCTAGCTAGCTCATCATGTCTAAACTGTACGCTCAAAAATACAGAAAGGAGTGGGGATCAAAACCTGAATTCAAAGGCTGGTTGAAGCCGTTTATTGAAGATGATACTGCATGTATTGTAAGGCTGATTTCTACGCCAAACTTTGTGATATAAAAAAACACATGAAAACTCAAAAACATATTAAAAAGGCAAAGCCTTATAACAGTTCCACCCAAAGCAAGCTGCCATTAATGAGTAAAAAAATTGCGTCCGTTAAAAAAACAGCGTCCATTACAATTACATGCAAATGAGATATTATGCAAAGGCCATGACGTCATTTAGCGACTTCTAGCGACTTTTAGGACAGTCAATAGCTACATTCCTTACTGAGGAGTTGGCAACACTGTCAGCAGGTCGATCATAACAAGTTTATAAACGTCGATGTCCGGTGAATATTGCATGAGCGCAGGTAAGGAACACATGACCCGTGTCTGTACTGCAGGCAGCTGTTTCATTCGTCACAAATGTCAATGAATGCTCTAAATTAGGCCAACATGTGCTGAAGTTTTCTGTGAAGAGATGAACCGTGGAACCGTCCGTATCCAGGTTCTCTGGTCACAACATTATGATGCAACTGTTTTCATAAAAATAATTTCTAACACGAGCAATATTTCTGACTGGCTACCCAGGCAAGCAAATGGTGAAATTATTATTGTAAGTTATTATTACACCAATGAAATGACTGGAGGTTTTGGCTTTGTTCCAAACTAGCTAGGGATGGGCATTCGACTAAATTGTCTTAGTCGATCGTCGGGAGAATTAACGATCGATTTTCCATTAATCATTAATATTTTTATATTAAAATTCACTATTTATAGGCTATATTCAAAATGCAATGAAAATACAAAAACACAGCGTGTTTTCCTCATTGAGATCTTTATTACAAGATGAACAACTCTTGTGGCAGTTAAACAAACAAGATGAACAAGTCTTGTGGCAGTTAAACCGGATCGGTTCAGTTGAAGATAGCGCTGCTGTGCTTTAGCAGCGGAGAATGCAGCTAAGCCGGTGCATTTTGTTTTTTAAAACAAAATGGTCCCACACCACACTTCTCCGTGACCTCTTCATGATTACTTTTGAAATACACGGAAACTCGCAGGTAACTGAGTTTTTTTTCAAATATTGCCCCCGTGTGGTAAAATTAAGCAATAAGCCCCAAGAGGCCGCGGGTTTCGCTGATTTTACAACAGGTAAGGGGAGTTGTTTGGCACGACGCGAAGCCTAGTTTCATCGAGTAAAAAAATAATCGACGAAATTCTAATGATCAATTAATCGATCGTCGATTAATGTGAGAGAACGTGTTCTTTATTTGAAGGAGAAGACAAACTACTTCTTACTTTTAGCTATTTATTTATATGTCAGAATTCTAGGCTTGTACAAGGACCACTTTTGGCGAAGAAAATCACAGTCAGCAAGCTGTTAATCTGTAACCAACCTTCCAAAAATGGATGCATTCAAACAGTCAAACCAAGTATTTACAGTATACAAAATGATTGTGATTGGCTATTTGGTTGGGGAGGAACCATGGTTTAGACTTGGCATCCCTTGTTGTTCACGGGCTGGTCACACCATTCATCCCAGCTGCGGAGTCAGCACCCTGTTAGAGATAAGACACCTACTCTGGTATGTCCTCCCTAGCCTGTCCTCCCTAGCCTGGTATTATTCCACTATAGTTCTTTGTGTAAGCGTGTGTTGCAACATCTTTCTTGATGACCTGGCTTAACCTCTCCATGTATTAATCTAACGTACTATGGGACTAATGCTTGATTCATCTCATTTATCAACAGGCCATCACATTAGTAAATTTAGCACACTGCAGTAATGTATTTTTATTATAGCAATAATAAACTGTTTTTATAAAAAATAATTTCTAACAAAACCCTCCTTTCACACCTTTTAAGGTGTGAACCAAAAATAGTTTTTTATTAAAAAAAAAATCCTCAACAAAACCCTCCTTTCACACCCCTTAAGGTGTGAATCAAACCTTTACAACAGGAGTCTTGGGTGTTGCGGTCTCTGGCTCTGCCTCCACCTGCCGTACCTGGTTAGACAAAACTCGAGACAAGTTAGTCAATGCATTCATGTAGTCATTGCAATTCATTTGCCAAATGTCTAAGGACGGCAGGTGGCCTCCATCTCTTGGAGGACCTGGCATTTGAGCGACCTGTCAACAACTCATGGGGCATTAGATGTGTTTTGCTGTTTGGTGAGTTCCTCATCGACATCAGTGCTAGGGGAAGTGCATCTAGCCATGTCAATCTGGTGTCGTGGCATACTGGTTGGGAATGAGTTAATTCCTTAGCCATTTTACTTCAGTGCTGGCTGTCTCTTTTTTACAGGGAGTGGCTTCCACCCACTTAGTGAGCCTATCCACCATTACTAGTAGGTATCTGTAGCCTTTCACTCATATCTGATGTCCTTGAATGGTGCGTCTGGTACTGGGAACTTTCCCATGGGACATTTTGGGTCGTGGTCATTGCATGTGTCACATTCTGTCACATAGTTTTCCACCATGCTGGTCATGTGTGGATGAATTTTGATTTTAATCAAATTAGTGTCAATCAGCGGCCTGAATAGATGGGGTCAAGCAGTAGTTCCAAAACTTGAACACTATATAGAGCTAATCAGTAATTGCTGAACATAAACATTAAATGGAGCTTAATCATTAATTACTGAACATAAACACTAGTTGGAGCTAATCAATAATTGCTAAACATGAACATTAAATGGAGCTAATCAATAAAGCTGAACTTGAACACTAGATGAAGCCAAAACACTAGTTGCTCTGTTTTAAGGAAGTAACGAGACAAAGAAAACTTTTCAGGGTGGGGCCGGCCTCCCACTTACTGAACAACCACAACAACAGTAGAGAAAACTCTCGCACAATTTCTATAACAGTTTACACCAATATGTTTTCATCAGTATGTCACTTTCTTTTACCTTCAAACACAATTACTCTCCAAACGCTCTCACCTCCGTCAGCTTCAATGCTTTACTTACTCACACAACCTGGTCCCATACGCTCTCCATTCATAACAAGATTAACTCTAACACACAACAAAATTTACAGGACTTTAACCTGAGGGATTTTAACCCAAAACAATAAACTTTACAGGGACTTTAACCCTGAGGGCCTCCAACCCAGAACAATAGAATTTACAGGGACTTTAACCCTGAGGGCCTCCAACCCAGAACAATAGAATTTACAGGGACTCTAACCCTGAGGGCCTCCAACCCAGAACAATAGAATTTACAGGGACTCTAACCCTGAGGGCCTCCAACCCAGAACAATAGAATTTACAGGGACCTTAACCCTGAGGGCCTCCAACCCAGAACAATAGAATTTACAGGGACTCTAACCCTGAGGGCCTCCAACCCAGAACAATAGAATTTACAGGGACTCTAACCCTGAGGGCCTCCAACCCAGAACAATAGAATTTACAGGGACTTTAACCCTGAGGGCCTCCAACCCAGAACAATAGAATTTACAGGGACTCTAACCCTGAGGGCCTCCAACCCAGAACAATAGAATTTACAGGGACTTTAACCCTGAGGGCCTCCAACCCAGAACAATAGAATTTACAGGGACTCTAACCCTGAGGGCCTCCAACCCAGAACAATAGAATTTACAGGGACTTTAACCCTGAGGGCCTCCAACCCAGAACAATAGAATTCTGACATATATTGCTTTGATTGTTAAATTTTCATTAACGGTTTCATTACGTATACATAGATTTATAAATTTGGTAGTTGGTTTACTCTTACCTCCTCCACACTCACAGTCTACACTATTCAAAATTAACTATGCAGAATTTGGTTTATAACAACAGGTTTCTGCTTACCTTTTGTTTTTGGCGCGCCTCTGTGAGTGGTGAGGGGTTACAAGAAAACAACTCCGTCTGGTTTCCGTCTCCCGGACTTCGCCGTCGGTTCAATTCGGTCCAATTTCTTCTCTTCAAATCACGTCGGGGTCACCAAATTTGTGAGAAAACGTGTTCTTTATTTGAAGGAGAAGACAAACTACTTCTTACTTTTAGCTATTTATTTATATGTCAGAATTCTAGGCTTGTACAAGGACCACTTTTGGCGAAGAAAATCACAGTCAGCAAGCTGTTAATCTGTAACCAACCTTCCAAAAATGGATGCATTCAAACAGTCAAACAAAGTATTTACAGTATACAAGCTACAACACAAATATATACAAATATACAATATACAAATATTGGCTATTTGGTTGGGGAGGAACCATGGTTTAGACTTGGCATCCCTTGTTGTTCACGGGCTGGTCACACCATTCATCCCAGCTGAATTCATCCCAAAAAATTATTTCTAACATTAATCATGCCCATCCCTACGTACAGATATGCGCAGTCATGTGATCAAGTGTCGCTGTCAGGATGAATCCGACTAGTTTGGAAACGGTGTCGGGACATATCCGACCCTGGTGCACAGATGGCTCGGGTAGCGCCCTCAGATGCTCGGCGTGTCTTTGTTTAGTTGTTAACTTTTTTTTTTTTATTGAACGGTGTATAAGCCTTGGACATGAAATAAAATATTGTAACGAACGGCGGGGCAGAGCAGCTTGCCTTAAGCGGGTATCGAACTCGCAACCTTCCGCTTACAAACCGGCCGCGCTAGCCACAACACCAAGAGAGTTAACTCACTTGGCGGAGCTGCTAACGGGCCTTACATAGGGTCGTTACAATATTATATTACATATAAATTGTAACAACCCTGTATAAGGCCCGTTAGCAGCTCCGCTAAGGGACTTAACTGTCTTGGTGTTGTAGCTAGTTAATGTAGTTAATAAACTTAGATGAAGAAAGGAAGCTGCAGAGGTCCGGATGAGTCAGTTTAATCGTCTTTAATTAATCATAACTTCATCATTACAATCCACGGCCAGATGTGGGGGCTCCTATACAGTCAATAATGTCCCCCCCCTCTAGTCTAGCCGTTCAGTCTTATATACCATACAGCATGCCTTATCTTACAGAACAGCATGTACTATCTTCCAGATTTGGGCATGGAAATCCCAGGTCTACATTATTCTAGACATTTTCAACCTATACGGTGGTGATGTTCATACCCTTTACCAAATAAGGCTATTCCCAACACTATCTCTCCTGTACCATCCCGTACTGTCTCCTCAATCTACAGTGGCCAACTGCATGCTGCAACATTTCAAGTGCACAATACTGTAGGCTTATACATAACACATCAGGCCTTCTTCTGGTCAGAGCAAAATACACTACATTAACTGTCTTGGTGTTGTAGCTAGTTAACTGTCTTGGTGTTGTAGCTAGTTAACTGTCTTGGTGTTGTAGCTAGTTAACTGTCTAGGTGTTGTAGCTAGTTAACCGTCTAGGTGTTGTAGCTAGTTTACTGTCTTGGTGTTGGAGCTAGTTAACTGTCTTGGTGTTGGAGCTAGCTAACTCTTGGTGTTGTAGCTCGTTAACCGTCTTGGTGTTGTAGCTAGTTAACCGTCTTGGTGTTGTAGCTAGCTAACTCTTGGTGTTGTAGCTCGTTAACCGTCTTGGTGTTTGTGGGGGGACATGCAGCGTTCGGCCTGTAGAGGGAGCTACAGGACCGTGGCCGGGGTTGTTTTACTAACTGACATTCCCGACAGGAAGCGCACCACCTACGCACCTCTGCCCGAATCCCCGGCCAATAAAAGAGGGGGCTACAGGACCATCTCTCCCTCCCACCGCGGGGGCCGCAACGACCAACCCCGGCCCCGCGGCAGGGGGGGGGGGGCCGACGCCCAGGAGGAGCCGAGGGAGCGGAAGGAGAGAGGCCGGCGCCCGCCCCAAGGTCGAGATGGCAGGGGCGCACCTATCCAGAACCGACCCCGGCCCCACAGGGAGCACCTCGAGCGACAGGGGGGGTGTGTTGGCGGTGCGGACGGCCGGGCCACGTGCAGGCCGAGTGTCAGGCGATGGACGTGGGACAGGTCGTCCACATCGGCGACATACCGGGCCCTCCCCCCGGACCAGGAGCGGCGTATCGTATTCCGGTAAGGATACAACATGATACGCACCAGGCATTCTTGGATTCGGGCTGCATGCAGTCCATGATCCAGGAGCGCCTGGTTCGGCCGGGGGCATTGTTGAAGGCATCGAGGGTGCGGGTGAGGTGTGTGCATGGGGACATTCACGAATATCCGGTGGTCGCTATCGAAATTCATTTTGAGGGGAAAAACCATAGTGTACAGGCGGCGGTTAGCCCACGCCTCACGCATCCCCTGATTCTAGGTGTGGATTGGGAGGGGTTTCCTCAAGCGGTAAAGAGGGCTACCGGGATGCGTGCACGACAGCTAGGGAGGTGTGTGGCGTGTAATGTGCTCTGTGCCGAGGCGGCGCCTCGCGACACTGCCGGGGAGCCGGAGCCGGCGGGGGCGCCTCACCCCGAGACTTCCCCGCCGAACTATCCGCTGCTAGGCGACTTCCCCCTCGAGCAGTCTCGTGACGAGACCCTAAGATCAGCCTTTGACCAAGTGATAGCAATTGATGGTACTTTGATACGGCCAGACACGGTGCGCGCCCACCCCTATTTTGCGATTATCAGCGACAGGTTATATCGAGTAAGTCGTGACTCACATAGTCAGGAGGAAGTAACCCAGTTGCTGGTTCCCCGCAGCCGCCGCGAAATGGTCTTCCAGGCGGCTCATTTCAACCCCATGGCGGGCCATCTAGGGTATGACAAAACACTGCACCGTATAATGGCTCGATTTTATTGGCCGGGGATTCGGGCAGAGGTGCGTAGGTGGTGCGCTTCCTGTCGGGAATGTCAGTTAGTAAATCCCCCGGCCATTCCACGGGCCCCCTTGCGGCCCTTACCATTGGTCGAGAACCCGTTCGACCGCATTGCGATTGCCATTTGACCGGAGCACACAGGGTTATCGATTTGTGTTGGTCTTGATAGATTACGCCACCTGATACCCCGAGGCAATACCTCTGCGCAATATCTCTGCCAGGAGTGTAGCGCAAGCATTGTTTCAAGTCATCTCCCGCGTGGGAATCCCGAAAGAGATTCTCACCGATCAGGGCACTAATTTTATGTCACGCACCCTCAAGGAACTGTATGGCTTGTTGAACATCAAGGCGATTCGAACCAGTGTTTACCACCCGGCCACTGACGGCCTTTGTGAGCGGTTCAATCGGACCTTGAAGTCAATGATCCGGAAGTTTGTCCACGAGGATAGTCGGAATTGGCATAAATGGCTAGATCCCCTGTTGTTTGCGGTGCGGGAAGTTCCCCAAGCTTCCACCGGGTTTTCCCCGTTTGAATTACTCTACGGGCGTAAGCCCCGGGGTGTCCTAGACCTGCTTAAAGAAAATTGGGAGGAAGGGTCTAGCGACAGTAAGAGTGAGATCCAGTACGTCCTCGACTTGCGCACAAAGCTCCACGCCCTAGGGGCTATCTCACGTGAGCATTTGCTGCAAGCCCAGGAGCGTCAGAAACGCCTGTATGACAGGGGGGCTACCCTACGAGAGTTTACACCGGGAGACAAGGTGCTCGTACTGTTACCCACCTCCAGCACGAAATTACTCGCGAAGTGGCAAGGGCCGTTTGTGGTCACACGTCGCATGGGGGACGTGGATTATGAGGTTGTACGCTCGGACCGGGGGGATAGCTTGCAGGTGTATCACGTCAATCTCCTAAAAAAATGGAACGACGTGGTCACGGTTGCTCTGGCTACGGTAATTCCGGAGAGAGAGGAGTTCGGTCCGGAAGTCCCAAAATCGAAAGTTAGCACTCCGGTCGATATTGATAACCATCTCTCTGCTAGCCAGGCCGCGGACGTTGCAGATTTGCAGCTTAAGTTCGCTGACGTGTTCTCTCCCCTGCCCGGTCGGACTACGCTCATCGACCACCATATAGAAACGCAGCCGGGTTTAACGGTGCGCACGCGTCCCTATAGGTTGCCGGTGCACAAACGAAACGTTGTGTGCACGGAGTTGGAAGCCATGCTGGAGCTGGGTGTGGTCGAGGAGTCCCGCAGTGATTGGTGTAGCCCCATCGTGCTTGTCAACAAGCCAGATGGGGCTATACGGTTCTGTGTGGATTATAGACGGGTTAATGCGGTCTCCAAGTTCGATGCATATCCGATGCCCCGGGTCGACGAGCTCTTGGACCGGCTTGGTACGGCCAGGTACTTCACGACATTGGATTGCACGAAGGGATACTGGCAGATTCCACTCTCGCCGGTGTCCCGGGAGAAAACGGCATTCTCCACTCCGCTCGGGTTATTCCAGTTCACCGTGCTCCCTTTCGGGTTGTTCGGAGCCCCAGCCACTTTTCAGCGCCTCATGGACCATATTCTGCGGCCGCACGCCGCCTATGCTGCGGCCTACCTAGATGACATTGTCATTCACAGTGACACCTGGCCGCAGCATGTGCGGAGTGTGGCTGCTGTTCTGCGGTCCCTGAGGCAGGCGGGGCTGACGGCCAACCCGAAGAAGTGCGTGATCGGGCGGAGGGAGATCCGGTATCTGGGGTACCACTTGGGACGGGGGGAGGTGCGACCGCAGATTGAAAAGACTGCGGCCATCGCCGCCTCTCCCCGGCCCAAGACAAAGAAGGAGGTGAGGGCCTTCCTGGGGCTGGCGGGATATTACCGCCAGTTCGTACCAGGGTTTTCAGAGCTGGCCAGTCCCTTGACGGACCTCACCCGGAAGGGTGCCCCGGATCCGGTCCAATGGTCGGGCCAGTGCCAGGGGTCGTTCGAGGCCCTTAAGGGGGCTCTTTGTGGAGAAACGGTCCTGTATGCGCCTGATTTTAACCTCCCTTTCTCCCTATAGACGGACGCGTCGGATAGAGGGCTGGGAGCAGTGCTGACCCAGCGCGTGGAGGGGGCCGACCGGCCGGTGCTGTACCTGAGCCGCAAGGGAGGGCCGGTACAGCACCGTGGAGAAGGAGTGCCTGTCCATCAAGTGAGCGGTCGGCACCCTCCGCTACTACCTGCTGGGTCGCGCCTTCACCCTCTATTCCGACCATGCCCCCCTCCAGTGGCTCCACCGCATGAAGGATGTAAACGCGAGGATCACCCGGTGGTACCTCGCGTTGCAGCCCTTCAACTTTTCCGTCGTGCACAGACCGGGGGCGCAGATGGTCGTGGCAGACTTCCTCTCCCGTGCAGGGGGGGGGGAGTAGGTCGTCGGCCGTCGGGTCCCCGGCCTGTGTCGGGCGGTGGGGGTATGTGGGGGGACATGCAGCGTTCGGCCTGTAGAGGGAGCTACAGGACCGTGGCCGGGGTTGTGTCGGCGAGACTTTGTTGCACACCTGCTGCAAATGAAGTCTCGTCGGCGAATGTTTAAGATGTGTGTGCTTCTGCCATTTCAGTAGGCGAGGCGAGGCAAGGAGAGTTGAGAGCTGACACGGGAGAGAGAGACTTTTGACGAGGCTGGAAAGCCCAAACAGTTGTGACGGATTACTTTATGAATAAACGGGACCAATTCCCTTATCGTGATACTGCGTCTGCCTCTGTGTATAAACGGACTTTGTTACAGTGTTGTAGCTAGTTAACAGTCTTGGTGTTGTAGCTAGTTAACTGTCTTGGTGTTGAGCCCGTAACAATTCATCATGTCCAACCTCTTTTTTGTTCCCAGGCTAGCATAGTTAAGAGTCTGATTAGGTTTCTTGGTACGGTTTGTGAAATTTATCCTTGACTGTTTGTGCTTCATTTGTTTACACTACACAGATCCACCTCACAGCCCAGCTACTATTTCTGAACCCAGGTCCACAGAGTCCCCTGGTTCTTGCTGTGGTTCTTCAGTCCAGAAAAGCACATCGTGGGGTCCAAAGATGGTGGCAGTGAAGCTAGAATACTGCAGTCAAACACTGGAAGTCAATGTGGTAGTGAAAGAGGAGGAAGGAGGAGAGGAAGTGGAGGAGAAAGATGTGATGGTGAAAGAGGAGGAGGAAGGAGGAGAGGAGGAAGATGTGATGGTGAAAGAAGAGCAAGGAGAGGGAGTGGAGGAGAAAGATGTGATGGTGAAAGAGGAGGAGGAGGAAGGAGGAGAGGAGGAAGAGAAGAAAGATGTGATGGTGAAAGAGGAGGAGGAGGAAGAGAAGAAATATGTGATGGTGAAAGAGGAGGAGGGGGAGGAAGGAGGAGAGGAGGAAGAGAAGAAAGATGTGATGATGAAAGAGGAGGAGGGGGAGGAAGGAGGAGAGGAGGAAGAGAAGAAAGATGTGATGGTGAAAGAGGAGGAGGAAGAGAAGGAAGATGTGATGATGAAAGAGGAGGAGGGGGAGGAAGGAGGAGAGGAGGAAGAGAAGAAAGATGTGATGGTGAAAGAGGAGGAGGAGGAAGAGAAGGAAGATGTGATGATGAAAGAGGAGGAGGGGGAGGAAGGAGGAGAGGAGGAAGAGAAGAAAGATGTGATAGTGAAAGAAGAGGAGGAGGAAGGAGGAGAGGAGGAAGAGAAGGAAGATGTGATGGTGAAAGAGGAGGAGGGGGAGGAAGGAGGAGAGGAGGAAGAGAAGGAAGATGTGAAGGTGAAAGAAGAGGAAGTAGAGGATAAAGATGTGAAGATGAAAGAGGAACAAGGAGAAGATGAATTAGTGGATGAAGATGGTGAGGAAGGTGAGTTCATGTTATGTTTTTGTCTGAGGCCAGGCCAAATTATTCTGTAGTTCAAAGGGCACTGGCAATGATTTCCTCCATAGCAGTTGTTCATTCATTCAAGCAAAAGTTGTTACAATTTATCAAACTTCGCTGACTGATCATGGAATTTCTACTGTTGACAAGGGTAGTCGTCAAAGGTAGGCCTACAATAAATATGATTTAAGTCAATTGTTAATCATGAAACATTGATTATGTATCCATTTGCATTTGCTGTAATATGAACACACTCTGACAACCTTGAGTTCCCACAGCGTCTGCGGACACCAGAGATGTTGTGTTTCTTCTGGAACTGCTGAGTCTATGGAAGCACTGCTTGTTCTCCTGTTGTTTCTAATCCTGTATATGTTCCTATCCTTACAGGAGAGAGCTCCAACCCAGACTCAGACATCTAATCCTGTACATGTTCCTATTCTTACAGGAGAGAGCTCCAACCCATGGTCAGACTGTGAGCCCAGCTCCACCGCATCAGAAAATCATCAACAACACAGGCGGAGGAGCTCAAGACAGAAGAATCACCACTGCATGGACTGCTTCAGTAGTTTCTATGAGCCAGAAAATTTGAGAAGTCACACTTGCAGGCCCCGTCCCTGTTTAGATTGCAGTGAGAGTTTCATTTGTCCAACTCATTTTGAATCACACCCACAGACTCATACAGGAGAGAAGACTCACCCTTGCCTTCAGTGTGGAAAGAGTTTTGATTATATGAGCAGCCTAAAGAACCATCAGAGGATACACACAGATGAGAGGCCATACCACTGCACTCAGTGTGGGAAGAGTTTCAGGCATGCAGGACCCCTAAAGAGGCATCAGAAGATACACACAGGAGAGAGGCCTCACCAGTGCCTTCAGTGTGGAAAGAGTTTTGATTTTATGAGCAGCCTAAAGACCCATCAGAGGATACACACAGGTGAGAGGCCATACCACTGCGCTCAGTGTGGGAAGAGTTTCAAGAAGGCAGGACACCTAAATAGGCATCAGAGAATACACATAGGAGAGAAGCCATACCTCTGCTCTCAGTGTGGGAAGAGTTTCAATGAGGCAGGACACCTAAATAAGCATCAGAGAATACACACAGGAGAGAGGCCATACCACTGCTCCCAGTGTGGGAAGAGTTTCAGTGTCGCAGGATCCTTAATGAGACACCAGAAAATCCACACAGGTGAGAAGCCATACCACTGCTCCCAGTGTGAGAAGAGTTTCATCAGTGCAGGACACCTAAAGACACACCAGAGAATACACACAGGAGAGAGGCCATACCACTGCTCCCAGTGTGGAAAGAGTTTCAAGAGTACAGGATACCTAAAGACACACCAGAGAATGCACACAGGAGAGAGGCCATACCACTACTCCAAGTGTGGGAGGAGTTTCAGTGAGGCAAAACACCTAAAGGCACATCAGAGAATGCACACAGGAGAGAAGCCATACCACTGCTCCCAGTGTGGGAAGAGTTTCAGTCTCACAGGAACCTTACTGAGACACCAGAGAATCCACACAGGAGAGAAGCCACACCACTGCTCCCATTGTGGAAAGAGTTTCAACCAGGCAGGACACCTAAAGACACACCAGAGAATACACACAGGAGAGAGGCCATACCACTGCTCCCAGTGTGGGAAGAGTTTCACTGAGTCAGGACACCTAAAGACGCATCAGAGAATACACACAGGAGAGAAGCCATACCACTGTTCCCAGTGTGGGAAGAGTTTCAATCACTCTGGCAACCTAAACAAGCATCAGAGAATACACACAGGAGAGAAGCCATACCACTGCTCCCAGTGTGGGAAGGGTTTCACTGCGTCAGGACATCTACAGATACACCAGAGAACACACACAGGAGAGAAGCCATACAACTGCTCCCAGTGTGGGAAGAGTTTCAATCACTCTGGCAACCTAAAGAAGCATCAGAGAATACACACAGCAGATACCACTTAGCATCTACCAAACGTTTGGTCGCAAGCCCGCTGGTGATTGGTCATCATAACCAACTAACATTTTGCCTGCAGTGTGTTCCTCTGTGCAGCAGGGGGCAGAGAAGATTCTCTTTTCACTTCCAGCTCTCCCAATAGGGAGCCTTTCCTCGCTTCACTGTCAGCCATAGACATATATATAAATAGCTCTCTGCACAGGTTTATCCCTCTTTTAATGATTTTCCATAAGACCAACAGTCTACAGTGAAAATGAGACAACGACAATGATAAGAAAATAAACCCCCCAAAGCATTAGAAACAATTGCGGAAAACATTGTAAACAAAAACAACATAAAATCAAGCTACGGCACAGATGTACAGTTGTGGTCAGAAGTTTACATAGACTTGTAAAGAACATGTATGTCATGGCAGTCTTGAGTTTCCAATCATTTCTACAACTCTTATTTTTCTGTGATGGATTGATTGGAGCACATACTTCTTTGTCACAAAAAACATTCATGAAGTTTGGTTCGTTTATGAATTAATTATGATTTTCTGAAAATGTGACAAAATCTGCTGGGTCAAAAATATACTTACAGCACCTTGAATTATCAATTTTGGTGATGTAGAAAGTTCAATCAAATGTGCTCCTGTGTGTCTCTTCTGTGTGTATTCTCTGATGCTTCACTCTCTTCATACTCCTCAGTCTTATGTAAATATTTATGTAAATAAATCTATGTCAGGGGAGCAGCAGCCTCTCACTAAATGTTTTATAGACCAACATGTCCAGCTGTAGGGAGTCTGTGACGGGGGACTGCCAGACTGGAAATGGATCCTACAAATGTCTAATGTCAGTATGTATGTCTTGGGGAAACAATCACAAATGTATTATGATTCCTCAACATGATTGTGTCAAAAGAAAATAGATTAACAGGCTTTTGAAAGTTTACCTGTGTTTTGGGTGAACTGCACTTTCTGAATGTAATTTTCAAAATTACAGTAACTGTTGTTCATGATGACTTTGTGATATTGGAATAAAGGCCTCAGTTGAGACCTTACAAAATGTCTGGCTCTTCTTACACATTCACTCATTTACCTACAGCATCATTCATATCAAATCAAATTGTATTTGTCATGTACACAGAACAGCCGTAGACGGTGTCATGAAATGCTGTGGGGAAGTTAGCTCCTCAACAGTGCAACAATGAAGCAGTAATTAAACAATGACATGAGGTAGTCCAGGAGAGGCTGGTCTAATGGCCTAATCCTAACCCTAATCCAGGAGAGGCTGGTCTAATGGCCTAATCCAGGAGAGGCTGGTCTCAAGATTCAAGATTCTTTATTTGTCACGTGCATACAAGTATACAGTGAAATGCAAAAGTGACAGTGCCACAGAGTAGTGCAACAATACAATAAGTTTTAAAATCCAATAAAATAAAATAGAAGTACTAAAGAATATACAGTCTATACAGGTCTAATGGCCTAATCCTAACCCAGAGGGCGTATTTCCCACCCCACTGTCACCGTCAGAACAGGAGTACAGAGGATGCCATCTCAATAGTATCTGTATCAACGTTTTCAGACATTTTATATTTCGAGCTTTTATTTTGAAGTTTCCGAAAAACCGGAAGTTCCCTTAAGCCTTCTAGTATTCTTCCTGGTCGTGAAGAAGTTCAGCAGGTCGATCATAACAAGTTTATAAACGTCGATGTCCGGTGAATATTGCAGGTAAGGAACACATGACCCGTGTCTGTACTGCAGGCAGCTGTTATTCGTCTCAAATGTCAATGAATGCTCTAAATTAGGCCAACATGTGCTGAAGTTTTCTGTGAAGAGATGAACCGTGGAACCGTCCGTATCCAGGTTCTCTGGTCACCTGACAACAAAGCACTGCTTTCCCGCCACAATCTGCGCGTTTGTTTCCATGACAACCTCAAACGTAATTTTCTCAAATAATGTCCAACGTTCCCAGGCTAGCATAGCTAGCAGAGTAAAAAGTTAAGAGTCTGATGAGTATGATGATAACGTTTCTTAGTACGGTTTGTGAAATTGACCCTTGACTGTTTGTGCTTCATTTGTTTACACTACACAGATCCACCTCACAGCCCAGCTACTATTTCTGAACCCAAGTCCACAGAGTCCCCTGGTTCTGGCTGTGGTTCTTCAGTCCACAAAAGCACAACGTGGGGTCCAAAGATGGTGGCAGTGAAGATGGAATACTGCAGTCAAACACTGGAACACAATGTGGTAGTGAAAGAGGAGGAAGGAGGAGAGGAGGAAGGAGGAGAGGAAGTGGAGGAGAAAGATGTGATGGTGAAAGAGGAGGAGGAAGGAGGAGAGGAGGAAGATGTGATGGTGAAAGAAGAGCAAGGAGAGGGAGTGGAGGAGAAAGATGTGATGATGAAAGAGGAGGAACAGGAAGGAGGAGAGGAGGAAGTGGAGGATAAAGATGTGAAGGTGAAAGAAGAGGAAGTAGAGGATAAAGATGTGAAGATGAAAGAGGAACAAGGAGAAGATGAATTGGGGGATGAAGATGGTGAGGAAGGTGAGTTCATGTTATGTTTTTGGCGAAGGCCAGGCCAAATTATTCTGTAGTTCAAAGGGTACTGCAGATATTTAGCGGTGTACAATCAAACATTGATTTTGATTTTGATTTTTTCCATGATTTCCTTCATAGCAGTTGTTAATTCAAACAAAAGTTGTTACAATTTATCAAACTTCTGATCATGGAATTACTACTGTTGACAAGGGTAGTCGTCAAAGGTAGGCCTACAATAAATATGATTTAAGTCAATTGTTAATCATGAAACATTGATTATGTATCCATTTGCATTTGCTGTAATATCAACACACTCTGACAACTTCAAGATCCCACAGTGTCTGCAGACCCCAGAAATGTTGTGTTACTTCTGGAACCGTTCGTATCCAGGTTCTCTGATGGAACAGACAACATGACATCTAGTTACTTCTCAGTTGAAATTACAGTCTGTATTTAGTTACAGTCTGTATTTAGTTCGAAATAAATCATAATCTAAGCTAGCAATATTTCTGACTGGCTACCCAGGCAAGCAAACAGTGAAATTGTTATTATACATTATTATTATAAGTTATTATTACACCAATGAAATGAGGTTTTGGCTTTGTTCCAAACTAGCCTGCACTACGTACAGATATGCACGTGATCAAGTGTCGCTGTCAATTGTTAATCTTGAAACATTGATTATGTTCCATTTGCATTTGCTGTAATATCAACACACTCTGACAACCTTGAGTTCCCACAGCGTCTGCAGACACCAGAGATGTTGTGTTTCTTCTGGCACTGCTGAGTCTATGGAAGCACTGCTTGTTCTCATGTTGTTTCTAATCCTGTATATGTGCCTATCCTTACAGGAGAGAGCTCCAACCCAGACTTAGACATCTAATCCTGTACATGTTCCTATTCTTACAGGAGAGAGTTCCAACCCAGACTCAGACAGTGGGCCCAGCTCCACTGCATCAGAAAATCATCAACAACACAGGCGGAGGAGCTCAAGACAGAAGAATCACCACTGCATGGACTGCTTCAGTAGTTTCTATCAGCCAGAGGATTTGAGAAGTCACACTTGCAGGCCCCGTCCCTGTTTAGATTGCAGTGAGAGTTTCATTTGTTCAACTCACTTGAAATCACACCGACAGACTCACAGAGGAAAGAAGACTCACCCTTGCCTTCAATGTGGAAAGAGTTTTGGTCTTATGAGTTACCTAAAGAGGCATCAGATGATACACACAGACGAGAGGCCATACCACTGCACTCAGTGTGGGAAGAGTTTCAGGAATGCAGGACATCTTAATGGCCATCAGAGAATACACACAGGAGAGAAGCCATACCACTGCTCCCAGTGTGGGAAGAGTTTCAGGTTTGCAGGACACCTAAAGGGGCATCAGAGAATACACACAGGAGAGAAGCCATACCACTGCTCCCAGTGTGGGAAGAGTTTCACTGAGTCAGGATCCCTAAAGAGGCATCAGATGATACACACAGACGAGAGGCCATACCACTGCACTCAGTGTGGGAAGAGTTTCAGGGATGCAGGACACCTAAAGAAGCATCAGAAGATACACATAGGAGAGAGGCCATACCAGTGCGAGCAGTGTGGGAAGAGTTTCGTGGATGCAGGAGATCTAAAGACACACCAGAGAACACACACAGGAGAGAAGCCATATGTCTGTTCCCACTGTGGGAAGAGTTTTAATCAGTCTGGCAACCTAAAGAGGCATCAGATAATGCACACAGACAGACAATAGCACTGTTCCCATTGTGGGAGGAGTTTCAATCATGCAGGATCCTTACAGAAGCATCAGAGAATACACACAGGAGAGAAGCCATACCTCTGCTCCCAGTGTGGTAGGAGTTTCAAGGAAGCAGGACACCTAAAGAAGCATCAGAGAATACACACAGGAGAGAGGCCATACCACTGCTCCCAGTGTGGGAAGAGTTTCAATCTCATAGCATCCTTACTGAGACATCAGAGAATTCACACAGGAGAGAAGCCATACCACTGCTCCCAGTGTGGGAAGACATTCACTGAGTCAGGATCCCTAAAGAGGCATCAGAGAATACACACAGGAGAGAGGCCATACCACTGCTCCCAGTGTGGGAAGAGTTTCAATCTCATACTATCCTTACTGAGACATCAGAGAATTCACACAGGAGAGAAGCCATACCACTGCTCCCAGTGTGGGAAGGGTTTCACTGCGTCAGGACATCTACAGATACACCAGAGAACACACACAGGAGAGAAGCCATACCACTGCTCCCAGTGTGGGAAGAGTTTCAATCACTCTGGCAACCTAAAGAAGCATCAGAGAATACACACAGCAGATACCACTTAGCATCTACCAAACGTTTGGTCGCAAGCCCGCTGGTGATTGGTCATCATAACCAACTAACATTTTGCCTGCAGTGTGTTCCTCTGTGCAGCAGGGGGCAGAGAAGATTCTCTTTTCACTTCCAGCTCTCCCAATAGGGAGCCTTTCCTCGCTTCACTGTCAGCCATAGACATATATATAAATAGCTCTCTGCACAGGTTTATCCCTCTTTTAATGATTTTCCATAAGACCAACAGTCTACAGTGAAAATGAGACAACAACAATGATAAGAAAATAAACCCCCCAAAGCATTAAAAAACAATTGGGGAAAACATTGTAAACAAAAACAACATAAAATCAAGCTATGGCACAGATGTACAGTTGTGGTCAGAAGTTTACATAGACTTGTAAAGAACATGTATGTCATGGCAGTCTTGAGTTTCCAATCATTTCTACAACTCTTATTTTTCTGTGATGGATTGATTGGGGCACATACTTCTTTGTCACAAAAAACATTCATGAAGTTTGGTTCGTTTATGAATTTATTATGGGTTTTCTGAAAATGTGACAAAATCTGCTGGGTCAAAAATATACTTACAGCACCTTGAATTATCAATTTTGGTGATGTAGAAAGTTGTGTCAATCAAATTTGCTCCTGTGTGTCTCTTCTGTGTGTATTCTCTGATGCTTCACTCTCTTCATACTCCTCAGTCTTATGTAAATATTTATGTAAATAAATCTATGTCAGGGGAGCAGCAGCCTCTCACTAAATGTTTTATAGACCAACATGTCCAGCTGTAGGGAGTCTGTGACGGGGGACTGCCAGACTGGAAATGGATCCTACAAATGTCTAATGTCAGTATGTATGTCTTGGGGAAACAATCACAAATGTATTATGATTCCTCAACATGATTGTGTAAAAAGAAAATAGATTAACAGGCTTTTGAAAGTTTACCTGTGTTTTGGGTGAACTGCACTTTCTGAATGTAATTTTCAAAATTACAGTAACTGTTGTTCATGATGACTTTGTGATATTGGAATAAAGGCCTCAGTTGAGACCTTACAAAATGTCTGGCTCTTCTTACACATTCACTCATTTACCTACAGCATCATTTATATCAAATCAAATTGTATTTGTCATGTACACAGAACAGCCGTAGACGGTGTCATGAAATGCTGTGGGGAAGTTAGCTCCTCAACAGTGCAACAATGAAGCAGTAATTAAACAATGACATGAGGTAGTCCAGGAGAGGCTGGTCTAATGGCCTAATCCTAACCCTAATCCAGGAGAGGCTGGTCTAATGGCCTAATCCTAACCCTAATCCAGGAGAGGCTGGTCTAATGGCCTAATCCTAACCCTAATCCAGGAGAGGCTGGTCTAATGGTCTAATCCTAACCCAGGGGGCGTATTTCCCACCCCACTGTCACCGTCAGAACAGGAGTACAGAGGATGCCATCTCAATAGTATCTGTATCAACGTTTTCAGACATTTTATATTTCGAGCTTTTATTTTGAAGTTTCCGAAAAACCGGAAGTTCTCTTAAGCCTTCTAGAATTCTTCCTGGTCGTGAAGAAGTTCAGCAGGTCGATCATAACAAGTTTATAAACGTCGATGTCCGGTGAATATTGCAGGTAAGGAACACATGACCCGTGTCTGTACTGCAGGCAGCTGTTATTCGTCTCAAATGTCAATGAATGCTCTAAATTAGGCCAACATGTGCTGAAGTTTTCTGTGAAGAGATGAACCGTGGAACCGTCCGTATCCAGGTTCTCTGGTCACCTGACAACAAAGCACTGCTTTCCCGCCACAATCTGCGCGTTTGTTTCCATGACAACCTCAAACGTAATTTTCTCAAATAATGTCCAACGTTCCCAGGCTAGCATAGCTAGCAGAGTAAAAAGTTAAGAGTCTGGTGAGTATGATGATAACGTTTCTTAGTACGGTTTGTGAAATTGACCCTTGACTGTTTGTGCTTCATTTGTTTACACAACACAGATCCACCTCACAGCCCAGCTACTATTTCTGAACCCAAGTCCACAGAGTCCCCTGGTTCTGGCTGTGGTTCTTCAGTCCACAAAAGCACAACGTGGGGTCCAACGATGGTGGCAGTGAAGCTAGAATACTGCAGTCAAACACTGGAACTCAATGTGGGAGTGAAAGAGGAGGAAGGAGGAGAAGAAGAGAAGGAAGATGTGAAGGTGAAAGAAGAGGAAGTGGAGGATAAAGATGTGAAGATGAAAGAGGAACAAGGAGAAGATGAATTGGTGGATGAAGATGGTGAGGAAGGTGAGTTCATGTTATGTTTTTGTCTGAGGCCAGGCCAAATTATTCTGTAGTTCAAAGGGTACTGCAGATATTTAGCGGTGTACGCAATCAAACATTGATTTTGATTTTGATTTTTTCCATGATTTCCTCCATAGCAGTTGTTCATTCAAACAAAAGTTGTTACAATTTATCAAACTTCTCTGACTGATCATGGAATTACTACTGTTGACAAAGGTAGTCGTCAAAGGTAGGCCTACAATAAATATGATTTAAGTCAATTGTTAATCATGAAACATTGATTATGTATCCATTTGCATTTGCTGTAATATCAACACACTCTGACAACTTCAAGATCCCACAGTGTCTGCAGACCCCAGAAATGTTGTGTTACTTCTGGAACTGTCCGTATCCAGGTTCTCTGATGGAACTGACAACATGACATCTAGTTACTTCTCAGTTGAAATTACAGTCTGTATTTAGTTACAGTCTGTATTTAGTTCGAAATAAATCATAATCTAAGCTAGCAATATTTCTGACTGGCTACCCAGGCAAGCAAACAGTGAAATTGTTATTATACATTATTATTATAAGTTATTATTACACCAATGAAATGAGGTTTTGGCTTTGTTCCAAACTAGCCTGCACTACGTACAGATATGCACGTGATCAAGTGTCGCTGTCAATTGTTAATCATGAAACATTGATTATGTTCCATTTGCATTTGCTGTAATATCAACACACTCTGACAACCTTGAGTTCCCACAGCGTCTGCAGACACCAGAGATGTTGTGTTTCTTCTGGCACTGCTGAGTCTATGGAAGCACTGCTTGTTCTCATGTTGTTTCTAATCCTGTATATGTTCCTATTTTTACAGGAGAGAGCTCCAACCCAGACTCAGACATCTAATCCTGTATATGTGCCTATCCTTATAGGAGAGAGCTCCAACCCAGACTTAGACATCTAATCCTGTACATGTTCCTATTCTTACAGGAGAGAGTTCCAACCCAGACTCAGACAGTGGGCCCAGCTCCACTGCATCAGAAAATCATCAACAACACAGGCGGAGGAGCTCAAGACAGAAGAATCACCACTGCATGGACTGCTTCAGTAGTTTCTATGAGACAGAGGATTTGAGAAGTCACACTTGCAGGCCCCGTCCCTGTTTAGATTGCAGTGAGAGTTTCATTTGTTCAACTCACTTGAAATCACACCGACAGACTCACAGAGGAAAGAAGACTCACCCTTGCCTTCAGTGTGGAAAGAGTTTTGGTCTTATGAGTCACCTAAAGAGGCATCAGATGATACACACAGACGAGAGGCCATACCACTGCACTCAGTGTGGGAAGAGTTTCAGGAATGCAGGACATCTTAATGGCCATCAGAGAATACACACAGGAGAGAAGCCATACCACTGCTCCCAGTGTGGGAAGAGTTTCAGGAATGCAGGACATCTTAATGGCCATCAGAGAATACACACAGGAGAGAAGCCATACCACTGCACTCAGTGTGGGAAGAGTTTCAGGAATGCAGGACATCTTAATGGCCATCAGAGAATACACACAGGAGAGAAGCCATACCACTGCTCCCAGTGTGGGAAGAGTTTCAGGTTTGCAGAACACCTAAAGAAGCATCAGAGAGTACACACAGGAGAGAAGCCATACCACTGCTCCCAGTGTGGGAAGAGTTTCACTGAGTCAGGATCCCTAAAGAGGCATCAGAGAATACACACAGGAGAGAAGCCATACCACTGCTCCCAGTGTGGGAAGAGTTTCACTGAGTCAGGATCCCTAAAGAAGCATCAGAGAATACACACAGGAGAGAATCCATACCTCTGCTCCCAGTGTGGTAGGAGTTTCAGGGATGCAGGACACCTAAAGAAGCATCAGAAGATACACATAGGAGAGAGGCCATAACTGGTATGAGCAGTGTGGGAAGAGTTTCGTGGATGCAGGAGATCTAAAGACACACCAGAGAACACACACAGGAGAGAAGCCATATGTCTGTTCCCACTGTGGGAAGAGTTTTAATCACTCTGGCAACTGTTATGGAAAATACATTCATAGAACTATTTTCAGGTTATACACTTTCATATGACTGATACAACTTGTGTAACTACTGTGATGACATTTTCTCTTGCCACTCCTCTAAAGTTCTATAGCCATTGTTCTGAGAAGCATGGTATGATTTACCATATGAACAGCGGTGATCTCTGAGGGAGTGGTAGGAGAGAGCAATAGTGGGGGGACAGGCGCATCCTGTCGATAGGTGTGAAATGTTGAACGGCGATCAATCAACAAGGAAGTCTCCCCATTGTTCATTCTCTCCCGCCCTTTCTCACGTAAGCACAGGCCCATCAGCCGATAGCCTTGGCGGCGCCTGTATTATGTTTAAACTGTATAAAAGACGAACCTGATCATTGTCTCTTTAGACTTGTGCTGAACGAACCCCGGTTCTACGCTGGGCTGCTGTTACGCTCTTGTCTCTTGTTTGCAAGCAATAAATACCGGACTCATATATTGTGGCTACTCAGGACTTGTTTCTTGATTCTTACCTCCGAAGAGCTAAAGTACAGAGTGGTAAATCCTAGACTTCCACCACACAACCTAAAGAGGCATCAGATAATGCACACAGACAGACAATACCACTGTTCCCATTGTGGGAGGAGTTTCAATCATGCAGGATCCTTACAGAAGCATCAGAGAATACACACAGGAGAGAAGCCATACCTCTGCTCCCAGTGTGGTAGGAGTTTCAAGGAAGCAGGACACCTAAAGAAGCATCAGAGAATACACACAGGAGAGAGGCCATACCACTGCTCCCAGTGTGGGAAGAGTTTCAATCTCATAGCATCCTTACTGAGACATCAGAGAATTCACACAGGAGAGAAGCCATACCACTGCTCCCAGTGTGGGAAGACATTCACTGCGTCAGGACATCTACAGATACACCAGAGAACACACACAGGAGAGAAGCCATACCACTGCTCCCAGTGTGGGAAGAGTTTCAATCACTCTGGCAACCTAAAGAAGCATCAGAGAATACACACAGCAGATACCACTTAGCATCTACCAAACGTTTGGTCGCAAGCCCACTGGTGATTGGTCATCATAACCAACTAACATTTTGCCTGCAATGTGTTCCTCTGTGCAGCAGGGGGCAGAGAAGATTCTCTTTTCACTTCCAGCTCTCCCAATAGGGAGCCTTTCCTCGCTTCACTGTCAGCCATCGACATATATATAAATAGCTCTCTGCACAGGTTTATTCCTTTTTTATGATCAATAATTGTATTGCATTTCACCATTTTCCATAAGACCAACAGTCTACAGTAAAAATGAGACAACAACAATGATAAGAAAATAAAACCCCCAAAGCATTAAAAAACAATTGGGGAAAACATTGTAAACAAAAGCAACATAAAATCAAGCGGCACAGATGTACAGTTGTGGTCAGAAGTTTACATAGACTTGTAAAGAACATGTATGTCTCTGTCAGTCTCTTCATACTCCTCAGTCTTATGTAAATATTTATGTAAATAAATCTATGTCAGGGGAGCAGCAGCCTCTCATTAAATGTTTTATAGACCAACATGTCCAGCTGTAGGGAGTCTGTGACGGGAGCAACAGCCTCTCATTAAATCCATTTGTTTAAGTAAGTGAATCATCTATCCGTCAGTCATCATAAGATAAAGTAATCAATGCTTGGACCTGGGGCCACGGGTCGTCACAATGCTACAATTTTTCATTCATTTGTTTATTTATTTATTTTAAAAGGAGAGACAATTTTACAGGGGGGTAGTGGGGGTGAAGAGGTCTTTAGGAAGGACTGTTAAGATGTTGCCTGAAGAGATGGGTCTTAAATAAATAAAATGCCAGACTAGAGCTGATGGTTTATCCATAGACTTTTCTTCACAAGTAATAAAAGTCATTCACATTTGCAAAGGCGACCACGTTGTTATTTCAGTCAACCGCTTTATAGTTTCATATAGGTTACCTACCTCCTATGCAAATCATTAATACTTCCCAGCTGCATCTGTCGTAGAATTTAAGCTATAATACTTTGAAATAAAATACCGTTAACCAGAGCTGTTGATTCATTCAAAGACTTTATTCACGCAGAATATGTAGCCGTTCAGATTTGCAAAGCCGACCCCGTTATCTCTTCAGTCACCTGTCTTTATAGACTTCACACAGGTTAACGCCTTCTATTCAACATATTTCTGTTTCCTGTCAACTTGCACCAATAACATTCAAGATCTATATTTGGTCATCAAGGTGTGCGCCGCACATCTGGCTGGCGTCTATTCGGCTGTGCATTGTTTACTAAGGTTTCCCTCTCTCCCTTATCCTGTTTTTCTCACGTGTGTGTATCTTGTTTCCATCTTCTGCTCTCAGCTTGTTTGTTCTGTCCATAAGGATTGTTCACAACTGGTTACATTTCTACCTGCTTCTCTTTTCTGTTGACCATATCCTTCTTTCCCATGCCCTGGTCATCTGTTTTCTCCAACCTTTGCTCCCTCCTGTAACCTTTAAAACATCTCCACTACTCTCCCCTCACAAATCAACCACTGGCCATCCTGGTCTTAATCCTCTCTCTACCTTTCCTTTGTGGAATTAGGAATCTTTATTTTCTATAGAAATTGACCATACAGCTACTCAGTGTACCCACACGCTCTCAGGCTTTTCTTTTCCTCCAGATAGATATAGTGTGTATATATATATATATATATCTGGTATAGATCCTGAGTTCTACAGGAGCAACCAGAGGCCCAGAACACAGTACCACAGGAGTGGAGAGTGCAAGGGTCCAGGTAAAGGCCAACAGACGGGAAGCCAACCATTGCCCCCCTCCCCCATCCCCCATAGTCACCTGGGTAAGCCCCCTCACAACCCTGCAAAACCTCCCCTTGACCCACCCTGTCCAATACACATTATCATGGCCTAACCCTAACCCAGGGGGCACTGGTCGAATGGCCTAACCCTAATCCAGGGCAGGCTGGTCTAATGGCCTAATCCTAACTCAGGGGGCGTATTTCCCACCCCACTGTCATTGAGACACTCAATAGTTGTTTTTCTGTGTATCCCAATGAGTACATGGCAGATAAAGATAATATCAAGTCTTGTTAATTTGCTGAAACATTTTTCTTTCGTTTGCAATTAATATAATGTGAAAAAACTTCCAATAGTATCTGTATCAACGTTTTCATAAACATTTTATATTTCAAGCTTTTATTTTGAAGTTTCCGAAAAACCGGAAGTTCCCTAAAGTCTTCTAGAATTCTTCCTGGTCGTGAAGAAGTTGAGCAGGTCGATCATAACAAGTTTATAAACGTCGATGTCCGGTGAATATTGCATGAGCGCAGGTAAGGAAAACATGACCCGTGTCTGTAATGCAGGCAGCTGTTTTATTCGTCTCAAATGTCAATGAATGCTCTAAATTAGGCCAACATGTGCTGAAGTTTTCTGTGAAGAGATGAACCGTGGAACCGTCCGTATCCAGGTTCTCTGGTCACCTGACAACAAAGCACTGCTTTCCCGCCACAATCTGCGCGTTTGTTTCCATGACAACCTCTCCTCAGAGCGGTGCTTTAGAAGAGTGGCGCCAATCAAATCACTGGAGGCTTCAAATAGTTCCCAACATTCCTTCCTGATTCAACCAATCTAGATTTTTACTGGACGAAGATATGGAAATGGGCGGGGCTTAAAAGACCTCATGCGGGGGAAATGGCGGAAGAAAAAAAGGCAGCTTCAGCCCCAAAACGTCATGGCTACTCTCAAATAAAAACAATACAACTACCACACTTTTGGAAAATCTCTGTCTTGAAATGGTTAAACCACACAACCTTTAGTAACTAAGAATGTTAGCATTTGAAATTACAGTATATTTAGTTCGAAAATCATAATCTAAGCTAGCAATATTTCTGACTGGCTACCCAGGCAAGGAAACGGTTGCCTGGCAACTGGCTACATAGGTTTCCGTGAAGGTGCCTCTGATCCCATACAGTCTATGGTAGTTGCATAGAGAATACTATCCTGCGGCTACATGTAGCTTTGATTTATTCATATATTTGACTTCTGTTATGTCCCAGTTTCTGTTCCCAGATCAAAAGATCAACATTGACATATGACACTGAAGTGAAGTGTGGTTATATACAAATATTTGTTGATACTTTATCAAGAGTCCGATGAGGTTTCTTGGTACGGTTTGTAAAATTGACCCTTGACTGTTTGTGCTTCATTTGTTTACACTACACAGATCCACCTCACAGCTCAGCTACTATTTCTGAACCCAAGTCCACAGAGTCCCCTGGTTCTGGCTGTGGTTCTTCAGTCCAGAAAAGCACAACGTGGGGTCCAAAGATGGTGGCAGTGAAGCTAGAATACTGCAGTCAAACACTGGAAGTCAACGTGGTAGTGAAAGAGGAGGAAGGAGGAGAGGAGGAAGAGAAGGAAGATGTGAAGGTGAAAGAGGAGGAACAGGAAGGAGGAGAGGAGGAAGAGAAGGAAGATGTGATGGTGAAAGAGGAGGAACAGGAAGGAGGAGAGGAGGAAGAGAAGGAAGATGTGATGGTGAAAGAGGAGGAGGGGGAGGAAGGAGGAGAGGAGGAAGATGTGATGGTGAAAGAAGAGGGAACAGGATATGAAGTGGTGGAGAAAGATGTGAAAGAAGAGGAAGGAGGAGGAGAGGAGGAAGAGAAGGAAGATGTGATGGTGAAAGAGGAGGAGGGGGAGGAAGGAGGAGAGGAGGAAGATGTGAAGGTGAAAGAGGAGGAGGAGGAGGAAGATGTGATGGTGAAAGAGGAGGAAGTGGAGGATAAAGATGTGAAGGTGAAAGAGGAGCAAGGAGAAGATGAATTGGTGGATGAAGATGGTGAGGAAGGTGAGTTCATGTTATGTTTTTGGTGAAGGCCAGGCCAAATTATTCTGTAGTTCAAAGAGCACTGGCAGATATTTAGCAGTGTGTGCTATCAAACATTTATTTAAGATGATTTCCCCACAGCAGTTGTCTGTTTATTCATTCAAACAAAACTTGTTACAATTGATCTAACTTTTATGACTGATCATGAAAATACAACAGCAAAAGAGTCATACTGAAAGGGGCGGGGGGGGGGGGTGCACACACTCTGAATGTCAATTTAGGTGACACTTGAATTCAAATGACACTATTTTTAGAATCTATATTTACTGCCATTTAAGACACATGGTGTAGTGCTGAATAGACTCACCATGATCATGGTGATCGAGCCGTAGCTTTAAGCCTCGGGAGGTCGACCCATTTGGGGTCCCATCCTCTCTCCCCTCTCCTCTCTCCTCTCCCCATCCTCTCTCCCCTCTCCTCTCTCCTCCCCTTCTGCCCTCTTCCTCCTCTTTCATCTCTCTCTTGTTGCACTGGCCTCTACTGTACCTTTCTAGTCAGGTAAATACGCTTCTGTAGGATCACTCTGGTCCTCATTCTCTCTTTTGGCAACCTTGGCAACCTTGTAAGAACATGCCCAGAGCCCCCCCTTCCCCCTACCTGACTATTCTCCGCTTCGTCATCTTTCTCTTCTGTGAAAAATACTCATTTTACTCATCAGAAAATTCCATAAAGAAGATTTTGTTTGACTAACGTTAGCTTGACCCAGCTGATATCATTATTTCCACTGATATGTTTGCTAAATATCAACTTCAGGAACTGTGTTAGCGAGCAAAGAAAACATAATCTTGCTTGGAAAGTTGCCAACAAATGGTGAGGGGAATTTTTCGAATTTTTCTCGAAAAAAGTGTGTAGCTTAGCGCTAGCTAGCTAGCTAGCTCGCTCGCTACCATATTGTAGCTGTTCAACCCTGGTCTTGACCCGCCGTCACTCAATGGTCTGTCTAATGGCCTAATCCTAACCCTAATCCAGGAGAGGCTGGTCTAATGGCCTAATCCAGGAGAGGCTGGTCTCAAGATTCAAGATTCTTTATTTGTCACGTGCATACAAGTATACAGTGAAATGCAAAAGTGACAGTGCCACAGAGTAGTGCAACAATACAATAAGTTTTAAAATCCAATAAAATAAAATAGAAGTACTAAAGAATATACAGTCTATACAGGTCTAATGGCCTAATCCTAACCCAGAGGGCGTATTTCCCACCCCACTGTCACCGTCAGAACAGGAGTACAGAGGATGCCATCTCAATAGTATCTGTATCAACGTTTTCAGACATTTTATATTTCGAGCTTTTATTTTGAAGTTTCCGAAAAACCGGAAGTTCCCTTAAGCCTTCTAGTATTCTTCCTGGTCGTGAAGAAGTTCAGCAGGTCGATCATAACAAGTTTATAAACGTCGATGTCCGGTGAATATTGCAGGTAAGGAACACATGACCCGTGTCTGTACTGCAGGCAGCTGTTATTCGTCTCAAATGTCAATGAATGCTCTAAATTAGGCCAACATGTGCTGAAGTTTTCTGTGAAGAGATGAACCGTGGAACCGTCCGTATCCAGGTTCTCTGGTCACCTGACAACAAAGCACTGCTTTCCCGCCACAATCTGCGCGTTTGTTTCCATGACAACCTCAAACGTAATTTTCTCAAATAATGTCCAACGTTCCCAGGCTAGCATAGCTAGCAGAGTAAAAAGTTAAGAGTCTGATGAGTATGATGATAACGTTTCTTAGTACGGTTTGTGAAATTGACCCTTGACTGTTTGTGCTTCATTTGTTTACACTACACAGATCCACCTCACAGCCCAGCTACTATTTCTGAACCCAAGTCCACAGAGTCCCCTGGTTCTGGCTGTGGTTCTTCAGTCCACAAAAGCACAACGTGGGGTCCAAAGATGGTGGCAGTGAAGATGGAATACTGCAGTCAAACACTGGAACACAATGTGGTAGTGAAAGAGGAGGAAGGAGGAGAGGAGGAAGGAGGAGAGGAAGTGGAGGAGAAAGATGTGATGGTGAAAGAGGAGGAGGAAGGAGGAGAGGAGGAAGATGTGATGGTGAAAGAAGAGCAAGGAGAGGGAGTGGAGGAGAAAGATGTGATGATGAAAGAGGAGGAACAGGAAGGAGGAGAGGAGGAAGTGGAGGATAAAGATGTGAAGGTGAAAGAAGAGGAAGTAGAGGATAAAGATGTGAAGATGAAAGAGGAACAAGGAGAAGATGAATTGGGGGATGAAGATGGTGAGGAAGGTGAGTTCATGTTATGTTTTTGGCGAAGGCCAGGCCAAATTATTCTGTAGTTCAAAGGGTACTGCAGATATTTAGCGGTGTACAATCAAACATTGATTTTGATTTTGATTTTTTCCATGATTTCCTTCATAGCAGTTGTTAATTCAAACAAAAGTTGTTACAATTTATCAAACTTCTGATCATGGAATTACTACTGTTGACAAGGGTAGTCGTCAAAGGTAGGCCTACAATAAATATGATTTAAGTCAATTGTTAATCATGAAACATTGATTATGTATCCATTTGCATTTGCTGTAATATCAACACACTCTGACAACTTCAAGATCCCACAGTGTCTGCAGACCCCAGAAATGTTGTGTTACTTCTGGAACCGTTCGTATCCAGGTTCTCTGATGGAACAGACAACATGACATCTAGTTACTTCTCAGTTGAAATTACAGTCTGTATTTAGTTACAGTCTGTATTTAGTTCGAAATAAATCATAATCTAAGCTAGCAATATTTCTGACTGGCTACCCAGGCAAGCAAACAGTGAAATTGTTATTATACATTATTATTATAAGTTATTATTACACCAATGAAATGAGGTTTTGGCTTTGTTCCAAACTAGCCTGCACTACGTACAGATATGCACGTGATCAAGTGTCGCTGTCAATTGTTAATCTTGAAACATTGATTATGTTCCATTTGCATTTGCTGTAATATCAACACACTCTGACAACCTTGAGTTCCCACAGCGTCTGCAGACACCAGAGATGTTGTGTTTCTTCTGGCACTGCTGAGTCTATGGAAGCACTGCTTGTTCTCATGTTGTTTCTAATCCTGTATATGTGCCTATCCTTACAGGAGAGAGCTCCAACCCAGACTTAGACATCTAATCCTGTACATGTTCCTATTCTTACAGGAGAGAGTTCCAACCCAGACTCAGACAGTGGGCCCAGCTCCACTGCATCAGAAAATCATCAACAACACAGGCGGAGGAGCTCAAGACAGAAGAATCACCACTGCATGGACTGCTTCAGTAGTTTCTATCAGCCAGAGGATTTGAGAAGTCACACTTGCAGGCCCCGTCCCTGTTTAGATTGCAGTGAGAGTTTCATTTGTTCAACTCACTTGAAATCACACCGACAGACTCACAGAGGAAAGAAGACTCACCCTTGCCTTCAATGTGGAAAGAGTTTTGGTCTTATGAGTTACCTAAAGAGGCATCAGATGATACACACAGACGAGAGGCCATACCACTGCACTCAGTGTGGGAAGAGTTTCAGGAATGCAGGACATCTTAATGGCCATCAGAGAATACACACAGGAGAGAAGCCATACCACTGCTCCCAGTGTGGGAAGAGTTTCAGGTTTGCAGGACACCTAAAGGGGCATCAGAGAATACACACAGGAGAGAAGCCATACCACTGCTCCCAGTGTGGGAAGAGTTTCACTGAGTCAGGATCCCTAAAGAGGCATCAGATGATACACACAGACGAGAGGCCATACCACTGCACTCAGTGTGGGAAGAGTTTCAGGGATGCAGGACACCTAAAGAAGCATCAGAAGATACACATAGGAGAGAGGCCATACCAGTGCGAGCAGTGTGGGAAGAGTTTCGTGGATGCAGGAGATCTAAAGACACACCAGAGAACACACACAGGAGAGAAGCCATATGTCTGTTCCCACTGTGGGAAGAGTTTTAATCAGTCTGGCAACCTAAAGAGGCATCAGATAATGCACACAGACAGACAATAGCACTGTTCCCATTGTGGGAGGAGTTTCAATCATGCAGGATCCTTACAGAAGCATCAGAGAATACACACAGGAGAGAAGCCATACCTCTGCTCCCAGTGTGGTAGGAGTTTCAAGGAAGCAGGACACCTAAAGAAGCATCAGAGAATACACACAGGAGAGAGGCCATACCACTGCTCCCAGTGTGGGAAGAGTTTCAATCTCATAGCATCCTTACTGAGACATCAGAGAATTCACACAGGAGAGAAGCCATACCACTGCTCCCAGTGTGGGAAGACATTCACTGAGTCAGGATCCCTAAAGAGGCATCAGAGAATACACACAGGAGAGAGGCCATACCACTGCTCCCAGTGTGGGAAGAGTTTCAATCTCATACTATCCTTACTGAGACATCAGAGAATTCACACAGGAGAGAAGCCATACCACTGCTCCCAGTGTGGGAAGGGTTTCACTGCGTCAGGACATCTACAGATACACCAGAGAACACACACAGGAGAGAAGCCATACCACTGCTCCCAGTGTGGGAAGAGTTTCAATCACTCTGGCAACCTAAAGAAGCATCAGAGAATACACACAGCAGATACCACTTAGCATCTACCAAACGTTTGGTCGCAAGCCCGCTGGTGATTGGTCATCATAACCAACTAACATTTTGCCTGCAGTGTGTTCCTCTGTGCAGCAGGGGGCAGAGAAGATTCTCTTTTCACTTCCAGCTCTCCCAATAGGGAGCCTTTCCTCGCTTCACTGTCAGCCATAGACATATATATAAATAGCTCTCTGCACAGGTTTATCCCTCTTTTAATGATTTTCCATAAGACCAACAGTCTACAGTGAAAATGAGACAACAACAATGATAAGAAAATAAACCCCCCAAAGCATTAAAAAACAATTGGGGAAAACATTGTAAACAAAAACAACATAAAATCAAGCTATGGCACAGATGTACAGTTGTGGTCAGAAGTTTACATAGACTTGTAAAGAACATGTATGTCATGGCAGTCTTGAGTTTCCAATCATTTCTACAACTCTTATTTTTCTGTGATGGATTGATTGGGGCACATACTTCTTTGTCACAAAAAACATTCATGAAGTTTGGTTCGTTTATGAATTTATTATGGGTTTTCTGAAAATGTGACAAAATCTGCTGGGTCAAAAATATACTTACAGCACCTTGAATTATCAATTTTGGTGATGTAGAAAGTTGTGTCAATCAAATTTGCTCCTGTGTGTCTCTTCTGTGTGTATTCTCTGATGCTTCACTCTCTTCATACTCCTCAGTCTTATGTAAATATTTATGTAAATAAATCTATGTCAGGGGAGCAGCAGCCTCTCACTAAATGTTTTATAGACCAACATGTCCAGCTGTAGGGAGTCTGTGACGGGGGACTGCCAGACTGGAAATGGATCCTACAAATGTCTAATGTCAGTATGTATGTCTTGGGGAAACAATCACAAATGTATTATGATTCCTCAACATGATTGTGTAAAAAGAAAATAGATTAACAGGCTTTTGAAAGTTTACCTGTGTTTTGGGTGAACTGCACTTTCTGAATGTAATTTTCAAAATTACAGTAACTGTTGTTCATGATGACTTTGTGATATTGGAATAAAGGCCTCAGTTGAGACCTTACAAAATGTCTGGCTCTTCTTACACATTCACTCATTTACCTACAGCATCATTTATATCAAATCAAATTGTATTTGTCATGTACACAGAACAGCCGTAGACGGTGTCATGAAATGCTGTGGGGAAGTTAGCTCCTCAACAGTGCAACAATGAAGCAGTAATTAAACAATGACATGAGGTAGTCCAGGAGAGGCTGGTCTAATGGCCTAATCCTAACCCTAATCCAGGAGAGGCTGGTCTAATGGCCTAATCCTAACCCTAATCCAGGAGAGGCTGGTCTAATGGCCTAATCCTAACCCTAATCCAGGAGAGGCTGGTCTAATGGTCTAATCCTAACCCAGGGGGCGTATTTCCCACCCCACTGTCACCGTCAGAACAGGAGTACAGAGGATGCCATCTCAATAGTATCTGTATCAACGTTTTCAGACATTTTATATTTCGAGCTTTTATTTTGAAGTTTCCGAAAAACCGGAAGTTCTCTTAAGCCTTCTAGAATTCTTCCTGGTCGTGAAGAAGTTCAGCAGGTCGATCATAACAAGTTTATAAACGTCGATGTCCGGTGAATATTGCAGGTAAGGAACACATGACCCGTGTCTGTACTGCAGGCAGCTGTTATTCGTCTCAAATGTCAATGAATGCTCTAAATTAGGCCAACATGTGCTGAAGTTTTCTGTGAAGAGATGAACCGTGGAACCGTCCGTATCCAGGTTCTCTGGTCACCTGACAACAAAGCACTGCTTTCCCGCCACAATCTGCGCGTTTGTTTCCATGACAACCTCAAACGTAATTTTCTCAAATAATGTCCAACGTTCCCAGGCTAGCATAGCTAGCAGAGTAAAAAGTTAAGAGTCTGGTGAGTATGATGATAACGTTTCTTAGTACGGTTTGTGAAATTGACCCTTGACTGTTTGTGCTTCATTTGTTTACACAACACAGATCCACCTCACAGCCCAGCTACTATTTCTGAACCCAAGTCCACAGAGTCCCCTGGTTCTGGCTGTGGTTCTTCAGTCCACAAAAGCACAACGTGGGGTCCAACGATGGTGGCAGTGAAGCTAGAATACTGCAGTCAAACACTGGAACTCAATGTGGGAGTGAAAGAGGAGGAAGGAGGAGAAGAAGAGAAGGAAGATGTGAAGGTGAAAGAAGAGGAAGTGGAGGATAAAGATGTGAAGATGAAAGAGGAACAAGGAGAAGATGAATTGGTGGATGAAGATGGTGAGGAAGGTGAGTTCATGTTATGTTTTTGTCTGAGGCCAGGCCAAATTATTCTGTAGTTCAAAGGGTACTGCAGATATTTAGCGGTGTACGCAATCAAACATTGATTTTGATTTTGATTTTTTCCATGATTTCCTCCATAGCAGTTGTTCATTCAAACAAAAGTTGTTACAATTTATCAAACTTCTCTGACTGATCATGGAATTACTACTGTTGACAAAGGTAGTCGTCAAAGGTAGGCCTACAATAAATATGATTTAAGTCAATTGTTAATCATGAAACATTGATTATGTATCCATTTGCATTTGCTGTAATATCAACACACTCTGACAACTTCAAGATCCCACAGTGTCTGCAGACCCCAGAAATGTTGTGTTACTTCTGGAACTGTCCGTATCCAGGTTCTCTGATGGAACTGACAACATGACATCTAGTTACTTCTCAGTTGAAATTACAGTCTGTATTTAGTTACAGTCTGTATTTAGTTCGAAATAAATCATAATCTAAGCTAGCAATATTTCTGACTGGCTACCCAGGCAAGCAAACAGTGAAATTGTTATTATACATTATTATTATAAGTTATTATTACACCAATGAAATGAGGTTTTGGCTTTGTTCCAAACTAGCCTGCACTACGTACAGATATGCACGTGATCAAGTGTCGCTGTCAATTGTTAATCATGAAACATTGATTATGTTCCATTTGCATTTGCTGTAATATCAACACACTCTGACAACCTTGAGTTCCCACAGCGTCTGCAGACACCAGAGATGTTGTGTTTCTTCTGGCACTGCTGAGTCTATGGAAGCACTGCTTGTTCTCATGTTGTTTCTAATCCTGTATATGTTCCTATTTTTACAGGAGAGAGCTCCAACCCAGACTCAGACATCTAATCCTGTATATGTGCCTATCCTTATAGGAGAGAGCTCCAACCCAGACTTAGACATCTAATCCTGTACATGTTCCTATTCTTACAGGAGAGAGTTCCAACCCAGACTCAGACAGTGGGCCCAGCTCCACTGCATCAGAAAATCATCAACAACACAGGCGGAGGAGCTCAAGACAGAAGAATCACCACTGCATGGACTGCTTCAGTAGTTTCTATGAGACAGAGGATTTGAGAAGTCACACTTGCAGGCCCCGTCCCTGTTTAGATTGCAGTGAGAGTTTCATTTGTTCAACTCACTTGAAATCACACCGACAGACTCACAGAGGAAAGAAGACTCACCCTTGCCTTCAGTGTGGAAAGAGTTTTGGTCTTATGAGTCACCTAAAGAGGCATCAGATGATACACACAGACGAGAGGCCATACCACTGCACTCAGTGTGGGAAGAGTTTCAGGAATGCAGGACATCTTAATGGCCATCAGAGAATACACACAGGAGAGAAGCCATACCACTGCTCCCAGTGTGGGAAGAGTTTCAGGAATGCAGGACATCTTAATGGCCATCAGAGAATACACACAGGAGAGAAGCCATACCACTGCACTCAGTGTGGGAAGAGTTTCAGGAATGCAGGACATCTTAATGGCCATCAGAGAATACACACAGGAGAGAAGCCATACCACTGCTCCCAGTGTGGGAAGAGTTTCAGGTTTGCAGAACACCTAAAGAAGCATCAGAGAGTACACACAGGAGAGAAGCCATACCACTGCTCCCAGTGTGGGAAGAGTTTCACTGAGTCAGGATCCCTAAAGAGGCATCAGAGAATACACACAGGAGAGAAGCCATACCACTGCTCCCAGTGTGGGAAGAGTTTCACTGAGTCAGGATCCCTAAAGAAGCATCAGAGAATACACACAGGAGAGAATCCATACCTCTGCTCCCAGTGTGGTAGGAGTTTCAGGGATGCAGGACACCTAAAGAAGCATCAGAAGATACACATAGGAGAGAGGCCATAACTGGTATGAGCAGTGTGGGAAGAGTTTCGTGGATGCAGGAGATCTAAAGACACACCAGAGAACACACACAGGAGAGAAGCCATATGTCTGTTCCCACTGTGGGAAGAGTTTTAATCACTCTGGCAACTGTTATGGAAAATACATTCATAGAACTATTTTCAGGTTATACACTTTCATATGACTGATACAACTTGTGTAACTACTGTGATGACATTTTCTCTTGCCACTCCTCTAAAGTTCTATAGCCATTGTTCTGAGAAGCATGGTATGATTTACCATATGAACAGCGGTGATCTCTGAGGGAGTGGTAGGAGAGAGCAATAGTGGGGGGACAGGCGCATCCTGTCGATAGGTGTGAAATGTTGAACGGCGATCAATCAACAAGGAAGTCTCCCCATTGTTCATTCTCTCCCGCCCTTTCTCACGTAAGCACAGGCCCATCAGCCGATAGCCTTGGCGGCGCCTGTATTATGTTTAAACTGTATAAAAGACGAACCTGATCATTGTCTCTTTAGACTTGTGCTGAACGAACCCCGGTTCTACGCTGGGCTGCTGTTACGCTCTTGTCTCTTGTTTGCAAGCAATAAATACCGGACTCATATATTGTGGCTACTCAGGACTTGTTTCTTGATTCTTACCTCCGAAGAGCTAAAGTACAGAGTGGTAAATCCTAGACTTCCACCACACAACCTAAAGAGGCATCAGATAATGCACACAGACAGACAATACCACTGTTCCCATTGTGGGAGGAGTTTCAATCATGCAGGATCCTTACAGAAGCATCAGAGAATACACACAGGAGAGAAGCCATACCTCTGCTCCCAGTGTGGTAGGAGTTTCAAGGAAGCAGGACACCTAAAGAAGCATCAGAGAATACACACAGGAGAGAGGCCATACCACTGCTCCCAGTGTGGGAAGAGTTTCAATCTCATAGCATCCTTACTGAGACATCAGAGAATTCACACAGGAGAGAAGCCATACCACTGCTCCCAGTGTGGGAAGACATTCACTGCGTCAGGACATCTACAGATACACCAGAGAACACACACAGGAGAGAAGCCATACCACTGCTCCCAGTGTGGGAAGAGTTTCAATCACTCTGGCAACCTAAAGAAGCATCAGAGAATACACACAGCAGATACCACTTAGCATCTACCAAACGTTTGGTCGCAAGCCCACTGGTGATTGGTCATCATAACCAACTAACATTTTGCCTGCAATGTGTTCCTCTGTGCAGCAGGGGGCAGAGAAGATTCTCTTTTCACTTCCAGCTCTCCCAATAGGGAGCCTTTCCTCGCTTCACTGTCAGCCATCGACATATATATAAATAGCTCTCTGCACAGGTTTATTCCTTTTTTATGATCAATAATTGTATTGCATTTCACCATTTTCCATAAGACCAACAGTCTACAGTAAAAATGAGACAACAACAATGATAAGAAAATAAAACCCCCAAAGCATTAAAAAACAATTGGGGAAAACATTGTAAACAAAAGCAACATAAAATCAAGCGGCACAGATGTACAGTTGTGGTCAGAAGTTTACATAGACTTGTAAAGAACATGTATGTCTCTGTCAGTCTCTTCATACTCCTCAGTCTTATGTAAATATTTATGTAAATAAATCTATGTCAGGGGAGCAGCAGCCTCTCATTAAATGTTTTATAGACCAACATGTCCAGCTGTAGGGAGTCTGTGACGGGAGCAACAGCCTCTCATTAAATCCATTTGTTTAAGTAAGTGAATCATCTATCCGTCAGTCATCATAAGATAAAGTAATCAATGCTTGGACCTGGGGCCACGGGTCGTCACAATGCTACAATTTTTCATTCATTTGTTTATTTATTTATTTTAAAAGGAGAGACAATTTTACAGGGGGGTAGTGGGGGTGAAGAGGTCTTTAGGAAGGACTGTTAAGATGTTGCCTGAAGAGATGGGTCTTAAATAAATAAAATGCCAGACTAGAGCTGATGGTTTATCCATAGACTTTTCTTCACAAGTAATAAAAGTCATTCACATTTGCAAAGGCGACCACGTTGTTATTTCAGTCAACCGCTTTATAGTTTCATATAGGTTACCTACCTCCTATGCAAATCATTAATACTTCCCAGCTGCATCTGTCGTAGAATTTAAGCTATAATACTTTGAAATAAAATACCGTTAACCAGAGCTGTTGATTCATTCAAAGACTTTATTCACGCAGAATATGTAGCCGTTCAGATTTGCAAAGCCGACCCCGTTATCTCTTCAGTCACCTGTCTTTATAGACTTCACACAGGTTAACGCCTTCTATTCAACATATTTCTGTTTCCTGTCAACTTGCACCAATAACATTCAAGATCTATATTTGGTCATCAAGGTGTGCGCCGCACATCTGGCTGGCGTCTATTCGGCTGTGCATTGTTTACTAAGGTTTCCCTCTCTCCCTTATCCTGTTTTTCTCACGTGTGTGTATCTTGTTTCCATCTTCTGCTCTCAGCTTGTTTGTTCTGTCCATAAGGATTGTTCACAACTGGTTACATTTCTACCTGCTTCTCTTTTCTGTTGACCATATCCTTCTTTCCCATGCCCTGGTCATCTGTTTTCTCCAACCTTTGCTCCCTCCTGTAACCTTTAAAACATCTCCACTACTCTCCCCTCACAAATCAACCACTGGCCATCCTGGTCTTAATCCTCTCTCTACCTTTCCTTTGTGGAATTAGGAATCTTTATTTTCTATAGAAATTGACCATACAGCTACTCAGTGTACCCACACGCTCTCAGGCTTTTCTTTTCCTCCAGATAGATATAGTGTGTATATATATATATATATATCTGGTATAGATCCTGAGTTCTACAGGAGCAACCAGAGGCCCAGAACACAGTACCACAGGAGTGGAGAGTGCAAGGGTCCAGGTAAAGGCCAACAGACGGGAAGCCAACCATTGCCCCCCTCCCCCATCCCCCATAGTCACCTGGGTAAGCCCCCTCACAACCCTGCAAAACCTCCCCTTGACCCACCCTGTCCAATACACATTATCATGGCCTAACCCTAACCCAGGGGGCACTGGTCGAATGGCCTAACCCTAATCCAGGGCAGGCTGGTCTAATGGCCTAATCCTAACTCAGGGGGCGTATTTCCCACCCCACTGTCATTGAGACACTCAATAGTTGTTTTTCTGTGTATCCCAATGAGTACATGGCAGATAAAGATAATATCAAGTCTTGTTAATTTGCTGAAACATTTTTCTTTCGTTTGCAATTAATATAATGTGAAAAAACTTCCAATAGTATCTGTATCAACGTTTTCATAAACATTTTATATTTCAAGCTTTTATTTTGAAGTTTCCGAAAAACCGGAAGTTCCCTAAAGTCTTCTAGAATTCTTCCTGGTCGTGAAGAAGTTGAGCAGGTCGATCATAACAAGTTTATAAACGTCGATGTCCGGTGAATATTGCATGAGCGCAGGTAAGGAAAACATGACCCGTGTCTGTAATGCAGGCAGCTGTTTTATTCGTCTCAAATGTCAATGAATGCTCTAAATTAGGCCAACATGTGCTGAAGTTTTCTGTGAAGAGATGAACCGTGGAACCGTCCGTATCCAGGTTCTCTGGTCACCTGACAACAAAGCACTGCTTTCCCGCCACAATCTGCGCGTTTGTTTCCATGACAACCTCTCCTCAGAGCGGTGCTTTAGAAGAGTGGCGCCAATCAAATCACTGGAGGCTTCAAATAGTTCCCAACATTCCTTCCTGATTCAACCAATCTAGATTTTTACTGGACGAAGATATGGAAATGGGCGGGGCTTAAAAGACCTCATGCGGGGGAAATGGCGGAAGAAAAAAAGGCAGCTTCAGCCCCAAAACGTCATGGCTACTCTCAAATAAAAACAATACAACTACCACACTTTTGGAAAATCTCTGTCTTGAAATGGTTAAACCACACAACCTTTAGTAACTAAGAATGTTAGCATTTGAAATTACAGTATATTTAGTTCGAAAATCATAATCTAAGCTAGCAATATTTCTGACTGGCTACCCAGGCAAGGAAACGGTTGCCTGGCAACTGGCTACATAGGTTTCCGTGAAGGTGCCTCTGATCCCATACAGTCTATGGTAGTTGCATAGAGAATACTATCCTGCGGCTACATGTAGCTTTGATTTATTCATATATTTGACTTCTGTTATGTCCCAGTTTCTGTTCCCAGATCAAAAGATCAACATTGACATATGACACTGAAGTGAAGTGTGGTTATATACAAATATTTGTTGATACTTTATCAAGAGTCCGATGAGGTTTCTTGGTACGGTTTGTAAAATTGACCCTTGACTGTTTGTGCTTCATTTGTTTACACTACACAGATCCACCTCACAGCTCAGCTACTATTTCTGAACCCAAGTCCACAGAGTCCCCTGGTTCTGGCTGTGGTTCTTCAGTCCAGAAAAGCACAACGTGGGGTCCAAAGATGGTGGCAGTGAAGCTAGAATACTGCAGTCAAACACTGGAAGTCAACGTGGTAGTGAAAGAGGAGGAAGGAGGAGAGGAGGAAGAGAAGGAAGATGTGAAGGTGAAAGAGGAGGAACAGGAAGGAGGAGAGGAGGAAGAGAAGGAAGATGTGATGGTGAAAGAGGAGGAACAGGAAGGAGGAGAGGAGGAAGAGAAGGAAGATGTGATGGTGAAAGAGGAGGAGGGGGAGGAAGGAGGAGAGGAGGAAGATGTGATGGTGAAAGAAGAGGGAACAGGATATGAAGTGGTGGAGAAAGATGTGAAAGAAGAGGAAGGAGGAGGAGAGGAGGAAGAGAAGGAAGATGTGATGGTGAAAGAGGAGGAGGGGGAGGAAGGAGGAGAGGAGGAAGATGTGAAGGTGAAAGAGGAGGAGGAGGAGGAAGATGTGATGGTGAAAGAGGAGGAAGTGGAGGATAAAGATGTGAAGGTGAAAGAGGAGCAAGGAGAAGATGAATTGGTGGATGAAGATGGTGAGGAAGGTGAGTTCATGTTATGTTTTTGGTGAAGGCCAGGCCAAATTATTCTGTAGTTCAAAGAGCACTGGCAGATATTTAGCAGTGTGTGCTATCAAACATTTATTTAAGATGATTTCCCCACAGCAGTTGTCTGTTTATTCATTCAAACAAAACTTGTTACAATTGATCTAACTTTTATGACTGATCATGAAAATACAACAGCAAAAGAGTCATACTGAAAGGGGCGGGGGGGGGGGGTGCACACACTCTGAATGTCAATTTAGGTGACACTTGAATTCAAATGACACTATTTTTAGAATCTATATTTACTGCCATTTAAGACACATGGTGTAGTGCTGAATAGACTCACCATGATCATGGTGATCGAGCCGTAGCTTTAAGCCTCGGGAGGTCGACCCATTTGGGGTCCCATCCTCTCTCCCCTCTCCTCTCTCCTCTCCCCATCCTCTCTCCCCTCTCCTCTCTCCTCCCCTTCTGCCCTCTTCCTCCTCTTTCATCTCTCTCTTGTTGCACTGGCCTCTACTGTACCTTTCTAGTCAGGTAAATACGCTTCTGTAGGATCACTCTGGTCCTCATTCTCTCTTTTGGCAACCTTGGCAACCTTGTAAGAACATGCCCAGAGCCCCCCCTTCCCCCTACCTGACTATTCTCCGCTTCGTCATCTTTCTCTTCTGTGAAAAATACTCATTTTACTCATCAGAAAATTCCATAAAGAAGATTTTGTTTGACTAACGTTAGCTTGACCCAGCTGATATCATTATTTCCACTGATATGTTTGCTAAATATCAACTTCAGGAACTGTGTTAGCGAGCAAAGAAAACATAATCTTGCTTGGAAAGTTGCCAACAAATGGTGAGGGGAATTTTTCGAATTTTTCTCGAAAAAAGTGTGTAGCTTAGCGCTAGCTAGCTAGCTAGCTCGCTCGCTACCATATTGTAGCTGTTCAACCCTGGTCTTGACCCGCCGTCACTCAATGGTCTGTCTCGCTCTCGGGACTCTTCCGAGGAGAAGATGCTGCATCTGTCACCTCTCGCCTGTAGGCTACTCGCCATGTGACGCCCTGTCGCTTGCCTGTCTGTTTTGTTTCCGTACCTCATTTAAAAAATTAAAAAATCTAAAAGTCAAACAGCAGCAGTGGTAAAGAGCTGCTAAATCCATGTAATGGAAAACACTGGATGTTTTCATTTGCATTTGTTGTAATATCAACACACTCTGGCAACTTCAAGATCCCTCATTGTCTGCAGACACCAGAGATGTTGTGTTTCTTCTGGCACTGCTGAGTCTATGGAAGCACTGCTTGTTCTCATGTTGTTTCTAATCCTGTATATGTTCCTATTCTTACAGGAGAGAGCTCCAACCCAGACTCAGACATCTAATCCTGTATATGTTCCTATTTTTACAGGAGAGAGCTCCAACCCAGACTCAGACATCTAATCCAGTACATGTTCCTATTCTTACAGGAGAGAGTTCCAACCCAGACTCAGACAGTGAGCCCAGCTCCACCGCATCAGGAAACCACCAACAACACAGGCAGAGGAGCTCAAGAAGGAAGAATCACCACTGCATGGACTGCTTCAGTAGTTTCTATGAGCCAGAGGATTTGAGAAGTCACACCTGCAGGCCCCGTCCATGTTTAGATTGCAGTGAGAGTTTTATTTGTTCTCACCTTAAATCACAACCACAGACTCACGGAGAGGGGAAGACTCATCTTTGCCTTCAGTGTGGAAAGAGTTTTGGTAAGATAAGCCACCTAAAGGAACATCAGAGAATACACACAGGAGAGAGGCCATACCACTGCTCCCAGTGTGGGAAGAGTTTCAAACAGGCAGGAGACCTCAAGACACACCAGAGAATACACACAGGAGAGAGGCCATACCACTGCTCCCAGTGTGAGAAGAGTTTCATCAGTGCAGGACACCTAAAGACACACCAGAGAATACACACAGGAGAGAGGCCATACCACTGCTCCCAGTGTGGAAAGAGTTTCAAGAGTACAGGATACCTAAAGACACACCAGAGAATGCACACAGGAGAGAGGCCATACCACTGCTCCAAGTGTGGGAGGAGTTTCAGTGAGGCAAAACACCTAAAGGCACATCAGAGAATGCACACAGGAGAGAAGCCATACCACTGCTCCCAGTGTGGGAAGAGTTTCAGTCTCACAGGAACCTTACTGAGACACCAGAGAATCCACACAGGAGAGAAGCCACACCACTGCTCCCATTGTGGAAAGAGTTTCAACCAGGCAGGACACCTAAAGACACACCAGAGAATACACACAGGAGAGAGGCCATACCACTGCTCCCAGTGTGGGAAGAGTTTCAACAGTGCAGGACACCTAAATAGGCATCAGAGAATACACACAGGAGAGAAGCCATTCCACTGCTCCCAGTGTGGGAAGAGTTTCAATGAGTCAGCAGCCCTAAACAGGCATCAGAGAATACACACACAAGTTACGCCTCCTCCCAGTGTGGGAGGAGTTTCAAGGAGGCAGGAGCCCTAAAGAAGGAAGGTGGGGGGTGGGGGGGGAAGACTCTATTGTGTATCTTTTCTGGATACTGAGGCCTGTCAGTCTGTCTTGGTCTACTCATCTCCCCCAGATACTCCAGACAGTCAACAGAGCCCTAACCCTAACCCAGGCACAGCTAATGTTTGGTAGCAAGCCTGATGACTAGTTCATCATAACCAACTACCATTTTAGCTGCAATGTGTTCCTCCGTGCAGCAGAGGGCAGAGAAGATTTTCTTTTCACTTACAGCAGGGGCCAATAGGGGGCTTTTCCTCACTTCACTTTCAGCCGTTGACATATACACTCACTGAGCACTTTATTAGGAATATACTAATACTGGGTAGGGCCTCCCTTTATTAGAACACTATACTAATACTGGGTAGGGCCTCCCTTTACTACAACACTATACTAATACTGGGTAGGGCCTCCCTTTGCTCTCGAAACAGCCTCAATTCTTCGTGGCATTGATTCCACAAGATGTTGGAAACATTCCTTTGAGATTCTGGTCCATGATGACATGATTGCATCACACAATTCCTGCAGATTTTTCAGGTGCACTTGAATTAATAATAATAATTATTATTATTATTTATTTATTATAAATTATTTTAATTTGGAATTTTATTTGTATACAGTCCATGATATGTGCCCTATGTAAAATGACATGTAATTGCACAAACATTATAATCATCAAAATTACTTTTTAGAAATGTTACATATTTTCTGTAATAAGGTCATATTTCCTTAATTCAAGAAAAATACTCAAACTTAAATATTATGATCCTTATCACTTCATAGTGATCTATTACCTCACACCTTTATTTTGAAGTCTCGAAAATGAAACCGGAACTGTTCTTGTCGGAACGTGCCGGTTATTGTCGTTCAGAGAACACAGCTGAGGCCGCTGTGGGGTCGGGAGGGGGAAGTTAAGGAATTGTGCTGCAATGAGCTGTGTTTAAAAATTAATGGAATATACGCATATTAATGCCACTGTCTTTACCTGTCCTATATGTTTTTATCGATTTGCTAAAACATTTAGTGCACTGTAACAAATGCTGCATTGAAATAAAATGGTATTCATGAAACACTGTAATTATCTAATTGTGGAATGAGGCTGCTGTTCTCACACCCCACAGATGCAATCTGGCATTCCTTCATATCCCTCAATGTTTTAATCCTGACCATATTTGGGAATTCCCTCTTTTCTCTTCTCTTGAATGACAAGAGAGGATGACGCTCTGGCGGTCTGGAAGCAGCTGGGTAGTTGAAACCTGCAACTGAAGAAAAGTTTGAAAAAGGTTTTAACAAAATAAAAAACAACGTCAAAATACTTAGAACCCTCTTTATTCCAGTATTATATATATATATAGTTTTTTAAAATCAAGACCAGTAAATTAAATGGAAAATGTGTGAGGTGTGTCTTCTTCTCTCGGCCGACATGGTACTTGGAAAGCAAGCAGGCATGATGTTAAAAATGTGGGGAGGTACTTCAGACAAAGCAAAAATAGCTAGCTACACCATATAATCTCTCAATAAAATATATTCCGTGTGTGCCTCAATACAAATGAAATACAGAACTGCAGTCCTGATGGAAATTGGAAACGCATAGTGTTAAAACTGTCCCTCTGACTCTCCGTACAACAACCCCTCCGTACACACACCAGCGCAGCGCTCCGCCGCAGCATGAATGAGCTCAACTTCACACACAAGATAGTGTGTTAGAAAAGTTGATCAGGTATCTTAAGTTATATTAAACATCATTGTTACTGCAGTCGCTAGCTACATTGAAAGCGACGTATAGCTTGTTAATATTAGCGAACAGAGTTGGTCGTCGCTATCTGTACGCTAGCTAAGCTAACGTTTACTAGCTACAGACTAACAGCCGCATGTCTTGAAAAACGCGCGTGGCGTTTATGTTTGTTAGGTGTTGAGTTTTACGGGAGCTATTCATTAGAAGTGGTCAATGTCATACGACTTCTCATTGTAAAGGTAGATCTTACAGGCCTCTTCACAATGCAATAAGCCAGCCGTCTCAACCCGCTCCTGCCAAGAGAGAAACCCAAGTCGTCAATCGCGTTGACAAGTCGCGGTACTGTTTACGTAGCGTCGCGGTAACGTTATAGGATCAAACATGTCCGAAGCGCAAGACTCGAAGAAGCGCGGTAAGAAGAGGTATGGCGGTAACCGGAGCAAACGGTACAAGGGTTCTCGGGAGCTCGAGGTAGGCATGCAAGGGATCCTGATCACCTGCAACATGAACGAGAGAAAGTGCACCGGGGAAGCCTTCAACCTGCTCAACGAATACGCAGACCAGCTTTACGGACCCGAGAATGTAAGCACACATGTTTGTGCATCCTCTCTCCCTTCTGTGTTATTAGTATTATTATTATTACTGACATAGTGGGAGGTGGAACCTCTGTAGATCCTTTGCCACAAACAAATAATGTTTTATGTGCTCTGGGCACAGGGTCAGCCATCTTCGGCGCCCCTGGAGCAGTTAAGGGTTAAGTGCCTTGCTCAAGGGGCACAATGGCACCGGGGGGGGGGGGGTCATACCAGCGACCTACCAACAGCTGGCCAGCCCCTCTAACCTCTAGGCCACCTGCCGCCCCATAACCTTTGCCCCCCGGCCAATCATGTTAGCTCGACCGGTTAGGGGGAAAGAATAAGAAGCATGCAATATGCATCTCTTGAGGCCTAAATCCTTTCTTGTCTGTGGTTTGTGTTTACGGTTTAACTGTCTTAACCCTCATCCTTCAATGTAGTTGAAGGACCCGGAGGACAGCGGCAGCGCGGCGGAGGATGATGAAGATGATGCTGAAGCCGCACTGAAGAAGGAGGTCACGCAGATCCGCTCCTCCACGCAGCGCCGCTTCCAGGCCCTGGACAGCGGGGCCAACAATGTCATCTTCATCAGGACCAAACATCTGGGTGAGGATGAGGATGGTGATGGGCAGAAGCAGAATTATTTTATTTGGGAGTATATTTGCACGTACAGGAAATTGACTTGGTGAGGTTGGTGCATGGGACATAAAAAACAAGATAGCAAAATATTAACAAAATAGCAATAACAAATTTACAAAAAAGAGCAGCAGAACAATGCATCTTGTAGGCTGTGGGAGACTAAGTGGCAATGAGGCTAGAGGCTGTGGAGTGGTTATGAGGCTAGAGGCTGTGGAGTGGTTATGGGGCTAGAGGCTGTGGAGTGGTTATGGGGCTAGAGGCTGTGGAGTGGTTATGGGGCTAGAGGCTGTGGAGTGGTTATGGGGCTAGAGGCTGTGGAGTGGTTATGGGGCCTGTCACTATAAATTAGAATAATTTTAAATAATTATAAATTACACTGTCAGTGCATTGTGTGTATGTGTGACGTGAGGGGGTGGAAGGCCCAGAGTCTGAGAGGCGGGGGGGGACGGGTCAGTGAGAGGCAGGGGGCTTGGTTATGAGCCCCACTGCCATGGGGAAGAAACTGGTCTTGGTCTTGATAGAGTCAGGGAGGTCACCATAGACCTCCAAAAGTAAGCCAAGGGGGAAAAAACTAAAAAAAAAATATAGGGCGCAGTGGCGAGGAAAAACTCCCTCGGAGGAAGAAACCTTGAGAGGAACCAGACTCCAGGGGGTTTTGAAATGCTCTAATGTCCTCTTCCATTGCAGCCTCATCTTGGGCCGTAACCAAAATGTGCTCTTGTTGCTATTCATGGCGCCGTCCACAGGCTTCCGTATTGATATGTCCATAGTACCTGCACTGGGTTAGGGCTAGAGTTAGCCCTAACCCTAACCCTGTAAACACTCGAAGCACACAAGATACGTTGTTACTTTGCTTATTTGCGGTCTGTCCTTTGCGGTCTGATCCTACAGACCCTGACAAGCTGGTGCACCACATCCTGTCAGACCTCCACACCACCAAGAAGAAGAAGTCCCGAGTGATCCTGAGGATGCTTCCGGTGAGTGACAAATGGGCGTCCAGGGCTGGTCTGGACCTATAGTGTGTGTGTATGTATATACACATACACACACACAGTGTATTAGTAATATTTGCCATTTAGCTGATGCTTTTATCCAGAGCAACTTACATTGCAGTGAGTTCATACATTTCAGTACATATGGTCCCAGCAGGAATCAAACCCACAACCTAAGCGTTGTTAGCGCCGTGCTCTACCAGCTGAGCCACAGATGACCTAGAACGAGCCTACCCCTACCAGCTGGGCCACAGATGACCTAGAACGAGCCTACCCCTACCAGCTGAGCCACAGATGACCTAGAACGAGCCTACCCCTACCAGCTGAGCCACAGATGACCTAGAACGAGCCTACCCCTACCAGCTGAGCCACAGATGACCTAGAACGAGCCTACCCCTACCAGCTGGGCCACAGATGACCTAGAACGAGCCTACCCCTAGGTTAAAAGCATCTTCTAGTGGGAACGCCCCCCTGGTTTCAGTTGGTTGGACTGACTCAGTCCAGAAACCAGCCCTGTATGAGACAAATGCATGAAGGCTTGATGTTGCTTACTTTGTCTTACTTGCATCGAATTGAATTTGTGTTGTGGGCCGCAAGAGAACTGGGCGGAGTTCTAAGTGTGGGAGGAGTTCTGTTTGGGTTCCCAGTGCAGATACACCCACTGAAGAAGAAGAAGAAGAAGAAGAAGAAATGAGAGCTGTGACCTGACTGTCTAATCCTTGTTCTGGCTCCAGGTGAGCGGCACGTGTAAGGCCTTTCAGGAGGACATGGAGAAGTACCTGGTCACCTTCCTGGAGCCCTGGTTCAAAGCCCCCAACCACGGCACCTACCAGATTGCCTTCAAGGCCCGGAACAGCAGCCACAACAAGAGGGAAGACACCATCAAGGCCCTGGCAGGTACTGTACATATGACCGGTAGCACCGTGACTAGAAAACGCACACGTGATGACACGAAATTTCGAAAATACCGTCTCCCTGTATGTAATACAGAATCAACGTGTCTCTCTAGTCAAAGAGCTCGTATCTCAATGGAGAAACCCCTGAGTCTCTCTTCCTCATACAAAATTCTGTATATTCTGAATTATTATTATTATTATTTATTTTTTTACTTATTTACTTACTGTTGCTACTTTTAGTGCTGATATTTCTGTTTACATTTTTTCTGAGCACACTGTATTGTTGATGTTGTAGAGCTGTTCGGCCTTAAACATTTCATGACATCATATACAAGTAATACAGGGCACTGATAAATAAACTTGAACTTAAACTTGAACTTAAACTTGAACTGAGTCTCTGTTCCTCCCCCAGGTCTGGTGGGGAAGATGAACCCCAAGAACAAGGTGGACCTGACCAGCCCAGAGCTCACCATCATCATCGAGGTCATCAAGACCGTCTGCTGCGTCAGCGTGGTCCGAGACTACATGCTCTACAGGAAGTACAACCTCCAGGAAGTGGTCAAGGAGGACACGCCCAAGGATGGTAAACAGGAAGAGGTGAAGGCGAACGAGGAAGAGAAACAGGAAGTGCGGGAAATTAAAGAGGCAGAGGCAAACGATGAGTCAAAGACTGACGGGGGGACTCAGGATGGGGAAGGAGCGGGGGGAGGGGGAGGGGGAGAGAGGGAGCCCGAGGAGGAGGAAGAGAAGTAGGTCACAGAGAGACAGAGATGGACTGAATGTGGAAGAGGAGGACTGACACTCAAGCAACAGTGCAGACGCAGCCAATTAGTTTTTAGGTAACTGTAGAACGGGGGGTTTAAACTTAAATCACTGAGAGGTGGTTTACTGGACACAGATTAAGCCTAGTAGTCCTAGACTAAAAGCCATCTTCAACAGAGATTTTTCTATTGCAAATCTTATTTAGTACCAGGACTAGCCTTAATCTGTGTCTGCTGGTTTTCTTTTGTCCCAGGATGCCAAGTGTGGTTGTTGTAGTACATTTGTTTACTCAGATGTGTGTTATTACCAGGCACAGGGTGTTATTACCAGGCACAGGGTGTTATTACCAGGCACAGGGTGTTATTACCAGGCTTATGAGGCCCATGCGGGAATGAAACCCAAACTGCTGGTTGTTGCCCACCTTTCCAGGTAGAAACCTGTTGAGCTAAAAGGTTAAAAACCAGCAAGACCCTCCAGCTGTTTAAACCCAGTTTAATACGATACCCCCAGCGTCCTCGTCTGTGTAACAACTGGTTTGTTTCCCCCTTTACTTCCAACTGTGGGGCGTCACAGTCTGCTTGCTGAAACATGGTCGTGTTCAAAACTAAACGTTTTGAATCAAGGAAGGTACTAGATGAATTTATCCTGTGTCTTTTTTTAAAGGAATTAATTGACAACTCTATTTACTCTTTTCTTCTTTTCTTTTTTTAAGTTAATGGTGTGACAATTGTCATTTTGGCATATGTTTAATTTGCAGTGATAAAAATTGTCAGGACTGGTTTTCCCTATAAACTAAAATCTCTGTGGGACCTTCTGTAATTTGCCACAGCCCTGACTGAAGCAGTCTAGGTGTGGTGTGTTTTATAGAACCTTGTAACTTCCCAAAGCAGCTCCTTGAATAAAGAGAGTTTTTGTGTTTTACTCATTCTGTCCGTCTCTTCTTTAAAAGCAAACGGTCACTTTTTCCGGAGAGATTTGTCAATACTTCTCTCTGCCACAGGGTGGCGTCATGGACCAGCTCTTCCATGCAAACATGATCACATGACCTACCTGGTTTGCCGGCCATGAATCTGAAGATGCTTGAGTTGAATATCTCACTCGCTGTCTGGCCTCTTCATAACTCACCTGAACGGACTTGTCTACAGATCATTAAAGCGTTGGTCGTGGTTCGAACACAAACACCTCGGGGGTGCTGCTCAGTGTAATTTGAGCAACAACACATTGACTTCTACTATGGATCTGCAGGGGGGGGATTTACTGAGAGAGACACACGGAATGAACTGTGGTAATGGGCCTGAGACTGAGAGGGTTATTGATGGGGGGGCGGCGGGGGGGGGGGGGTTGTCAATGAGGGACAACTAGAGCAACAGCTGCTGGTAACGATGTTGTATCGGATTCTGTGTTCAATTTTGGAGGAGATGAAAAACAGTGATTTGTGGGTCTTATTGACCCCCTCTCTCCTCTCGTTGTCTCTTCACTTGGTAGAGATCTATCTCTCTTCTCTCTCTCTCTAAGCCTACACACACACACACACACACACCCCATACACCCACACACACACACACACACCCCATACACACACACACACACCCCATACACACACACACACACACATACACACACCCCATACACACACACACACACACACACACACACCCCATACACACATACACACACACACACACACACACACACACACCCCATACATACACACACACACACACACACACACACACACACACCCCATACATACACACACACACACCCCATACACACACACACACACACACACACCCCATACATACACACACACACACCCCATACATACACACACACACTCACACACACCTGAACAACGTCCCAATCTCAGTGGCACCTGAGAGGGTTACTTGACTGTTTTTCCGTGTAGTTCTAGATCGTCCTTCCAGACCATCATTAAAATGGTACCAGACGACTCAACGCTATAATGGCCAATTAGGCAAAGCAGTCGGCCTGCCGGTCACTCGACCTCGACCCAACACCACCAGGACAGGACTCACCAGGTGGGAGGCTAGCATGGAAAATGATGGTCAATTTAAATGTTTAGCATAAAACTCTGTTCACAGCTTATTGCTTAAATTAATGTAATAGCTGTTGTGAATAATAACAGAGGTCACACACATACTGTACACATACACACACACACACATACACACACACACATACGCGCACACACACACAGACACACACATACACACACACACACACACACATACACATACGCGCACAGACACACACACACACACACACACACAGCATCTCTTTCTGACACCCACTTCCTCTGGCTGTTGTTTTAATTGCCTTCCTGGCCAAGGCTAATTGCGTTGTGTGTCTCTATGGGGGCCCAAGCCCCCTGCCACTCAGTCACACACACACACACACACACTTTGCCATGCCACTCAGGATTGGCCGAACCCCATTCAGTTGAGTTTAAAGGTCACAGGCGTCAATGAACAATGAACACGCACGCACGCACGCACGCACACACACACACACCTATACACACACGCACACACACACACACACACACACCTATACACACGCACACACACACACACACACCTATACACACACACACACACGCACACACACACACACCTATACACACACTCCCTAAGGACAGGATTTGCATCCACCAGATTAGTTCTGTCTCTGACCTTTCCCATCGGAAGCCACAGAGGCTGAGTCCTGCTCTTAGAGGCTGAGTCCTGCTCTCGGGGGGTCTCCTTTATGACATTTGTTCTATGCCTTTTAGAAACCCAAACACTGCTTTCTATTCTGAAGAAAGGCCTAGGTAGGCCTAGGTAGGCCTAGGCTCAGGGGCTCTAGGTAGGCCTAGGTAGACCTAGGCTCAGGGGGTCTAGGTAGGCCTAGGTAGACCTAGGCTCAGGGGCTCTAGGTAGGCCTAGGTAGACCTAGGCTCAAGGGGTCTAGGTAGGCCTAGGTAGACCTAGGCTCAGGGGGTCTAGGTAGACTTAGGCTCAGGGGGTCTAGGTAGACTTAGGCTCAGGTCCTCTATGTAGGCCTCGGCTCAGGGACTCTAGGCAGGCCAAGGCTCAGGGGTTAGGGTAAGGGTTAGGGCTAAGGTTAGGGCTAGGGTTAGGGTTCGGGCTAGGGTTATATATATGATAAAAGACAGAAACTTGTGAAATAACCAATTGTGAGGTAGCATAAAATGATTAATAATAGCAGCATTAACATTGAAAGAAAAATACATAATATTTGACTTCCCAAATCGTCTCTGCTCCTTCTGGCCCCCAGCAGAAGTATCTGGCCATCTCACCTCACCTCAGTGACTTGGCAGAGGATGAGAAAAACAATGAGAGGAAGCAGACTGAGAGTCATGACATCTGACACCTCCCAGAGACCAGTTGTGGGATGAGTATGACATCATCACGTTGTGGGATGCTTGCAGGGCTTTCTACTGTACCACCGATTTCAGACCCTTTCCCTTGCAGCAGCCTTGTACGAGACATGAAGTCTCAGACCTACACATACGGTTTCTGGCTCTTGTGTTTTAGCGGATTCACGAAACGGCTGTACGTGTAACCTCACTGTCTTCAACGAGGAGAGGAGAGGGGAGGAGGGGGGAGGAGGGGGGAGGAGGGGGAGGATGTTTTCTCCTTTTCTCTCCGAAGAGTGAATCTGACCAACCAGTGGGCTGTGGGGGAGTTGGTACCAAGGCAACAGTCTGCCCGCCTCGGGCACAGGGGAGGAGTATGACATCATCACGGGCCCGTTGAGGAAGTCTCATCCGTGTTTTTGTTGGTCATTATTTCACCAGTAGCAGTACCACTCTCTATCATGATAATATAATAACATCTGCCATTTAGCTGATGTTTTTATCCAAAGCGTCTTACATTGCAGTGAGTTCATACATTTCAGTATATATGGTCCCAGCGGGAATCAAACCCACAACCTAAGCGTTGTTAGCGCCGTGCTCTAGGGACTGAGCCACACTGATACCGTGTCTTTCTGCTGTCCGCTGGTGGCAGGTGGCCTAGTGGTCGGAGAGGCTGGCCAGTAATCCCCCCCCCCTTAGGCTTAGTTGTATTGTCGCATGTATGCTGAAATAGATGGATAACAAATATTTAGATTTAAATTAGATTTAAATTAACTGGTGCTGCAGTTTGGCATCAACTGGCATTGGTACCTGGATAAGAACATGAGAAGTGATGCCGTTTGGAATGTGACTTGTTGACTTGTTGACTTGTTGACTTGTTGACTTCTGTCTGCTGTTCATCACTGACGCTGTTAAGTCATTCTCATCCCACTGTCCAACAGTTACAAATGTACACACACACACACACACACACACACACACCCACGCACGCACACACACACACGCACGCACACCCACACACACACACACGCACGCACGTACACACACCCACACACACACGCACGCACGCACACACACACACACACACCTTTCCTGTCAATATCACCACAGGTCATATATATATTCATTATTATATATTATATTATATATATATATCTATATATTCATTATTTCCACCTTGTGGGGAAATGTAGTTCCATTCATTCCCAGGTGGTGTGTCTGTAATGAAGCTGCTGTGACTGGAGTATCGGTCTGGTGTTTAAATGGGTTCAATAATGAGAATCGCTTATCAACTCTTTACAGCCTGTCGGCTTGCTGCTATTAGCTGTAACCCCTAGCAACACGACAGGTAGCTCTCAAGTGCTCATATTGATTCTGAGCTCTCATTGGTCCCCTAAGATCCCAGTGCTCTCTGTGGGAAGGTGAGTAATCAAATGATTAAGTTATTTAGGATTTGATTGGAAGGGATTATTGGATGTGATTGGGAAAATGGGAAGATGAGGTTTTTTTTCTAACATTACAATTACTGTTTAGAAATGAGTTTTTCTTTAATACCAGACAACACAAGGTAGGTTTTAGATTGTAAATGAATGTTTATGTCAGGTGTACAACAGGGAAGGAGAGTGAGAGAGAGAGAGAGAGAGAGAGAGAGAGAAAGCAAGAGGAAAGAGAAAGGAAGAGAGAGAGAGACAGTGAATGAAAGACAGAGAAAGAGAAGGAGAGACATGTAGAGTGGGAGGAAGCTCCTTCCCAGACACTTCCCAGTCCCAACATGCTGGGAAGGTCTGGTGGACCAACGCGTCAAACTTGGCCTTCATTTACCCGGTACAAAGATCCTAAAAAGCTCCCGACGCACAGCCATTGGCTTAACCTCACATCAATCATCTCCTGCAGCACTTCCCACCCTCAGTGCACACAACGCGCGTCTGACACGGAGCCACGCCTCTCAGTCGTGTGATGCTCTGAAACATCAGACAGACAAATACTTTACTCTGTACATTCTCTCCCGTCAAGGCCGGGTTTGAGTTGTTGTTATTCCAGGCTTGCTGCGTGCAACAGCCTGGGGACAAGGTCAGGGAAAGAGAGAGAGAGAGAGAGAGGAGTAGGGGGGGGGGGATATTGAGAGTTAGCAGGAGAGAGAGACACGTATTAGTCAGAAGTTTGACCTTGGCATGTGTGGGGTTTGTTATTCAGACAGCGGGACAGGCTGAGAAGGTGATTACCATATCACTGAAACACATGGTTGGAGGTTTACAGAGACACAGATGGACGACAGCGGCCATTTTAGACCAGACCTATGCTAATGAGGTCTTAGAGCTGTATAAGGTCAAAAAAGGAGAGAGGAGGAGAGGAAAGGAGGGGGAGGAGAAGGGAGGAGGGGGAGGAGAGGTGGAGGTGAGGGGAGGAGGGGGAGGAGAGGTGGAGGAGGGTTGAGGACAGAGCCTCTTGTCTTGCAACTCCATCATATAATATATATGTTATGTATGTTATGTAAAAACAGTATTTGTGGCCCCCAGAGAGACAAAAGACGGGTGAGGAATGTGAATAGAGAGAGAGAGAGAGAGAGAGAGAGAGAGAGAGAGGGAGAGAGAGAGAGAGAGGGAGAGAGAGAGTGAATCTGACCAACAAGTTTGCAGTGGGGGAGGGTACACCATATCAACACAGCAAAGCTCATACATATTTAAATAATGAGGCATATCCCAGGCTGCTTCCAGATATGATGCCTATCATTGTCATGCTGAACATGTATGACATTACAACGATGGCCACAGGAATTACCTAAAGATCTCCAACCAAGCCAGGCATGCCGAGAGAATTCAAATCGCCTTCTATGAATAGTTATGAAATATGAACATTCTCATTATGCATAACTGTATTCATGTCATGTTTATTAGATGGATGGTATTTCCAGTAGATCTGTTCTTAGTCAGACATTTGAACCGATTCTTCTAAATGGACGTCTTCACAAAGGGCTGCTGGTTGTGTTGTTGGTAAACAGCGCAGTTCCAGAACAGGTAATCGCTGTGCGCTTGTGTCCTCGCAGGCCGACTGGTCCTCCCCCAACTCCTCTCCCTGCCCCCCTTTTTAAGTAGGTTTTTAGGCCATTTTATGCTTTTATTGGGATACAGACAGTAGAGATGGGACAGGAAGGATGGGTGAGAGAGAGGAGGGATGACACGCAAGATATGTCGAGGGTCGGAATCGAAGGCTTGCGATGATGTAGTACGTGCATTAGTGTGTTACGCCACTAAGCGCCCCCCTGTCCCCCTTTTTCAATAAAAAAATCCATACGCTGTCCCTCACAGCCACTGACAGGCTCTTCAGGGTCCTGTTCGGGTCAGGCACAATGTAGCAAGACGTTCTGCAATGGAAAACAGCATCATTTCTCACTTTAAGTATATATGTTATATAACGTATATAGTATATATGTTATATATTTTTCGCCCTGTTATTCCATCACCCAGGCAATCGTTCTGGACGATTGTCGCCTAAAACCGCATCTCGTGACGAACGTCTCAAAGTCGGTCCGTCATCGTGACGCGAGGAAAGGAAACGTCAGTAGCTCATTGGACCGTACCCCTCTGCGACGAGGGGTTCGTCCCAACAATCCAAAGTGACTTCATTTCCTCGTCTCCTGATCCAACTGCTCTGCTCTCAAAGGGGACGTCCATACGGCGGAGGGACCAGGGACCAGGGACAACCAGGGACCAGGGACCAGAGACCAGGGACAACCAGGGACCAGGGACAACCAGGGACCAGGGACAACCAGGGACGAGGGACCAGGGACAACCAGGGACCAGGGACAACCAGGGACCAGGGACCAGGGACCAGGGGGGACCAGGGACCAGGGACCAGGGGGGACCAGGGACCAGGGGGGACCAGGGACCAGGGACCAGGGACCAGGGACCAGCGTTCCAGATTTGATCCGACCAGCGTTGACAAGAAGAAGACTATTGAGACGCACCCCACATCCACTTCCTCCGTATGCAGACCGGGCGCCACGGTCGCGAGATGGCCGTGCTGCGAACCGCCACGTCCTCTTTCAACCAATCACAGCCAACGCTGCAACCTTAAAGAACATAGACCTCACGCTGACCTGACTGAAAAGGGATTAAAAAAACGCGTTGCCACGTAGAGTCAGCTGCCGTAGAGGTCCTTGATCTGGACACACTGCTTTCTGTTCAGTTCCTCAGCTGACAGAAGGGGCTCTGCGGTACCAGACACAGCATTAACAGGATTTGAGGAGGTATTGAACACAGACAGGCGTCCGAGGAGAGGGAGGGAGGGAGGGAGGGGGAGGGAGGGAGAGAGGGAGAGAGAGAGATATGAATGAAGCTGTTAAGTGCAACATCAAAGGCAAGCAGGCACAGCAGGGGGCTTCTGTTTGGCGTCCATTCGGCCGAGGGTTGGGGTGTGTGTGTGTGTGTGTGTGTGTTTATGTGTGTTGGGGAGGGGGGGGGAGGGGGCAAAAGACCCCCTGCACTCCATATTTGTACACACACACACACCCACACACACACACACACACACACACACCCCTGCCTAGACGGTCCTTGATGCTTGTCGATACCGCTGCGTGATGATGTCATCCACCATACGGCAGAGACGGAGGGAGGGAGGGAGGGGAGGAACGGTCGGAGGGAGGGAGGACAGACAGATGAGGAGAGAGGAGGAGGAGAGGGAGGGAGGGGAGGAAGATAACCAAGACAACGGGGTAAAGATGACGACGGGCTCCACCGCGGGACGTCCGCCCGGGTCCAGGCGGTAGCCAGAGCCGCGTCCGATCCGATCCACCGCCGCCGCCGCCCGGTACACCGGGACGACGACCTCCTCCTCGACGAAAACCGACAGGACGGCCGCCGCCGCGACCACGGTAAGCGTCACCGTTTTAACCCC
>NC_139676.1:563197-580697 GCF_951799395.1 Argentina silus | reverse complement strand
TCTTGCTACGTCTCACCTGTTAAGGCATCGGATATTCTATGAATTCCTTCAGTCCCTTGTCCCTACATGTAAAGATAGATAGATAGATAGATAGATAGATAGGTACTTTATTGAGCCCCGAGGGGAAATGAAGGCGTTACAGCAGCTCACATCACAAACAACAACAACAAAATAAAGTGACAATAGAATAATAGAATAAAGTAAGAACAGTCCAGTATGATTTAACATCCCCCAGCCTGACTCTGATCACCCCGATCGAGCCAGCCGGAGGAGGAGTTGGACAGTCTTATTGCGGCAGGCAGAAAAAATCTCCAAAGGCGCTTCTTAGTGCAACGTGGTTGTAATAATCTGTTGCTAAAGGAGCTTCTCTGCTCTGCCACAGTGTCATGTAGGGGATGGGACGGATTGTCCATGATGGCCAGGAGTTTGGTCCTCATCCTCCTATTGGCCACCTCCTCCACAGTGTCCAGGGTGTGGAGGAGGTGCCCCCCCCCCCCACACACACACACTGCGCTGGCCACCACTGACTGGTGGTAAAGCCTAGTGATGCATGTATATAGCTGCAAGATAATGATGGGGAAAATAAATTATGTTTGCAATGTAGCCTATCAATTATTTATCGGCTATATACCCAACCTAATTGCCTGGTTGCCTGGCTGTTACAGTATGCTGCAAACCTTTTTTTTTTTACCACATTCCCTGTAAGAATTATATTTTATCACTCGACTTTAAATTGAGGAAATTAATCATTTTGAATCTTTCAATCAAACTGACTATTTCACCACTGGACATTCCGGTGTTGTGTTTCGGTGTAGTGTTTCGTTCGTAACGACCGCGGCGCTGTTGAACACACACTCCGTAGCAGCACACACCGACACACACGCACACACACTCTCACGCATTCCCCCTCCGCTTGAGTGTACTGCGGACCACCATGGGCAGTTGAGGGCAAGACAGCGGGCTGTTTTCTTGAATATTAAATACCATAAAGCTGCCCTTATGCCGCTTTTCGGAGTCAACAGATTACGCCAGTATTCCCGATGCGGTGGAAAACGGGGAGCAGGCTTTCAGAAACGGTAGGACGGATACTTTTAACCAAGACGGGATGTTAGAGGGTTTTTTTTTTGGCTAGCTTAGCGCTTAGCGGCCAGGGGTGAAACGTGCCTCCGCTTTCTTGTGTTGTTTGATCCTTGATCGAAGGATCTCGGTTGTTTTGCGCCTTGGTCGACCGGGTTTTAAGTGTGTGCCCCCGGATCAGGACGCCACACTGCCGCTAGCTGTGCCCGCAGAGCTCGGCGCCTGTGTGCCAGCAGTAGTCTAGCTAGCTAGCTGAAGTGGTTTCGTGGAGGAAAGGCCCGTCTTGTGTGGTTGTGGAGTTTGTTGCTGTACCCCTCCCCCACCGTCTTTGCGACAGGCCAAGATGAATGGGATCCCACTTCAAAGCACTGGGAGGTTAGCATAGCATCGGGTTGTCGTAGTAATAGCCGGCTAGCCGACTAGCTCGCTGAAACGCATTGTGTGGTGGCTGCTAGCTAGCTCAGTAGCAGCCGCTGGGTTCCTCTGGCGAGCCAGGGAAAGAACAGAGGAGCAACCTGGTGTTGTTAGCCTCCGTTAGGGTTAACTTGGATTTCCCCCCCAATGTTGCCAACAACATAATAACCAGCAGGTAACTTTAGCTGTGTTATTGTGATGAGCCGCAGCAGCTAACAGTCAGCCATGGCGTTGTCAGTGGGCTGGTGTAGCAGCTAGCTAGCCTTTAGATGTTGCCTGTGTTGTTGTTGGAGATTCGTTCACAGAAAGACACGGCAGATCTCACATCCAGATCTGGTGGTATTGTCATGTCTAGTTGTTGTTGTGACCGTTTAGCTCTTTCGTTTTTATGTGTTTGTTTATTTATTCAGGGTTAATTCAGTACAGCAAGATGATGTCTCTTTTTAATGTCACTTTATTCGCAGTTGCATATTTTCCATCGTAAAACACAGTCATTCTACATAGAATCACATCCCACCCTCCTCCTCCTGCTCCCTCGCTTCCCTCAGTCCTCCTCCTCCTCCTCCTGCTCCCTCGCTTCCCTCAGTCCTCCTCCTCCTCCTCCTGCTCCTTCGCTTCCCTCAGTCCTCCTCCTCCTCCTCCTGCTCCCTCGCTTCCCTCAGTCCTCCTCCTGCTGCTCCCTCGCTTCCCACCCTCCTCCTCCTCCTCCTGCTCCCTCGCTTCCCTCAGTCCTCCTCCTGCTGCTCCCTCGCTTCCCTCAGTCCTCCTCCTCCTCCTCCTGCTCCCTCGCTTCCCTCAGTCCTCCTCCTCCTCCTCCTGCTCCCTCGCTTCCCTCAGTCCTCCTCCTCCTCCTCCTCCTCCCTCGCTTCCCTCAGTCCTCCTCCTCCTGCTCCCTCGCTTCCCTCAGTCCTCCTCCTCCTGCTCCTTCGCTTCCCTCAGTCCTCCTCCTCCTCCTCCTGCTCCCTCGCTTCCCTCAGTCCTCCTCCTCCTCCCTCGCTTCCCTCAGTCCTCCTCCTGCTGCTCCCTCAGTCCTCGTCCTCCTCCTACCTCGCTTCCCTCAGTCCTCCTCCTCCTGCTCCTCCTCCTCCTCCCTTGCTTCCCTCAGTCCTCCTCCTCCTCCTGCTCCCTCAGTCCTCCTCCTCCTCCCTCGCTTCCCCTCAGTCCTCCTCCTCCTCCTGCTCCCTCGGTCCTCCTCCTCCTGCTCCCTCGGTCCTCCTCCTCCTGCTCCCTCGGTCCTCCTCCTCCTCCTGCTCCCTCGCTTCCCTCAGTCCTCCTCCTGCTCCCTCGCTTCCCTCAGTCCTCCTCCTCCTCCTGCTCCCTCTCTTCCCTCAGTCCTCCTCCTCCTTCTCCTCCTCTGTTCTGCTCTCTCTGTCTCTCTCTCTGAGAATAGTTTGTCCCTCATCCGACTCTCTTAGGGAGAATCGTTTCTCTCAAGATTCAAGATTCTTTATTTGTCACGTGCATACAAGTATACAGTGAAATGCAAAGGTGACAGTGCCACAGAGTAGTGCAATAATAAGTTTTAAAATAGAATAAAATAAAATAGAAGTACTAAAAAATATAAACAGTATAAGCAGTATATAAACAGTATAAGCAGTCCCTCATCCCCCTGTTTTCCATTCTGTCTTTCTCTGGGAACCCGTTTTGTCTCTCCTCCATTCCTCATCCCCTCTCTCCTCCATTCCTCATCCCTCTCTCCTCTCTTCCAGGGAGAATTGTTCGCCAGCAGCAGCCGTAGCGGTGCGGGCCTGACTGCGTCGCCTCGGTCCGTAACGGCCACGGCGGCCCCCCGCCAGAGACATGAGCGTCGTCAGAGAACTACCGGCCGGGGGCGGGGGCTACCTGGGGGGCCACGGCCACGGCCACTTCACAGAGAATGCCCCGCGGCCCCCGGTCCCAGGGGAGGAAGGGGGCAGCCTCGCCCCCAGCCATAGGGGCCCCCCCGTCCAGTCCTACTACCACCCCCCCTCCAAGGCGGCGGACACCTTCCGGACCGAGGCCCCCTCGGCCACCCCCAGGCGGCCCGACCTGGACCTGGGCTACGAGCCGGAGGGCAGCGCCTCCCCCACCCCGCCCTACCTGAAGTGGGCCGAGTCCCTCCACTCGCTGCTGGACGACCAGGAGGGGATCCAGCTGTTCCGGAGCTTCCTGAGGCAGGAGGGCTGCGCCGACCTGCTGGACTTCTGGTTCGCCTGCAGCGGCTTCAGGAAGACCACCCAGGAGAAGAGGCCCAAGCTGGCCAAGGCCATCTACCGCAAGTACGTGCTGGATGGCAGCGGCATCGTCTCCCGGCAGATCAAGCCGGCCACCAAGAGCTTCATCAGAGACTGTGTGGTGAGGCTGCACCTGGACCTGGCCATGTTCGAACAGGTGAGGGGGGGGGGCAGGTACGGATGAGGTGAGGGGGGGGCAGGTACGGATGAGGTGAGGGGGGGGGCAGGTACGGATGAGGTGAGGGGGGGGGGCAGGTATGGATATGGGAGGGGACAAGTACGGATAGGTGGGGGCGGGTGCTAGAGGTGATCCATAACCACTAGGGTTGGGCGATATCCACATTTTCTTATTCACAATATTACTTTGGAAAATATCCCGAAAACATCGGATCATATGGCTCGTTGCTTCCATACGGTGGAGACATGCCGGGGTGGGAATGACTGGACCGCAGCACAGAGAGCGGACGGCCGGGCTCCGGTCCCGTTGTAGACTGGGCTGGGTCCAGATCTGGCGTCACGCGTCCATGCTGAAGGAACCGTGAGAACAGCTGGTTCATCACAACAGATGTCCAGAGACACACACACACGCCTCACTTTAAAAAAAGAAAAATATGTTTTTAGGGCATTTCTGCTTTATTGGGATAGAGACAGTAGAGATTGACAGGAAGGATGGGAGAGAGAGAGGAGGGATGCAAGATAGGTCGAGGGTCGGAATCGAACCAGGAACCTTGCGATTACGTGGTAAGTGCATTAGTGTGCTACACCACTAAGTTGCCCCCCACAGACCTCACTTCCTACCTTTTTAACTTTCTCCTTCCTGTTCCAAAGACGGTCGCCGTCCCGTTTCGGTCATTACGGCGGACGGTGCTTGTTTAAGTCACTGCACTGCCGAAGAACCCTCCGGAACCCTCACCACCGAGACTGCCACTGAAGCGGTTCATGTGGGGTTTACCTAGCAACAGCACTCTGATTGGCTACGACATGAAGCATCGTCATGTTTTGGCGATTAAAGTCACAGGTGGCGTTCTAGGATGTTGACGATTTGGGCAGCGGCCCTGAATGAGTTAACAGACAAACAGATGGTCTGGGCTCTGGAGCGTCACCGCCATGTTCTGTGTCTGTGTTCATTTTTCTTGGTTGTGTTTTATTATAATTTATGCCATTTAGCTGATGCTTTTATCCAAAGAGACTTACATTGCAGTGAGTTTATACATTTCAGTATAGATGGTCCCAGTGGGAATCAAACCCACAACCTAAGCGTTGTCAGCGCCATGCTCTACCAGCTGAGCCACAGAGGACCACATTATTATGTTTGTGAAATGTTTAAATCACGTTTGTTATTGCAAACTGTGTGTATGCAGGGCTCCCTTGTAAAAGAGACCTCGGTCTCAATAAAGGTTGAATGAATGTTCCCGCCAGGCCCAGACGGAGATCCAGACCACCATGGAGGAGAACACCTACCCCCTCTTCCTCAAGTCGGACCTCTACCTGGAGTACACCCGGACGGGGGGCGAGAGCCCCAAGCCCCCCAGCGACCACAGCCCCTCCTCGGGCACGGCCAAGTCGGGGGCCGGGTACCTGCCCACCCTCACGGAGGACGTGGAGTGGCGGAGGGAGCCAGGGGAGGAGGAGGAGGAGGAGGAAGAGGAGGAGTGTGGCGATACGCCTGCTAGCAGACTGACCGAGAGACTTTTGATGGAGTCCGGCCCCCAGAGAGCCTCGACCAATAGGAGGCTGCAGGAGACTCGCGAGTATAGGTAGGAGCTTCACCTCTGTTCACACACTCCCCCTCTGACTCCCCCTCTGACTCCCCCTCTGACCCCCCCTCTCACTCCCCCGTCTCCCACCGACTGACCTGCTTCATCCAGAACACTGCTGTCTCTCTCCTCCTCCTCCTCCCTCCTCCTCCTCCTCCTCCCTCCTTACGCTTCCTCTCTCTCCCTCTGTGTGTGTGAGAGAGAGAGAGAGAGAGAGTGTGAGTGTGTATAGGTAGGGTGTGAGTGTGTATAGGTAGGAGCTGTGTGTGTGTATAGGTAGGGTGTGTGTGTGAGAGAGAGAGAGAGAGAGAGTGTGTGAGTGTGTATAGGTAGGGTGTGAGTGTGTATAGGTAGGAGCTGTGTGTGTGTATAGGTAGGGTGTGTGTGTGAGAGAGAGAGAGAGAGAGAGAGAGAGTGTGAGTGTGTGTGTATAGGTAGGAGCTGTGTGTGTGTATAGGTAGGGTGTGTGTGTGTGAGAGAGAGAGAGAGAGAGAGTGTGTGAGTGTGTGTGTATAGGTAGGGTGTGTGTGTGTATAGGTAGGGTGTGTGTGTGTGTGTGTGTGTCTCACCTCTGTCCTCTCCCTCCAGGCCGTGGCGGGAGCCGGTGAACCCGTACTACGTCAACATGGGCTACGCTCGCGCCCCGGCAACCAGCGCTAACGACAGCGAGCAGCAGAGCATGTCCAGCGACGCAGACACACTCTCACTGCCCGACAGCAGTGTGTAAGTGCACACACACACACACATTTAGTAGTTTAGTTGATTTGATAATTTAGTTAATCTGTTGTGAATGTATTGATCTGACCTGTGTGTGTGTGTGTGTGTGTGTGTCACAGGGATAATATTCCTCCGTACAGGTATCGCAAGCAGCATCGCAGAGAGATGCATGAAAGTGCCAAAGCCAACGGACGCGTGCCCCTACCTCATATACCTGTAAGAACACACCCCCTACCTCATATACCTGTAAGAACACACCCCCTACCTCGTATACCTGTAAGAACACACCCCCTACCTCATATACCTGTAAGAACACACCCCCTACCTCATATACCTGTAAGAACACACCCCCTACCTCGTATACCTGTAAGAACACACCCCCTACCTCATATACCTGTAAGAACACACCCCCTACCTCGTATACCTGTAAGAACACACCCCCTACCTCGTATACCTGTAAGAACACACCCCCTACCTCATATACCTGTAAGAACACACCCCCTACCTCATATACCTGTAAGAACACACACACACACCCTACCTCATATACCTGTAAGACCACACCCCCTACCTCATATACCTGTAAGACCACACCCCCTACCTCATATACCTGTAAGAACACACCCCCTACCTCATATACCTGTAAGAACACACACACACACCCTACCTCATATACCTGTAAGAACACACCCCCTACCTCATATACCTGTAAGAACACACCCCCTACCTCATATACCTGTAAGAACACACCCCCTACCTCATATACCTGTAAGACCACACCCCCTACCTCATATACCTGTAAGAACACACCCCCTACCTCATATACCTGTAAGAACACACCCCCTACCTCATATACCTGTAAGAACACACACACACACCCTACCTCATATACCTGTAAGACCACACCCCCTACCTCATATACCTGTAAGAACACACACACACACACACCCTACCTCATATACCTGTAAGACCACACCCCCTACCTCATATACCTGTAAGAACACACCCCCTACCTCATATACCTGTAAGAACACACACACACACACACACACACAATTGATTTCACCCACTACAATTTCTCCAAGACTTGATGAATAAGCATTTTCATTTATATCACATATTCGTGTGTGTCTGTGTGTGTGTGTGTGTGTGTATCTCTGTGTGTGTGTGTCTCTGTGTCTGTGTGTCTCTGTGTGTGTGTGTGTGTGTCTCTGTGTGTCTGTGATTGTGTGTGTGTGTAGCGCACGTACCGCATGCCAAAGGACATCCATGTGGAGCCGGAGCGGTTTGCTGCTGACCTCATTAGTCGCCTGGAGGGAGTCCTGAGGGAGAGGGAGGCCCAGGAGAGGCTGGAGGAGAGGCTGAAGAGAGTCCGCCTGGTGAGTGTGTGTGTGTGTGTGTGTGTGTGTGTGTGTGTGTGTGTGTGTGAGAATGCGTATGAGTGTGTGTGTGTGTGTAAGAGAGAGTGTGTAAGAGAGAGTGTGTGTGAGTATGCGTATGAGTGTGTGTGTGAGTGAGAGTGAGAGTGTGTGTGTGTGTGTGTGTGTGTGTAAGAGAGAGTGTGTAAGAGAGAGTGTGTGTGAGTATGCGTATGAGTGTGTGTGTGTGTGTGAGTATGCGTATGAGTGTGTGTGTGTAAGAGAGACAGAACCAGGTGCCGGTTCTCATTATAAACATAGTCGTATCTGTATCCGTTAATCAGGACTTGTGATTGGTGGGATTTTAAATGCTTAAAATGATGGCGCAACAGGAAGCAGCAGCCTGGTTTTGTCCTGTGTATGTGTGTGCGTGTGCGCGTGCGCGCGTGTGTGTGTATGATGTCACGTCTTAACCCCTCTCTCTTCCCCTGACAGGAGGAGGAGGGCGACGACGCCGACATCTCCGTGGCGACGTCCCTCGCCAACAACCACGGCAACAGCAACAACAACACCACCACCACCAACAACAACAACAAGCTCCTCCCCCCGGCGTCCCTCCCCGCCCACTACAACGCCCGCTACGCGGAGGCGGCGTACAACGGCGGCCTGCCCTCGCTCCTGGACGCCCACGAGGAGAACCCGGAGTCCATCCTGGACGACCACGTCCAGCGGGTGATGAAGACGCCCGGGTGCCAGTCGCCCGGGACGGGACGCCACTCGCCCAAGTCCCGCTCGCCCGACGGGGGGGCGGCGGCGGCCCCCCATCCCTACCCCTACCCTGCCCCCCGGGGGCCGCAAGGGGCGCCGCTGGGGGTCAAGGGTCACAAGCCGGGGGCCAAGGGAGACGGCGCAGGAGCGGGAGCAGGTAACGGAGCAGGAGAGGTGTGTGTGTGTGTGTGTGTGTGTGTGTGTGTGTGTGTGTGTGTGTGTGTGTGTGTGTGTGTGTGTGTGTGTGTGTGAGAACAATCTTGACATAAAACACCTGTTTTATTGAGCGCAGAGTTTGACCGCAGTCTTGTTGATCTTCTCCCAGGGTTGTACCACCACAAACACCCCTACCACCACCACCCCCCAGCAGGGGGCGCCAAGCCCAAAGACCCCCAGGAGGAGGCAGCGTTGGCGGCCTCTAGGGCCCAGGGGGGCTTCCTCTGGAACGGGGAGGCCCACCACTATGCAGGCAAGGGCCGGAACTACGCAGACGGGGCTGGGGCCAGTACCATGGATGGGATGGGATACAGGTGTGTCTGTGTGTGTGTGTCTGTCTCTGTGTGTGCCCTGTGTGTGTCTCTGTGTGTGTCTCTGTGTGTTTGTCCTGTGTGTGTCTCTGTGTGTCTGTCTCTGTGTGTGCCCTGTGTGTGTCTCTGTGTGTTTGTCCTGTGTGTGTGTGTCCTGTGTGTTTGTCCTGTGTGTGTGTGTGTGTGTGTGTAAAAATGAGCATATTCCAACAATTGATTTGATTTGATTGCATTCTTTGTTGGTTTGTTTGTCTATACCTTTACTCACCTGTGTGTGTGTGTGTGTGTGCGCGTGTGCGCGCGTGTGTGTGTGTGTGTGTCGTATTCCAGCAGCAAAGGCAGCACCCTGTCGAAGCGCGGCTCCAAGAAGGCGGAGCCTGCGGTCAAGGCGGAGGAGGGGGGGCGGGGCCTGGAGGCCCAGGTGCCCATGGAGGATCTGGAGCGCAACCAGAAGATCCTGCAGTGGATGATGGAGGGAGAGGCTCTCAGACACAAGAAGAACACACACGGGTAAGAACACACACACACACACACACACACACACAGAGGACACACACACACACACAAAGAGAGAGACTGTACAGGGTGTGTTGAGGGAGAGACAAGAACACAGATACAGATGAAACACAGGTCGGGGTTTTGACCAGTGTGTTATTGTCATGGCTGTCCTGTCTCCCTGTCCCTAACCCTATCCTCCTCTCTTGTCCCCCCCCCCCCAGGAGCACCACGGGCTCCAGGAAGACCCAGGGGAACATGGAGCCGTCGCGGCCCGCCTCGGTGGAGCGCCTGGGGGCCGTGCACCCGTGGGTGAGCGCCCAGCTCCGGAACAACGTCCAACCCTCCCACCCCTTCATCCAGGACCCCACCATGCCCCCCAACCCGGCCCCCAACCCCCTCACCCAGCTGGAGGAGGCCAGGAGGAGGCTGGAGGAGGAGAGGCGGAGGACCGCCCTGCTGCAGGCCAAACAGAGAGAGAGGTGAGGGGGAGGGAGGGGTCGGAGGTCGGGGTGGAGGGGTCAGGATTCAGGGCTGGGGCAGGGGGGGTCGCTGGTGTAGATATAACTGAGTTGAGATGGTAAAACTCACTCCTCAAGTTTAAATACCCTCCCCCCTCTCCCCCGTGCTGTCGTATTGCTAGTTTTTGGATAGTGCAGCTGGTTGATGGTGTGTTTGAGGAGACGGTCGTGTATGTCGGTCTGTTCCCAGAGCCGGCTGGAGGAGAGAGAGGAGAGGACAGAGATTAGGATTGACAGATACAGATTAGGGTTAAAATAAAGCGTCCTCTTCTCAAATCCACAGCTAAGTGGATTTTGTGCTCAAACAAAAAGAGACGTTTTAAATAGATTTGTAATCCACGCATGTTTGTAGAAAAGGTCCGACCCTCTGCCAAGGTTGTGAGACTGAAACATTGTGTTTAAAATCCAGCTTCAGAAAATTCTAAACCAAGTTCAGATTAAAAACATGATGGTCTCACAACCTTCATCAGACATGTTTTATATATATGCATTTTCTGTGATTGTTTGTTTGTTTGTTTGTTTACATGCCTGCTCTACGCCCCCGCCCCCCCCCCCCCTCCCCGCCCCCCCCAGGCATAAGTCCGGTAAGAAGCTGCTGTGTGAGAATGTGACTGTGGCCTACTACTTCTGCGGCGAGCCCATCCCCTACCGGACCACCGTCAAAGGTCGGGTCGTGACCCTGGGCCAGTTCAAGGAGCTGCTCACTAAGAAAGGCTTCTACAGGTGAGAGGTCGTTGCCGTGGAAACTGCCATTTTGGGGGGGAAAATAAGCTTCTTTTTTTTTTCGTTTAAATGTTTAAAGCTCGGCTGTCGATACGTTGGAGTCGCCAGGACATTCTGGAGAGAGGAAATGGGACTGTGTTTTATTTTAATTTTTAAAGTTAATTTGAGTCCAGAATGAAGTGACGGTATGGATGACTCTTTACACTTGTTATTATTGTTGTTGTCTCCTGAGTGTTTGTGGAAGATGGTACAGCTGCATGCCAACTACACTAACACTGATCCATTGTGTGTGTGTGTGTGTGTGTGTGTGTGTGTGTGTGTGTGTGTGTGTGTGTGTTCCCTCCCTCCCTCCCTCCAGGTTCTACTTCAAGAAGGTGAGCGATGAGTTTGACTGTGGCGTGGTGTTCGAGGAGGTCCGGGAGGACGACGCCATCTTGCCCATCTTCGAGGAGAAGATCATCGGGAAGGTGGAGAAGGTCGACTGAAACAGAGGAAGTGGGAAGTACAGGGGGATGACTCAGCGAATGGACTGAAGAAGAGGAGGATGGATAGAAGAGAGAGAAAGAGGACATTGTTTTTTTGGGAGGGGGGCAGGGACACACACACAGAGGGTCTGTTTTGGAATGGTACACAGAATGTCACTGCGTGAGTGAAGAGTAAACAGAAGAGGAACAGAAGTCTGGAAAAAAGAAAGGATGGATCCAAGGAGTGATGGATGGAAAGACAGACGGACAAAGGGGCCGATTTCTAAACAGTCTTCCACTTCTGCTCTGGAGGAGTTCGGAGTTCCTCCTCCGGAACACCGCTGCTGCTAAGTTGCCATGGAGACATAAAGGTGCTCATCACAGCAGAGATCGCGGCCGTACCCCCATACCGACACTCCCCCCCCACCGCCCCCGTCCCCCCACCGTCCGTGACCCCGGCAGGCGTGTGGGGATTGGACAGGTCGGTCACCATGGGGACGGGGAGGCGGGGCGGGCGTTCGGGACGGGGCGCGGCCGCGACCTCGTCAACACGTCGACTTCATGACTACAAACAAACAAACAAACAAACAAACAAACAAAAAATAAAAAAAAGGAACCGTTGTTCATCAGGACTCCAGGACGTCAGGTCGCAGATGTCCAGCGTTGAGGAACGCGACTCTTCTCTAAGTTTGTTTACTAAAGCGACATATTTTTGATACGACGCTAGCTACATATACGCAACAAAAAAAGAACGGTAGCCTTTTTACGTGTGCCGATATTTGTAATTTTTCTGCGGGGGGGGGGGGGGGGGGGCAGGGGTCAATGTACAGGTACTACTGGGTTCTACCACACCTACGGGCTGACTGTTTCTATATGCTCCAAAAGCTTGCATTTTATATATGTAAAGGTATATATTTTGAAGTCGGGGCGAGGCGGCCATTTTGTTTCTCCGTTCCTCCTCCTCCAGGATCTCCGGACCTTTCTCTCGACTGTCCCGTCAGCAGCCTCCGGCTTCAGCCTGCAAGTCTGTCGGCCAAACACGAATGTATCGTAAACTTCCCAACCTCTCCTCTGCTCTGAGCCCGAAGCAGATCTAGGGTCAGCTTAACCGGAACCACGTATTGACCTCAACCGTTTAAAGGAGGTAAACCCTAACTTGAACCCTAACCCGAACGGAACCCTAACCCTAACTGAACCCTAACTGAATTTAGATCAGTGTCATCAGGGTGTCTTCATCCCACAAGCCCTTGTGTTGGGGAGTATGTACAGTAGGTGATGTGTTTTCCAGCAGTAGAATAGCGTATGTGACGCCACCTGTAGGTGGCGTTGGGGAGTGCAGGTTCAAGGTGCCCTGTTCAGGTACTCTTGGTCTGTGTTTTCATTCCTTTGCTGTGATGGAACGGTGCTGTTGAGTTGGAGGGGGATGAAGATGCTTTTAAGGCGCTGGTCTAAGGCCCGTTTTGCGTCCCCGCCCCCCTAGTGGTGAAGGTTAGGGTTTGCGGCGGTTCTAAACTGATCCTAGACCCGTCACTATGGCCAACTACAAACAAAATACTCTTAAAAAGCACCCATTGTCCTTTCTGTCTTGAAGGAAAATCGCCGGTCTGATGTGACTTGATATTGGTGAAAAAGCCGTGCCCTGAAAGCTCGCTTTGACCGATCCAGTACCGCTAGATCGATGTTTACTTCACGTAAATGAGGAGAACAAACGATGCGTTTTTAAAACGGGTTCAAACTGGTCCTCCGTCTGACACCTCCAGACATCAGGCAGGGCGGACTTTAATGATGTCACGGGCCCCGCCCCCTTCTGCCCGTACCTGTATCCAGTACCTGCCAGCGCTTCGGAGAGGAGAACAGAATGACCCCCTCGTTACTTAGGATCCCGTCTGTCCAACTCAAAGATCAGTCTAAGGTGCCTGCCCCTGTGTTATCTGGTATGTTGTACTTCTGTTATGAGCTGACAGTGCGTCTCTCCCTCTCTGTGTCTGGATGGTTGAAACAGCCAAAGAGCATCATGAACTGTCTGTTGTGATGTCTGTCTGTCTCTGTCTGTCTGTCTGTACAGTTGGACATATCATGAAATGTCACCCATTTATTGTGTTTCTATTGTGGGAATTCAATTAACCCGGTCGTCCAGATCTCCCCAAATTGTTTTCGAGTGTAAAAAGAAAAATGTGGTGTAAATGTTTTTGGTTTTCAATGTACAGCTGGTCAGCGCAGGTCTCAGGTGAGCTGGTCAGGTTGCCTTTAGACACTGATCCAAGGTCCGTTTTGCATTCCCATCACTGGTGGTTCTGGTCCGGATTAGGGGAGAGTACACTGATCCTAGATCTGTGCTTAATGGCAACCGCTACCTGGAGCCGGTCTAATAGGGAGTGATCCCTGACAGGAAGCACGTGATCCATCACATCAAATGAGATCGTAACAGTCCATCGTATCCCCGCCCCTCAATTATAACATTTTAGACAGAAAATGTTTGTTTATACAAGAATTATCAGTCCAATAATCTCCAAGCATGTTCTTTTATATGGAATGTCTTTATGATGATAAATTGAATCTTTTTCGTTTCATTTGTGTTTTTAGTTGCAAACTACATGGCCCTCGAATGCTATTTAATGTTTATTTTAAGTATTGGGATCCCCCTTAAATGAATGGGACCCTTTCTATTAGCTATTTTATCAATGGGGTCAAAGAACAATAATGACCAGATATACTTCTAGTGTAAAACAGTGCCTTTTTATAATTTTTGGATCAGCGATTGTCATAGAGCCAGCTAATACATGTACCTTATCAAATGTTTTTTTTTTTTTTTTTTTTTTTTTTTTTTTTTAAATCGTGTCATTTTCAAACATTTTTCAACCAACATTACGCTCTCTTTCTGGATATGCCTTCTTCTGTAAATAATGTACATTATCAAATTTCATATGTGTCCTCAACCCGCAGTGTGTTTTGGGTTTTTTTCGATAAATGCCAAGTTCAGTGCGCTGGTTTCACTTGTACATTTCTTTCTAAAAAGGTACTTCGTTAATAAAGACATTGAATAAAAATGGGACCTGTCCTTGTGTCTGTATATGAAGAAATGCGTAAAGATCGATTGATATCATCCTTTAGTTTTAATGCAGATCGCTGAACCCATTTTACAATAATCGCATCACATGCACTCAAATTCAGGTGTTTTAGTGAACGCAGTTGGCCGTGTTGGATGATGCGGTCCACTGGTTCCATTTAGAACACAGTATTTTCACAAATGTTTTGATGTCTTGTCGACAGTTTAATCCGCACATGAGGCTGCGAGGACAATCTTCACCTGCCATCGCGTCTATCAAGGAGTTAACTACTGAATCTGAATGCTTCGGGATCAATGAATGTTCGCTCATGTGTCTTTATCATGAAGGCTTGATGGGCGCTGTTCGATCCGCTGAACCCCTCACTGCTCCGGGGGCCGAGGACGGCCGACCCTGAGCCCGGAGCTCTGGGGATGCAAACATGACCACATTCCAACAGTTGATTCAATTGATTATACGGCCAATAAAACGCTGTTTAGGTCCTTTTTTTTTTTTTTAAATCACAATAGTGAAATCCTAGCAGACGTACGCCACCTAGTGGTCGCCTCCAGAGAGGGACTGAGCGTGTTCGCGGTGACGTAGAGCACAAGGTCAAAGTTTACAAAGCAAACACGTCACCAGAGGAACACACGCGACCTGTCCGGCTAACGATGTAAACATCTCTTTCAACTCGACATGTGCCTCGATTAACGAGGGGCGTTTGCTTGTGTGACCCCCAAAACAGACAGCACGGTTTAGGAAACCGTAAACAGGTGTTTTGTAAACGTATCAGCTGCGAATCCGTTATTTTTGGACTGCTTTGAGCAGCGCATTTGCAGCAGAGCTAGCCAACTAGCTAGCCAGCCAGCCGGCCATGGATGCTCTGGATATTCTGCTGGATGAGGTTGCGTTGGAGGGGCTGGACGGGATAACCATCCCTTGTCTGTGGATACGCCTGGAACAGAGGAGCCCCAAGTTCCCCCTCAAGTTGGACTCGTACACGAAGGAGTACATTTGGAAGTCGGTGGTTTGCAACCCCGAGGTGAACTTCTACGAGCTGCCGAAGGAGAGAAACGACGTGGTGCTGTTCGACAGGTGAGCTGTCCGCGTTCTCCTCACGATCGTCATTTAGTGCCGCTTGCTCTGAATCTAACGTTTGACTTTTTGTCCTCCACCTGTAGTTATAACTGCCTGTGTTCGCCAACATCGCCTCTACATGCTTCAACGCTACATGTCAGAGAAAGAACTTGGTGGTGTTGGTGTAGGTGTTGGTGTAGGTGTTGGTGTTGGTGTAGGTGTTGGTGTTGGTGTTGGTGTTGGTGTAGGTGTTGGTGTTGGTGTAGGTGTAGGTGTTGGTGTAGGTGTAGGTGTTGGTGTAGGTGTTGGTGTAGGTGTTGGTGTTGGTGTAGGTGTAGGTGTTGGTGTAGGTGTTGGTGTAGGTGTTGGTGTAGGTGTTGGTGTAGGTGTTGGTGTTGGTGTAGGTGTAGGTGTTGGTGTAGGTGTTGGTGTTGGTGTAGGTGTAGGTGTAGGTGTAGGTGTTGGTGTAGGTGTTGGTGTAGGTGTTGGTGTAGGTGTTGGTGTAGGTGTAGGTGTAGGTGTTGGTGTAGGTGTTGGTGTTGGTGTCGGTGTCATGATTCGATGTCAGGACCAGTGTGCAGCTTGTGTCGGTTTAGCAACACAGACTTCATGTATTTGCTACAGACCGAGGAGCCTTGAAACACCCAGTGTTCACAAAGCCATTCAGTCGTGTTTAATGGCTACAGACTGTATGAAGGCAACCCGTCGAACATCAACTTGATGTCTTGTCAAGCCACCATGTTGTGGTGTGTCTCTGGTCATGAGGTCCCTCTGATGGCATCACAGCTGTTTATACCTCTTCTGCTGAGAAGGCTCTGTTTGACTCATTTACGCCTAAAAACCAAAACTGCTTCTAACATTAGAAATGTGATGATCAGATGCAAAAGCAGGATGCCATTTGCTAGGTCACACCTTGAAGTTTTGTGTGGCTATGCTCAGGTCATAGTTCAGAATAACATACTACACATGACAAGGAGATAAAGTCAACAATAATCAAATTAAAGCGGAACTTGTGACCAATTATGGGCCCGACCGGCTTGTCTGTCTGACTCCTACTACTTTTAGCGCTTATATTTATGTTTCCATGTTTACTTATTTCACTGTATTGTTAATTGATGTTGTAGAGCTGCTCTGTCTTAAGCATTTTGTTGCGTTGTTTACTTACTTATAATAACAAATAAACTTGAACTTGAACTTCCAGGTTTGCGGACATCGACCCTGACACGGGCATCCAGGAGGAGGCGGTCCGCCTCGATGTGGTGGATGTCTACCCGGTCCTGGTGGTCCTGGACAACAAGACGGGCCTCCAGGGCTCAAGTGTCCTGTTCAAGGAGAGGAAGGACGTCACCAGAACCGTCCGGACCAGCGACCTGGTGCCCTGCCTGACTCTAGAGGAGGCGTTCAGAAGGTGGGAATGCGTGGTGGTGGTGGTGGTGGTATTTAAACCTGTGTTGGTGATGACCTAGTGTGTTAATGATGACCGGGTGTGTTAATGATGACCGGGTGTGTTGGTGATGACGGAGTGTGTGTGGTTCTGGTTCTGCAGATGGGGCAGGAGGTTGGTGTTGGTGGCCTCTCAGGCGGTGCGGTTCCAGGCGTTGATCGGGGACCAGAGCGACCCGGAGCTGACTCTGACGGACCACTCGTACTGCATCCTGGAGCGGCTGGGCCGGGCGCGCTGGCAGGGAGAGCTGCAGAGGGACCTCCATGGCAACACCTTCAAGTAGGTGGCCACGCCGTTCATACCGGGCTGGTTCAGCTGGTCCGATACTCTCTCCTCCTCTCTCTCTATCCCTCCTTCTCTCCTCCTCTCTTTCTCTCCTCTCTCTCTATCCCTCTTTCTCTTTTCTTTCTGGATATTTTCATGTCTCTGTCACTCTCGTTCTCTCTTCTCCATCTGTTTCTTTCTTTCTTTCTTTCTTTCTTTCTTTCTTTCATCTGTTTCCATCCCTCCCTCCCTCCCACACAACCGAGTCCAGATTTTCTCCAAACAGACAAAAAGAAGAGCCTGCCTGCTCAGATCTGTTGTGATTGGTCTGTACGGAGGCCCCATGTAATAAGCTGTGTTTTGATTGGCCAGGACGGACGCGGGGAAGCTGCACTACATGAGGAAGTCTCTGAACCGCTACGGTCTGATCACCATGCAGTCTCACGTCATCAGACTCCCCAGTGGAGCTCAGCAGCACTCCATACTGCTGCTGCTCAAACGCTTCCATGTGGACAGGTACACACACACACTCTCACACACACACACACACACACACACACACACACACACACACACACACACACACACACACACACACACACACACACACTCACTCACTCCATACTGCTGCTGCTCA
>NC_139676.1:555697-560697 GCF_951799395.1 Argentina silus | reverse complement strand
TCTCTGATTGGCTAGGAGACCCAGCTCCGGGACCCGAACAGGAAGACCCCGCTCCACGCGGAGCGGCGCCACCAGACCTACCGCCTCCTCAAGAGGAAGAACCTCATCATCGAGTCGGTCCGCAGCCTCAAGATCATCGAGGGCGTCTACACGTCAGTACCCCTAACCCTAACCTTAACCCTAACCCTAACCTTAACCCTAACCTTAACCCCTGACCCTAACCCTAACCCCTAACTCTAACCCTAACCTCTAACCCCTAACCCCCACCCAACGCCTGTTAGAAAAGCCTTGGGATTTGGCCATGGTACTGGTACTAGACCACTGGACCACTGTTGAGCCACTTTTGCCTCTGCCTTGTAAAACTGTTGCCACTAACATACCCCCCCTCTCCCCCCCCAGGCTCCAGAAGATGATCAACGATGAGGAGAAGCAGGATGGCGTGGCCACTAAGTGCTGTAAGAAGTCGATCCTTCGCCTCATCCGCAGCCTGTCCAGAGAGGGCCTACTGAAGCTGTTCAAGACCACCGTCATTCAGGACGGAGTCAGCAAGAAGGTACACACACACACACACACACACACACACACATTCAAAACCACCGTCATTGAGGACGGAGTCAGCAAGAAGGTACACACACACACACACATACACACACACATTCAAAACCACCGTCATTGAGGACGGAGTCAGAAAGAAGGTTCCTTCCTGTCTCACGCGTTCATGCTCAAAGGCACAACGGCAGTGGAGGCACCTTAGATATGATGTCACCAGCTCACCTCTGGCTCCCTCCCGGGGTGGGGATCGAACCAGCAACCTCCCAGTCACCAGCTCCCTCCCGGGGTGGGGATCGAACCAGCAACCTTCCAGTCACCAGCTCCCTCCCGGGGTGGGGATCGAACCAGCAACCTCCCAGTCACCAGCTCCCTCCCGGGTGGGGATCCTTCCAGTCACCAGCTCACACCCGGCTCCCTCTCGGGGTGGGGATCGAACCGGCAACCTTCCGGTTGCTGGCCGGCCTCTCTAGGCTCCCTGCCGCCCCAAAAGCCAGAGAAGCAGTTGACCCTGACCCTGACCCTGACCCTGACACGCGCTGACTGAGGAACGCTGTCTGAATGAGGCTGTTGGGAATGTTTCTAGTTCTGAGGGTTGTTCTCTTCCTCCTCTCCTCTTCCCTGTCTTCCTCTCCTCCTCCTCTTCCTCAGCTGGAGCTGGTGGTCCATCCCTCCATCACTCCCAGCGACCCCATAGTGAAGAGCGCCATAGAGCAGGTCCGCTTCCGGATGTCCAGCTCCTTCTCTCTGGCACGGTGAGACAGAAACAGGGGGAACAGGAGAAGAAACGAGTGTGGGGAAGATTACTGGGCTCGCCTGCTGAGTGACTGTCTCTCTCTCTCTCTCCCCTCTGTATTCTCTCTCTCTCTCTCTCCCTCCCTCCGTCCCTCTCAGGCTCCAGCATCCGCAGGGGAAAAAGGAGGAGAAGAAAGGGAAGGAGCGAGAGAAGGAGGAGAAGAGTGAAGGGAAGGGGCAGAAGAAGGAGAGTCCCGCTAAAGCTCTGAAGTGTAAGACTGACGAGATGATGGGCGTCAAGGAGCTGAAGGACTTCAAACCCCCGACAGGTGTGTGTGTGTGTGTGCGTGTGTGTGTCTCTCTCTCTCTCTCTCTCTCCCCCTCTCTCTCTCTCTCTTTCTAGACTGTGGGGTCTGCAGAAGGTCTTATGTTCTGCTGATGAAGCTTTCTGACAAGGAAGATGTTTTATGGTTGTAGTGTTTTGGGAGTTGGTGGCCTGTATTGTTTTATGTATTGGCCCAATAAAGGGGGTTTTAAACACTCTCTCCCCCCCCCCAGTCCCAGGTATGAGCCGGTTCCTTGGCTTCCAGCCCAAGATGCCCCGCCTTCGTCTGGTCCACAACTTCCTGTGGTACCTCATCTACGGACACCCCCTCCAGCGCGGCCCCCCCCTGGACACGAACCACCTCACACACACACACACACACCCCTCCGACCCCCAAGACACCCACAAACACACCGACACCCCCAAACACACCGCAGACAAGCCCGACTCTGAACGCGAGGACCCCCAAAACGCAGGCGGAGCCGACGCCCCCCCGAAGCCCCCAGACCCCGCCTCCGCGGAGGCTCGGCCAATCGCAGTGCCGCATTCGAGCGAGGCGCCGTTGGAGGACGAGGGGGACGCCACGGAGATCAGCCCCTTTGACCCTCACATGACCGGTGAGTCTCTCTCCTCTCCCTCCTCCTCCTCTCCTCTCCCTCTCCTCTCCTTCCTCCTCCCCTCTCCTTTCCTCTCCTTTATCCCTTCTTTGAGCTCAGAGAACGTGTGTGTGTGTGTGTGTGTGTGTGTGTGTGTGTGTGTGTGTGTGTGTGTGTGTGTGTGTGTGTGTGTGTGTGTGTGTGTGTGTGTGTGTGATCTGTTTGGATCCCATCCAGTATTTTTCAGATCTATTCAATGTAACTTTATTGATTGTGATTCAAGGATAGTAGAGATTATGGTACGGAGGTGAACTAACACTCTTCTCCTCTGTCTCTCTCTCTCTCTCTCTCTCCCCCTCTCTCTCTCCCTCCCCCCCTCTCTCTCTCTTCTCTCCTCTGTCTCTCCCTCTCCCTCATTCTCTCTCTTCTCCTCTCTCTCCCTCCCTCCCCCCCCTCTCTCTCTTCTCCTCTCTCTCTCTCCCTTTCTCTCTATCTCCCTCCCTCTCTCTCTCTACCCCCCCCCCCCATCCCTCTAGTCTATGTGGATGAGTTGTCATGGAAGCGGTATCTCCCTCCAGCCCCCATCCACAGGGAGTTTGGTCACGGCTGGGCTCTGACCTCAGACATCCTGCTCTCCCTGCCGCTCTCCATCTTTGTCCAGATCATCCAGATCAGCTTCTCGGTACACACACCATACACACACCATACACTCTCACACAGGGACACACAAACACACATGCAGGCTCACATGCACACACACACACACAGGGACACAAACATTTAACTCTACAAAATGCAGACTTTATTTTGAAGTGGATGTGAATAATCAACAATAGTGTGTGTGTGTGTGCAGGTAGATGGGCTGGAGGCGTACATGGATGACCCTGTGAAGCAGCATTACCTCATCAGGTTCCTGCCTTCCAGCATGAAGAGACAGCTACTGCACAAACGGTAACACACACACACACACACACACACACACACACACACACACACACCCCACACATACACAGAGACACACACAGTCATCACACAAACAACACACACACACACACACACACACACACACCCCACACATACACAGAGACACGCACAGTCATCACACAAACAACACACACACACACCCCCCACACATACACAGAGACACGCACAGTCATCACACAAACAACACACACACACACACACACACACACACACTGTTTGATAGCATCCCCCTGTGTCTCACCTGATGATGTTGAGACCCATCTATGTATATTCCAATCAGAGGTGTGTGTGTGTGTGTGTGTGTGTGTGTGTGTGTGTGTGTGTGTGTGTGTGTGTGTGTGTGTGTGTGTGTGTGTGTGTGTGTGTGTGTGTGTGTGTGTGTGTGTGTGTGTGTGTGTGTGTGTGTGTGTGTGTGTGTGTGTGTGTGTGTGTGTGTGTGTGTGTTCGTTCGTTCTGACTCAGGAAGTACATCTATAGTTTCCATGAGAGCATGCAGCGTCTGTGTTACATGGGCCTGCTGAGGTTCGGGCCCACCGAGAAGTTCCAGGACAAGGACCAGGTACAGTCCAACTGTGTGTGGTATGGCGCTAACAACGCTTAGGTTGTGGGTTTGATTCCTGCTGGGACCATCTATACTGAAGTGTATATCTTACTGCAATGTCAGTCGCTTTGGATAAAAGCGTCAGCTAAATGCCATATCTTATTATTATATTATCTTATTAAGAGTTCTGGAACCACCTACAGCTAAGTGTTAATAAAGTGTTTTATGTGGTGGTTACCTGGCAACACCCCCCCCCAGGTGTTCGTCTACCTGAAGCGTTGTTGCATGGTTGTGGACACCACCACCTGTGAGCCCCACTACAACCTGGTGTCAGCCACGCGGGGCTTCGACAGGAGGCAGTACACACTCAACACCGCAGAGGACATCGAGAACTTCTGGTTCGACCTGCTGTGTGTCTGCCTCAACACGCCCCTCGGTGGGAACACACACACACACACACACACACACACACACACACACACATTTTTGACATTTAGCAGACGCTTTTATCCAAAGCGACATTTGGATAAGTACATTTGTCTAAAGTAAGTAAATCATCTATTCGTCAGTCATCATAAGCACACACACATTATTGTATATACACACACACACATTGTCTCTCTCCACATACACACTTTCTCTCTCACACACACGTACACACACACACACACACACACTTTCTTCCACACACGTACACGTGGTTAGTGTGTGTTCCCTCCCGTCCCTCTCAGGCGTGGTCCGTCATGGGCGGGGCCGGAGGAAGAAGAAGGTGGTGGCCTCGAGCGAGGACCAGGAGGAAGAGGAGGAGCCTGCGGAGGAAGAGGAGGAGCCTGCCGTGGTGCACGCAGAGCCTGACCGCTACAAGTTCCTGCGGCTGCAAGACGCACTCAAGTAGGTTGTGTGTGTGTGTGTGTGTGTGTGTGTGTGTGTGTGTGTGTGTGTGTGTGTGTGTGTGTGTGTGTGTGTGTGTGTTGAACTGTTTTCGACATAACAGACAGATCATCTCAGATCCTCCTCGCATGTGTTCTGATCGGACAATACTCTCTCTCTCGTGTGTGTGTGTGTGTGTGTCTGCCTGCCTGCCTGCCTGCCTGCCTGCCTGCCTGCCTGCCTGCCTGTCTGTGTACGTGTACGTGTACGTGTGTGTGTGTGTAGGGGCAGCAAGGACGTGGATGATGAGGCTTGCATCCCAGGAGACGGTAAAGGAGCAGGGGGGCTGGACTCAGACTTCTTTGGCCATCTGAAACGCAACTGGATCTGGACCAGTTAC
>NC_139676.1:538197-553197 GCF_951799395.1 Argentina silus | reverse complement strand
AACATGTTACTGTATGAACACCAGAACCACCTACTAACATGTTACTGTATGAACACACCAGAACCAGCTACTAACATGTTACTGTATGAACACCAGAACCACCTACTAACATGTTACTGTATGAACACCAGAACCACCTACTAACATGTTACTGTATGAACACCAGAACCACCTACTAACATGTTACTGTATGAACACCAGAACCACCTACTAACATGTTACTGTATGAACACCAGAACCACCTACTAACATGTTACTGTATGAACACCAGAACCACCTACTAACATGTTACTGTATGAACACCAGAACCACCTACTAACATGTTACTGTATGAACACCAGAACCACCTACTAACATGTTACTGTATGAACACCAGAACCAGCTACTAACATGTTATGGACCAGTTCTCATTTCAAACAAAGAATGTGTTTAGAAGTGGAATTGCAGTGAGTTTGATATTTTTTTTGCTGTGTTTAACGTTGTGTGTGTGTGTGTGTGTGTGTGTGTGTGTGTGTGTGTGGTAGGAGTGTGCAGTGGTGTTGGGGGAGTTTGTGACGTTGCTCAGACTGAAGTTTGGCTCCACCTCCCAGTCCACAGTCAGCATCCCAGATACCAAAACACAACTCTTCTCACGGTATGTAGGGATGTAGGGAGGGAGGTAGGGAGCGGTGGAGGGATGGAGGGATGGATGGTGGAGGGAGGGAGGGAGGGACGGATGGTGGAGGGAGGGAGGGAGGGACGGATGGTGGAGGGAGGGAGGGAGGGAGGGACGGATGGTGGAGGGAGGGAGGGAGGGAGGGAGGGAGGGACGGATGGTGGAGGGAGGGATGGGAGGGTGGAGGGACGGACGGACGGAGGGAGGGAGGGAGGGAGGGAGGGAGGACAGACAGACAGACAGACAGACAGACAGACAGACAGACAGACAGAAGGACGGATTTACAGGTGGATGAATGGATGAATAGATCGCTTTCAGGGATTTTTTTGAAGGTGTTTTCGGGGATTCATACTTGTGGATGGAAGGAAGGAAGGAAGGTCTAGGCCACCCAGGTATTGTTGCTACAGTGTGTGTGTGTGTGTTCCATGGTCTCAGCGGTGGTGATGTGTGTTGCAGGTTCAAGGTGTACGTTATTGAGGATGGCTTTGACAAGAACCGCAAAGACATACTCTACAGGTAGGAGACGTCTTCATACGGGAATACAAACGTGTTCACTGGCAAGAAAGAGGAACCCAAGGTGTGTGTGTGTGTTACAGAACGGAGGACATCCACCATCTGGTCTTGGAAAATCTGATCCAGAGCACTTTGGCCATGTCCAACAACCAGATGAAGAGCTGCCGATCCTTCCAGGTACACACACACACTCTACCTCACCTCCTACCACACATCCCCTGTACCCTACACACAATGAGATGCATCTCTCTCCCTCCCTCTCTCCCTCCCTCTCTCCCTCCCTCTCTCTCTCCCTCTCTCCCTCCCTCTCTCTCCCTCCCTCTCCCCTCCCCTCCCTCTCTCCTCTCCCCTCCCCTCCCTCCCTCCCTCCCCCTCCCTCTCCAGACCTTCCATACCTACAGTAAGTACCGGCAGGAGGTTCTGTACCAGGTGTTCCTGAAGTGTCGGAGGAAGGGCTTGGTCAACAGACGCCGGGTCAGCAAGTCTGTGGACCCCAAGAGGAGTCGAGCCCTGCCCATCCTACCCATGTCCTACCAGCTGTCCCAGAGCTACTACAGGCCAGTGGACAGTACCTGGACTCACACACACACACACACACACACACTCCTCGTCTTCATCATAGATTTGTCTTTTAAACGTTGGTCTTCGTCTCACTGTCTTGTCCGTTTAGCTCTGAATCTTCATTATCCGAAGCAAACCGTGTTTTGACCGTTCCGTTCCGTTCCTCCCACAGGTGTTTCACGTGGCGTTTTCCCATGTCCCTCTGCAAGGAGGTGCACGACTTCCTGAAAGACCTGGGAGCCAATGAGAAGGGAGACAGACCCGTCTCTGCCTTCTACCACGAGAGAGGGAACAAAGACAGGGCTGGGGAGGAGAAGAAAGAGGGGGAGAAGAAAAAGGAGGAGACTGTAGAGGAGGAGAAGAAAGAGGAGGAGACTGTAGAGGAGGAGAAGAAAGGGGAGGAGACTGTAGAGGATGAAAAGAAACGGGAGGAGACTGTGGAGGAGAAGAAAGGGGAGGAGACTGTAGAGGAGGAGAAGAAAGACAACGTAGAAACAGAGAAGGAAGACGAGCCGATGGAGAGCGAAAAGGGAGAGAATATGAAAGAGAGGGAGAAGAACCGAGAGAAAGGAGACGAGGAGGATGAAAGGATGGAGACGGAGGATAAGACCGAGCCCAACCAGGAGCAAGCAGAAACCGAACAACCACCGCCAAAGGAGACCTCCAGGGGCCCCGTCGACGGTCCTCTCCCCCAGCCGGAGCTGCCCGAAGCAGGCAGAACCCACAGCCCTTCCCCCTTCGACGGCCTGGAGCCCCTGGATGTGGACGGTATGCTGCAGTACTCTCTGGATGCGCCAGGGGGCGCCGTTCTGGCCTGCCTCAGCCTGATGACCATGGGCCTGCTGTCTGTGTACGTGTCCATACCCAAACACATCGTGGTGGTGGACAGCAACATGGTGGACAATGAGGCGGTCAAGGGGTGAGAGATTTTATTGGATTGAACCTTTGGCACCAAGGTCTGCATACACACAGTTTACAGTAATACTCAAACAACATCATAAAACACAATCAAGAAAAAAACCAAACACGTCTTTCAGTAAACGGGTCCTTCATCCACACCCTAACCTGCCCAGCAGCACCAGAGCAACCAACTGAAACGTTCTCTGCTGATTGTTCCCACAGTATACTGTAGACCTACACAGCTACAGACATAGGATGTATACCCCACACACACACACACACACACACACACACACGTTCCATAAAGCCTGACTATAGAAGACTCCAACATCTACACTCTTGTGTATTGCATACAGGCGGTCCTACTCATTCATATTGACCTGGTCATATAATCACACTGTATCTCTGTGTATCTCTCTCTCTCTCTCAGTATGTCGGTGCTGGAGGATGACGAGGGGGATGAGGACGGGGATGAGGACCCGGAGGGGAGGAAGAGGGTGGAGGTGAAGTCCCACCAGGCGTCCCACGCCAACTACCTGATGATGCGGGGCTACTGCTCCCCGGGCATCGTCAACATCCGCAACCTCAACATCAACGACAGCATCGTGGTGGAGTCCTGCACCATGCACCTGCAGCTGCGACGCACGCCCGCACACACACTCTTCACCACTCACGGTAGGGGGGGAGGGGGTCAGGGGAGGGAGGGAGGGAGGCAGGCAGTGAGTGACTTACTTACAAACACACACATTATGACACACTAACTTTGTGTTTTTCTTTCACGTCCACTCTCTCCCTCTCTCTCCCCCTCCCTCTCAGACTCTCCCCCACTCGACCTCTCCAGAGCTGGCCCCTCCCTCCTCCCTCCCCTCCTGACCCGCACCCTCCAGGCCTCCCCCCCCCAGGACTACCGGCAGCATCTGGTGGCCCTCCAGGGCTACACCCCCCAGGACCTCAGTGCCAGTGACGAGCTGAGGGGGGCGCTGGAGAGCGCAGGGGCCTACGGCTTGGACAAGCTGGACCTGCTCCTGGCACACACACACCTGGAGACGCCCCAGGACGGACGCACGCGCAGCCTGCAGCAGTACCTACAGGTGGGGAGAGATACATACACACACACACACACACACACACCTCGTCCAGGTCTGAATCCCTGTGTTCTGATTGCCCCCCCAGGACCTGCTGAGGGAGGAGGCGGTGCTGGAGCTGGGCGGGGGGACGGTGCGCCTGGTGCTGAGGGAGCACGCCGCCCCCTGGCTCCTGACCTCCACGGAGAGGCTGAGGTCCGGGGGCCGCGTCCCCCACCGCGGGCACAGGGACCCTGGCCACCCCCCCGGGGACCAGGGCCCGCCCGCCAAGAGAGTGGCCAGGGAGGGGGAGGGGGAGGGAGGAGAGGGGGAAGAGAGGACGGCGCAGAGAGAGGAGGAGAAACGGACGACGCCTGAAGGGGAGGAGAGGAAGGAAGCAGAGGTGGGAGAGAAGGAGGGAGAGAAGGTGGGAGAGAAGGTAGACGAGGGACCTTCATCATCATCAGCCGTAGTCCAGCCCCTCAGCCAGACCAATGAGACTGCAGGTGAGACAGGAGAACAGAGAGCGTGTGTGCGTGTGTGTGTGTGTGTGTGTGTGTGTTTTTTTCTGACTGGTGGATTGTGTTTGTGTTTCAGAGGGAGAAGCAGAGCAGTCTGCAGCAGAAGACAGTTGTGATGTGTGAGTATCTGTTCTGGACCTGGTCCAGGTAAAGCTCAGTAGTGTGTGAGTGTACCTGGAGCTGTTTTGGACCTGGTCCAGGGTGTGTGAGAACAGGCATAACAAGTATAACTACAACGCTTTCATCTTGATTTCCTCTGACCAGCAGACTAACTCGCCTCCCCCCCCCCCCCCTTTCTCCTCCCCCTCCCCCTCCTCCTCTCAGGGATGTGTGCTTTGTGAGTCGTCCCTGGCGTATAGTGGATGGCAGTCTGAACCGCCCCGTGTGTAAAGGCATGATGGAGGCCGTCCTGTACCACATCATGTCCAAGCCCGGCCTGGCGGAACACTCCCTGATAGAACACTACCGCGACGTCCTCCAGCCTGTGGCCGTCCTGGACCTGGTACAGGTAAACCTCACCTGTCAATCAAAAGCTCACCAGACCCTCCCCTTAACTACCTGTAGCTGTACTGGACCTGGTACAGGTAAACCTCACCTGTCAGTCGGTCAGTAGCTCCTCCCCTGCACGCATGCTGCGTTCAAATGCTCCTTGGAACTCTCGGATAGCTCCCGGGATCGCACCAGAATGGTTGATTCTGAAACGGCTCCGAGTGGGGAAGATCTCAAAGTGACGTCAGTTTCCTAATTTCGGAGGAGCATGTCCTGTCCTGTCCTGACCTGTTCTGACCTGTCCTGACCTGACCTGACCTGACCATCATAGTCACTCACCCTCATCCCCTGTTCAGGTAAACCTCCACTAAAAACGCTTATATACAAACTCACCTTTCTCCCTCTCTCCCTCCCACCCTTCCCTCTCCCCCCCCCCCTCCTTCCCTCTCCCCCTCCCACTCCTCTCCCTCCTATCCACAGGCGATGATGGAGATGGGGTGTCTGAGGAGGAAGTTCCTCTCCAGCCGTCCCAAACCGTCCCTCTTCTCCTCCCCGGGCCCCGCCTCCATGGTGAGGGACGGGGACGGGGACAAGGCCGAGGGGACGGTGTTCTACGAGCCCACCGTCGACTGCTGCCTCCGTCTGGGTCAGGTGTTCCCCCGCGAGCCCAACTGGAACCAGTGGTTACAGTTCTCTTAGCCGGGGAGGACCGGTGGCTTAGCACTAGGCTAGGCTAATCAAGGTGAGGCTGGGCTAATCATGGCTGTCCCAACAGTTGGAGAAAGACTTCAGTTCAGTTTGTCCAATGTGTTGGAATAGGTTCTAAAGGGACATACTTGTCCCCCGTTTTAAAGAACATTTGGTCCCGTTCTAGTTTTACAGAGCTGGAACGTAGGCCTTGTTTTGTGTTTACGTCCAGTATTTGTGTTTCACATTTGTGAAAGCTGTTCTTTATTGTTTTTAGCTGTGTTATGTTGCCAAATTGTCATTTTGAGAGTGGGACATAATAAAGATATTGTAAAAGAATGATGTAGCCAGTCGATGTTTAACTACGGATAGTTTAAGTCCTCCCCAACAGTACGGAGTGATCAAGTCCCACGGCCGGGTGATGGGCTGCAGTCAATCAGAACTGTCATCTACAGAATGCTTCAATAGTTTATTGCCATAGACAGACACAGTACTGCATGTTAAATATGATTCCATAACTGATGTCACATCATTCATATCAACAGCACAGACAGCGTTCTTCAAGCTTTCATTGTTAATGTACGTTTGAGTGTAAAAATAGTTCCTCTTCCTAAGACAGTCAAGTTAACATCGCTGTAACAGTTTTAACTCACAAACTCTCAACATTTACAGAATAACAAACGCCCTGATTCACAACTTTGCCCTTTATAATTGCAGATAAAAAACAAAGAGCTGAGTCTAAAGGCCTTGTGGTAGATGAAGGTGTTCTTGAAGGCTGTAAATCTACATCTGAGAGAAACTAATGCAGGTGATACTGTATCTGATAACAAGGAGCCCTTGATGGAAATGTTGATTTTCTCTCTCTCTGCTCAGCTGAAATATTGCAGCATCAGCAAAAGCGTATTATGGCTTTACAATGAGAGAGAGAGAGAGAGACTCTCAGCTACCCTGACCGCTTGATGAAGTGGTGTGCCATTGTACTTACAGTCAATTTGGTCTAGCCCTTCGTGTGTGTGTGTATGAGATTATCTGGAGATGAGGGAGCTGCTCTGTGATTGGCTGGAGGAGGTGGTGGCGGCGCTGAGCTGGGAGAATCCACTGTGACACGACTCCAGACTGGTCATCGACCCCCTGAAACACACACACACACACACACACACACGCAGGTTACCTGAAGTCCTCTGAGGCCAGTACCTCGGTGTAGTACATGACCTTACACCTGTGTGTGGACACCTGCAGAGTGGCCAGTACGTCATCCACGCGCTGCAGTGACGACCCGGAGCCAGAGGGGGCGCCACTCACCTTCCACTGCAGGATGTACAGACCCGGCCAGCGAGTAATGTGGGAGCCCTGGGGGGAGGGGGTCAGAAGGGAGGAAAATAGGGGGAGGGAGGGTATTGTTGGGGTTCTGTCTGTAAGCTTCCCCCCTCCCCCTTACTGTATATCTATTGGGGCGTAGATATAGAGCACATAGACTGTGGCCATACCTCATACCTGTATGCTTACATATTGAGGCATAGATATAGAGCACAGACAGTCCTACATGTCCATATTGGGACATAGAAATAGAGCACACAGACAGTCCTACATGTCCAATACTGCCAGTATTGTATGTTTATATTGGGACATAGAAATAGAGCACACAGACAGGTAGACGTCCCACCTGAATGCTCTCCCCCTCGTTGCAGTTGAGCGGTGCCTCCACCATGCTGTAGTCCGTCCCCAGCACCCAGCTCCTGTCTATCAGCTGTACGTTGTGGACCGCAGGGGGCGCCACTGAGGCCGGGTCGGGGTCGGGCCTGGCGGGCCGGGGGGGCGTGCGTCTGGAGTGGTAGATGTTGAACACCAGATCCCCCCTCAGGATGTCAAAGTCCCAGGTGATCACACTGGACCCCTCTGAGATCTCAATCATGATCTGGGGATGGGGGAGGCATGGAGTTAGGGGGGGGGTGTGTGTGTGTTACATTATCTAGAGCTGCTTTGAACACGTGCAAACTGGTAGATGGTGTGTGTGTGTGTGTGCGTTACCTCATGCGGAGCCCCTTTGAACACATGGGCAGACTGGTAGATGGTGTCTGGCCACAGTCTGATGTGGTCTGGGTTCTCCTGCTCCTCCTGGGTCTGGTACAGGGACCTGGGGACCTGCCCCCCCTCAGGAACCTGGCACTGCAAGGGTTAAACATGGACCCCATCACCTGGACCAGAACTGGGCTGATAGGAACCTGAGGCTCACCTACGTTTAAACACACTTCCTGACTGGTGTAAATACCCTTTACTCTGTACCTACTGCTGCTGCAACAAGTCTGGATATTCTGAATATTTTATTTAACTGTATTTACTGTTACTGCTTTTAGTGCTTATATTTATGTTTACATTTGTTTATTACATTTTTACTCATTACATTTATTATTATTATATACATATTGTTTACTTATTCCACTGTGTTGTTGACGTTGTAGAGCTGCTCTGCCTTCAGCATTTCACTGCGTTGTTTACTTGTATATGATGTAACAACAAATAAAGGTGAACTTGAGTGTGGCTGGGTGAGAAGGTGAATGAATCAATGAAGGGATGAATTCATATTTTGTTTATGTCATTTTTGTGTCCAGATCTTGTCTTCTCTTATGCTACCACTTACATTCTACACTCCAAGAGGAACAGATTTTTAAACATTTTAAATTTTTCAGTTTTTTTAGGTGTGTATTTGAGGATGTTTAACTCACATCCAATTCCAAACTGACCCATAGCCCCTAAACCCTGGACACTTCTCGTAGCTCTTAAGGGCCTATGAAGGACCAGGGGGGTAACAGTAGGTCCCAGATGTCGATATGGAACCGGGCCCAACTCACCAGACAGTCTCCGCCCAGGAAGTCAGGGACGACCTCGTTGTCGATGTAATCCACCAGGCCCCCTAGCCCCGCCCCCTGGTAGCTGGACCCGCTGTACACCAGGAACTTCTGACGAGTGTTCTCATTAATGAACGGACTCACCTAGAGGGAGGGGAGGGGAGGAGAGGAGGGAGGGGAGGGGAGGAGAGGAGAGGAGGGAGGGGAGGGGAGGAGGGAGGGATGAGAGAGGAGGGAGGGATGAGAGAGGAGGGGAGGGGAGAGGAGAGGGGAGGGGAGGGGAGAGGAGAGGGGAGGGGAGGAGGGAGGAGAGGGGAGGGGAGGAGGGAGGAGAGGGGAGGGGAGGAGGGAGGGGGGAGAGGGGAGGAGAGGGGAGGGGAGAGGGGAGGGGAGGAGGGAGGAGAGGGGAGGGGAGGGGAGGAGAGGGGAGGGGAGGAGAGGGATAAGGGGAGATTGGGGGGAAAGGTAGATACCATAAATAAAAGAGTGGAAAGTTGATCATTGGTAATTATTAAAGTGAGTCTAATCTCAATGTACGACAGGCAGCATTTCTATGGACTTCACCACATTTGTAAATATCACATTTCTGTGCGTAAAAAAATAAAACAAAAAAACAACTTTTTAACATTCTCCCGCAATGCTGTGACTCACCAGCGTCCAGAGCACGGGGAAGACTCTCGGCGCGCGGACAATCAGAAGCCTTCCCAGAGTTTCAGGGTAGTTGGCCTCCACCACCTCTATGATGCGTAGCAGTGCTTTGACCCCCGGCCTCCACAGGTGACGCATGTTTAACCCCTCCAGGTCCACCAGGCACGTCCACGACCTGCACGGGGGGGGGCAGACGGAAGAGGAGGCGCTAGCCAATGCTAACGGCGTTAGCCCATTTCCATTGTGTTTCAATGGGACGAGCTAACGGTAGCTATGCTAGCGCTGCTCGGCGGGGCCACTCACGTGATCGGGCGTCCGAATATCTTAGTGTTCTCCTCACACCTCTTCTGGCCTTCCTCGTTTATCGACAAAACCTGGAGCAGAAACACACATTCAAATGGTGTGTGTGAGTGTGTATGTGGGTCTATACATACAGTATGTGTGTCTTAGTTTGTGTGTCTGTGGGTCTATACATGCGTGTGTGTGTGTGTGTGTGTGTGTTACACACGTGTCTAAGCAGGGCCTCCTCCCCCAGGGCTTTCAGCAGTCCCTTGGTGTCCATCTGACCCAGTCTCAGGATGTAGAGCGGCCTGCCCTCCCGGTCGTGGTAGTGCCAGCCCCCGGCGTAGTACTCCTCCAGGAAGCCAGGGGGCGACCACGTCTGCAGGATGTAGTCCACCTGAGAGAAAGGCACAGAACAAAGAAAGTAAGATGGAGTCAGAGTCGTCGTACTGTAGCTAGCTGCACGTTCTCTCTTCTGGTTCTGCACGGTCAGTTTGGTGCGTTCACCCCCAGGACTTTAGGATTTAGGAAGTTGATCCTGAAGCCCACGAGCATAAAGTGTGCGTGCGTGCGTGTGTGTATACAATGAGTATTCAGAAACTCCTTTGAGATGTTGAGGGCTACAGGTTCAAGGAGAGTGAGAGTGTGTGTGTGTGTGCGCGCCCTACCTGGTGTTGTTTCCTCCAGCTGAGGGACTTACACAGCATCTCCCTGGCTCTCTCCAGGTGGAAGTCCCTCGCACGCAGGAAACGGAGGATGTGCTCGTCTTTAGGAATCTGAGGAGAGAGGGAAGGAGGGAAGGAGGGAGGGAGAGAAGGAGGGAAGGAGGGAGGGAGGGAAGAGGCAGGAGAGGAGGATGGAAAGAGCGGTAGAACAATGGTGGGTAAAATAACCTTTAAAACAACGGGACAATTTAGAGAGATTAAAATGAGGAGTTTAGGGAGGAGTTTAGGAGATTCACAGCAAACCTTAGAACAACATAGTACCTTGAGGTTAGGTGGTAAGAGCATTAGTACGCTACGCCGCTCAGCGCCCCCTAATGCTCCTTATTTATCAGGTTCACTTCAATACCCATCTCATTCTCTGCCGAGCATAGCTTCATGCATAACTTACAACTGAGGGGCATTCAGCCACAGAACTGTGTGAGGGTATTATGATCTCTGTGCATTCAGCTTTGTCCGCTGTAAAAAATAAAGAAATGAAATAAAACATGTTTTTGGGTCATTTTAGCTCATTTTTCTCTGGGTTCATTCCAGGTCGCTGAGCTTGGTGCTGAGTCAGTCGAAAATGAGTCTAACCCACAAAGTTTGAGTACATATTCAGAGAGGGAGGGAGGGGGGGGGGAGGGAGGGGGAGAGAGGGGGAGGGAGAGAGAGGGAGAGCTCACCCCTCCCCAGAGTAATGATCTAGGGCTGGTAGAATCTGCTGGAGGTGCTTTTTTTACAGTCCAGAGGTGATTAATCATCAGAGCGTGTTTGGTGTCCAACCTCCAAGGTTCTCAGAGCAGGAGAGGAGAGACCATCACCTGCATCTAAAACCAACACTCTCCTACTCCTACCTCTTAAGATACAGTATAATAATACTAATACCTCTTAAGATACAGTATAATAATACTAATACCTCTTAAGATACAGTATAATAATACTAATACCTCTTAAGATACAGTATAATAATACTAATACCTCTTAAGATACAGTATAATAATACTAACACCTCTTAAGATACAGTATAATAATACTAATACCTCTTAAGATACAGTATAATAATACTAATACCTCTTAAGATACAGTATAATAATACTAATACCTCTTAAGATACAGTATAATAATACTAATACCTCTTAAGATACAGTATAATAATACTAACACCTCTTAAGATACAGTATAATAATACTAATACCTCTTAAGATACAGTATAATAATACTAATACCTCTTAAGATACAGTATAATAATACTAATACCTCTTAAGATACAGTATAATAATACTAATACCTCTTAAGATACAGTATAATAATACTAAAACCTCTTAAGATACAGTATAATAATACTAAAACCTCTTAAGATACAGTATAATAATACTAATACCTCTTAGATACAGTATAATAATACTAAAACCTCTTAAGATACAGTATAATAATACTAAAACCTCTTAAGATACAGTATAATAATACTAATACCTCTTAGATACAGTATAATAATACTAATACCTCTTAGATACAGTATAATAATACTAATACCTCTTAAGATACAGTATAATAATACTAACACCTCTTAAGATACAGTATAATAATACTAATACCTCTTAAGATACAGTATAATAATACTAATACCTCTTAAGATACAGTATAATAATACTAATACCTCTTAAGATACAGTATAATAATACTAATACCTCTTAAGATACAGTATAATAATACTAATACCTCTTAAGATACAGTATAATAATACTAACACCTCTTAAGATACAGTATAATAATACTAAAAACCTCTTAGATACAGGACTTGACTCAGGGTTCTGGGGAACCGATCGGGATGCTTCATTCTGTTGTAACACACCTGATTGGACTCATCGAGGGGTTCGCTGGAATGGTTGATTAATAGATAGGTGTAAGGTTTAGTCCAGGGTCAAGGGGCGGGGCGGGGCGGGGGCGGCCATGTTAGGTCTCGGATGCATTTCTGCGGCGTGAATCGGGGTTGGGGGGTCAGTTGGAAGAAAAATGTTAACTTTGAAAAGTTCTGCGACTGTTAGGGACTTTCATGGCCTCCAAATGGTGTTTTCTTTATTAAATCCTCAGGACTGCAGACATGCTGGGAGCCCAGAGCTCGTCCAGAGACACAGTAATGACCCGGCTTTCAGTGACTATTGTCAGCCAACCACAGCAATCTGAGCATTCCTCTCACACACTACATGCATGTGTGTGTGTGTGTGTGTGTGTGTGTGTGTGTGTGTGTGTGTGTGTGTGTGTGTGTGTGTGTTATATCGACACCGTTTACCTTCTCTGCTTTCCACTCGCCCGTCTGGGACTACAGGAGAGAGAGAGACCAGGGGTGGAGGAGTTAGGTCACGACAACGAGCAGTGGAGTAGTTATGTGTGTGTGTGTGTGTGTGTGTGTGTGTGTGTGTGTGTGGGTAGTTGTGTACCGCGTGTGTGTGTGTGTGTGTGTAGTTGTGTACCTTGCCTTTGTGTGTTTCCTGCAGCCAGTTGCGTAGTTGGATCAGACAGCTCTCCTGCATGGGAGTCAGCTGACCCAGGTACCTCTCAATGTACTCCGCCTCCAACTTATCACCTACACACACACACACACGTCAACTTCTCTCTCTCTCTCCCTCCCTCCCTCCCTATCCACCCCCCCCCCCCCCCCCCACACACACACACTTTCTCTCTCCCTCCCTCCCTCCCTGCCCCTCTCTCACCGTCAGGTGACGTGGCCTCTGTCATGGGGCTTGTCTCCCAGGTACCAGAGGGGCTGTCGAGGGAGGCTTCTGATTGGTCGGCAGGCTGCTGAGGGAGGGAGCTGGGTGTGGCCGAGGGGTCGAAGGTCACGGCCGTTCCCTCAGTCGGGGACCAGCGGGGGAGAGAGGTCACGCCCTCTGACATCAGCTCCCTCAGGTAGAACTCTATCACCTCCTTACCCTGGGGATAGGTCCACACACACACACACACACACACACACACACACACCACCACCCCCACACCCGCACGTGCACACGCATGCATACACAATTTATTAGTCTTGAGATAGATCCATCATTCAGTCTATCAATCCATCCATCCATCCATCATCCTCTCCACCCCTCCTCCCCCTCCTCCCTCCCCCCCCCCCCTCCCTCCCTCCCTCCTACCGTTTTGATGTTAGCGGTGTACTGTTTCATGGCTATCTTCTCCACGGTGCTCTCAAAGCCGAAGAAGGACTTGATGTCCAGAGAAGCATCCTGTTCAAAACACGTCCACTCCTCATTCTCAGGGTGGACCTGGAGAGAGACCACCGGCATCAATACACACACACACACACACACACACACACACACACACACAGACACAGTAACTCACGCTGTAGCAGCAGGTCTCCATGACCGTGACTCTGTTGTTGAAGGTGTCGTTGTGAGCCTGGATGAGCAGAGTTCTCTCCCTCCAGTCCAGGGTGTTCTTCTGGATGAAGTAAACGTACTCCACACACGCTATCTACAACACACACACACACACTTGAGAAGGTATCGATCTTGTGCATGTATGGGTTAGTCTGAATGTGAGTGTGTGTAGGTGTATGCTTGTGTGTGTATGTGCATGTGTGTGTGTGTGTGTGTGTGTGTGTGTGTGTGCGTGCATGCTACTGGCCCTTAGATACGGTATGGCAGGGTTCTTCACTCGGGGGGTCCCTGACCCCTGACCCCTGACGGACCCCTGTGACCTCTGACCTTTTTGAGGAGGCGGGGTGCGTCCACGCTGAGCTTACAGCTGCGCTCCACCGTGCGCCTGGCGCCGTCCTCGCTGATGACATCACTCAACACCTCGCTGCCCAGGAACACGGGGATCATGGGACAGGTAGGAAACCGCTTCTCATAGGCCTGAGAGAGAGGAGGGGGGGGGGGGGGGGGTGCAGGGAGATAGATAGAGAGATAGATAGACAGACAGACAGACAGATGGATAAACAGAGAGATAGAGAGATACAGATACAGGGACGATAGATAGATAGATGGACAGAAATGGAGAGAGATACAGATACAGGGACCAGACAGACAGACAGAGAGGGAAAAGACAGACAGACAGACAGAGAGGGAGAGGGAGAGGGGGAGAGAGAAGTAACCAGAGGGATAAAGAGATGGATAGATACTTAGATGCTGTCACAGTAGTCTTTATTACCTCCCCCTCTCTCTCTCTCTAAAGGGTGTGTGTGTGTGTGTGTGTGTGTGTTTGTGTGTGTGTCCGTCCGTCCGTTAGGAACCATCTGCTCCCTCGTGACCTCCCTATTACCTTCCGACGCTCCTGTCACTATGGTTACCGTGTCCTTAGTGACCCGTCTTACGCTCAGGGAAGGAGAAAGTACCGACTGAGCATGTGCAGAAAGGAGAGGAGAGGAGAGGGGAGGATGGGAGAGGAGAGGATGGGAGAGGAGAGGAGAGGAGAGGAGAGGAGAGGGGAGGATGGGATAGCAGAGAATGATATTGTATATGAATCCTGTTTTCAAAGGTTATAGAGAGGGGGAATGGTACATGGTATCCCGTGTGCGTGTGCGTGTGCGTGCGGACCCCTGAACTCTTGCGTCACATTCCACTTTCCTCATGAGTTTACTGTTGGGTCACCCCCTGGAGTCTGGTTCCTCTCAAGGTTTCTTCCTCCCAGGGAGTTTTCCCTTGCTTTTTTCCTTTTTCCTTGCTTTTTTTCCCCTGACTTGGTTTTGGGGGTCTATGGTTTGGTGTTAGGTCGTATTGTGTTTATTGTATTTATTGTTTCATATTGTTTTGTTGTGAAGCCCGCCCCCCCTATTGTGTGTTAACGTTTTGTGCTGTCTTAATGCCTCCTCGAGCGCCGCGATGACCTCATCCTGTTCCTCCCCTGTCACCTGACACAGGTGCTCTGAAGCCCACTTAATCACACGCTGTCTCACATTACGTCCTGTCAGACAGGGGAGAGGGTAGGGTTTCTACTCCCCTGTGTGTGTGTGTGTGTGTGTGTGCGCGCCAGGGAGAACACAGCACAGAGAGACAGCACTCTGTACCATGTATTCAGAAAGGCAGAGCACAGAGCCAGCACAGCCATGATGACATCACCGCTGTGGCCTGAAGCGTGTCCAACAGTGATGATGTCAGCGGGGTCGTTGGCAGTGAGTGGTTG
>NC_139676.1:513197-535697 GCF_951799395.1 Argentina silus | reverse complement strand
ATGAGAGAGTGAGGGGGGGTTTAGACCTCAGTCCAACACCAATACACTCAATATACTTCTGCTCAGAATCTACAGTCAGCAAAAACTGTGCTCTCTCTCCCCCTCTCTCCCCCTCTCTCTCTCCCCCTCTCTCTCTCCCTCGGGTCGGCACAGGGTATAAATGGTTAATGTTGGGGCGTTGGGTAATCTAATCCTAGCTCTGTGCTAAGGGGCAACTTCTACCTGGAGTAACGAGGGCGCGTAGTGATGATGTCACTCACCGCCATCACCATCTCGAAGGGGTACTTGAAGACCCTGACGGGGGACTGGTACTTCTGGACCATCTTCACTCTACGACGGGCAACACCACACAACCATTAACACACTTCATTCACGTTGTGTTCCAGAACATTCTCAGTCTACAGGTGACAACGTCGCCACACAGAAAAGACTATGATTCGTTTTCTGTTCTGATCCATTACTCTACAAAAAACAAAGTCATTTTTGAAAAAAAAGTGCTTTGAGTCCATGAGAAAGCGCTATACAAATTGTATGTATGTATTATTATTATTACAAGAAATATATTGTGTTTTGTTATACCTTGTGATGCCATTATCCATCCTGTCTAATAAACGTTATGATCATATTATGCCCATTGATTTCTCAGTGATGATATTTTCTATATATATTGTCTCTAAAATGTGATTAATCTGTGTCATGGCACACACTGAATAATAAATAGACGCCATTTAGCTGACGCTTTTTTTTTTTTATCCAGAGCGACTTACATTGCAGTGAGTTCATACATGTCAGTACATATGGTCCCAGCAGGAATCAAACCCACAACCTAAGGGCTGTTAGCACCATGCTCCACCAACTGAACCACAGATATAAGCTGCTTACATTCTTTTGCAGGTTAATTCCCTCGAGCATCACAGCATCTTAAACCAATACCTCTTAGTTTGTTGACGTCCGTTATCGATGAATAATAAATGATTATTCCATGACTTAAACTCTGACTTCTTTCAACTCTGACTTCCTCGGCTAGGGTAACGGGTTGGCGACCGAGCTAAACTTAGGAGTACAGGCTGACGCACTATTTTTAGACCTAGACACTTCGATTGATTGTGTGACAGGCTTAGATGGTGTCGATAGAGCGCTTGCACAATAGAACAGGGTATAATATCGATTTTATGAATGAGATTTTGATGGAGTCTTTGCACCAACCCCGAATTCCCAACTGATACTATTTACAGCAGAGCAGGTGCAGCGGCAAACAGTCCAGTCGTACAACTAACGGTCATTTCCATTGCATATGTTACTCGTCTACATGCGCATCGGCTTTTATGAGAACTTTTAAACACTGAAACAGTTGAAATAGAACAGTCTTACCAGACGAAAGTTGGCGTAGGCTGTACGTTTTGCGCGGAGTTGCGATGTTACTCGCGTAATACTACTACTAATAATAATACATAACATTTCTATAGCGCGTTCTCATGGACTCAAAACACTTTACATGTCAAAAACATTAACATAAAAATATAGGATTACAGTCACAGAACATACATAACATACAGTCGTATACATTAAAAGCCTGCCTGAAAATACGTTGACGGTATCTCCGACGTCGTCCAGTGGTGAGTGCGGTGGGACGTCTTGGACGCGCTTGTTTCTCCTGAGTTTATCGCCGAACTCCCATCAACTCTCTCAGTGCGCCGCCCGCATCTTCCGAATACCGCGACCCACACGCGGAGCGAAGCATGTTCGATGAATGGAAATAATAAACTAGAGAATAAAGACACTGTTTATAAGCTATACACGTTCATTCACATGATGCCCGGGAATGCCCGGAGGTGTCCGTTTTTTTTAAAGAAGGGTCTCTTGCATTCGCTCCAGCATCCCAGGGAGGACTATCCCTCACTCCCAGCCTTTTCCTACTCAATGAAAGCGCATTCTGTTAAGAGCTCACAATCAATTAAAGGCGCCTCATTCTGGATAAGGACCCTTCGGATGGTTCTGGTGAACGAGTAGGTTTGGTCATAAGACACCATTCGAGTGGTTTTGAAGTCGGGACAACTCTTAAACCAGTGAGAGATCGTTTGCAATCCATAATGGACGTAAAACTGCGAAACATAGGCCTACATTGTGTGCAACGCCTAACACGTTATTGCTAACTAGGTTAAATATGTTCACATTGTACAGAAAGATGATTGCCGTTTACCAGGTACTGTCGAAATCAACGTTGAGAAGTCGAAAGGTTACATCACAACTCGTAAACACCGGTATCATCATTCTGGTCAGTGTTTCTCATCTGGAAGGGTCGTTCTAACCGGTTACAACAATCTGCTGCAACAAAAAACACCGTCTAAACCCTGAAACCTGAAGTTTTGGGAACACAATAAAGACAACGAGAGACCCTCGCGTCACCAACTGCCGTCAGAAAAGCCGTCAGTCCCAGAGGAGGACTATTCTGGAGAGCTGGGTTTTTACAACATTTCAGACAAAAATAAATCTAAGCACTTTCCTGTCGATATCCAATAAAAAGACAAATATGAGTGAAAAAATAAATAATCGAAGCAAAGCCTGAAAATATCGATCTGTACCAGTTTGCATTTTAAGACATCTTTATTCAAAATATTTTCTTAATTTTCTGATGACTTGATACAAACACTTAGAACAGCCATGGTCCAAAAGGCCTTCAGTTTAGATTGTAGGCTATTACACACGTGTTCATCTTTCCCGACACAGACACAATCATATTATACAGCAGCTTTTATTTATTAACGTGACACACGGGCCCAAATCAATCTCATTATGAAAGAATAACCTTCCACAAGCTCTGGCTCTCTTAACAGCTTCACATGATAATGCATTTCCCTCTTCATTCCATTATGCTCTCTCCTTCATAACCACTATGGATATGAAACAATATACTACATACAGTACCAGTCAAAAGTTTGGACACACCTTGCCAAGAGTGCGCAAAGCTGTCATCAAAGCAAAAGGTGGCTACTTTGAAGAATCTAAAACATATTCTGGTTTAACACTTTTTTGTTTACTCCATAATTCCATATGTGTTCCTTCAGTTTTAATGTCTTCAATATTAATCTACAATGTAGAAAATAATACAAATAAAGAAAAACCATTGAATGAGAAGGTGTCCAAACGTTTGACTGGTACTGTATATATTCATATATTCTACACTGGATTGTGTTGGAGCAGAAACGGTGCACGGTGATGAATTTCATTCATTACATTCAGAAGTCATTTACCTTCAATGGGCCGTCCATCCAGCCATTCAAACAGCTTCACTCACATTGGATGTATTTCTTTAAAGGTACAAAAAAAACTTTAAAAAAAAAAAGTGTGAGTGCATTATCACAATTCCACAATGTCAAGAGACACAAAGCATATTTTGTTGGTTTAGTCAATACAAACAAACCAACTTTTTTCTTCATTTGGCAACATTCAATTCAAGTTCTATACCTAGTACTCCGCATTCTCCTTCAGGTAAATACAGAGAGATATTTAGTCACGTCAAAACCAAACACAGAGAGAGAGTTTTGACGTGACTGAATGACAGGACCGTCATTCAGTCGGGTCGTTAAATGCAGCATTTCATGAGAGACACAATTCTTCGTGACCTCGCGTCACCTGGTTACCTGGTTACCTGCAGCTCTGCTGAAACTAAATGGAAACACGTCCCACGACTCACATCCAGACACTCAGGAGGGATTCAATTCAAATATCAACTCATTGGGAACATTTTCCACCAAAACCCCCCCCCCCCAAAAAAACAGTAAGTGCAATAAATATCCATTCTGGTTCCGATAGATCCAGTTTTCCAACGACCTTCCCAAAGTTTTCCAGGGTCTTTTCCCATTCCTTAGCTTTCCGAAGCATTTTACTGACCTTTCCCACGGAATCACTGTAGCTTCCTCTGAGCATTGGGACCTTCTCCGAGAATCTGGCTCCCATCTGAAAGAAGATCAGATAAGCTGATATTCGCTGATCCGCATAGCGACAACATTCAATATAGATCCAACTTTATTGACAGTGAAATTCAGCTGTTGCTGAGGCTGTGCTGAGGCTGTGCTGAGGCTGTGTTGAGGCTGTGCTGAGGCTGTGTTGTGGACAGGGAGTTACCTGGGGAAGCTGTGTGGATGAGCAGGGACAGAGGAGAGGAGAGAGAGAGGAGAGGAGTCGAGTACAGAGAGGAAAGTAAACCTGGAAGAGGGGACAGACGGATGAGTGGAGGGAGGAGGAGAAAAAAGGAGAGAGACGGTGAGTATGCACTTGTAGGTTGTACGACAGCGCCCTCTGTGGGCCGTATAGCTGACAACAGGAAATCATTAGAGAACGAAAGTCAAGACAGTAGACTACAAGAGGAGAAGCTTAGAGCGACACACACACACACACACACACACACACACACACACACACACACACACACCTCTTTCTCATACGCATACGCATACGCGCACACACACACACACTCTCCGTAAGTCCACTCACTGTGTGTGAGTCCGTGATGGAACATCCCGGTGGCGGGTCCGGTGACGACCGCGTCTTTGGAATGGCGGGACAGGGACAGGGTTCCCGTGGCGACGGACAGGGGGAATCCAGGGACCTGCAGCAGAGGGATGGCAGGCAGAGCAGCAGCATTCCCGGGAACGCCGCCCGTATTCCCATTAGAGGGCCTGTGTCCTGGAGCGCCAGGCGCTTCCGAAACCTGGAATTCCACAACAGGAAGCATTAGTCATTGCTGCTGCACCCTTCTGAACTACCACTGCCATTGCTTTATTACTACTGTATTACTGCTTTATTACTACTTTATTACTGCTTTATTACTACCTTAATATATTGTATTGCTGATTTGACTGTTGGACAAGGAGCTAGATTCATAAAGCATTTCACGTTAATTTCACGGCTGTATGCGATGTCCTTTATGCATTTCTGGTGAATAAAGTCACCCGTGGCGCTCGAGAACGTCGACCATTTGGGCGGCTTTATTCTCCCTCGGCCCTGAATGACTTAAAGAGGCTTTAATCTCAGTGGCGTTACCCGTGTTGAAAAAGGACTGAATAAAATTAGGAAGGACGGTTTAGAGGACTCACAGTGGTTGCCGTGGTGTCCGCAATCAGAACTTTGCGCCGTGGTGGGGTCAGTAACTTATGGCCTGTGTCCGCGCAGTCCCCGTCGTGACCACCAGATGGCGCCACCAGCGTCAGCCTCTGGCTCTTCTTCTCCCTCTTCTTCTTGGCCTTCTGGTGGTGAGGGCTGTCCCTCTGGGTGTGGATCTCACCCAGGCCTTGGAGGAGGGAGGCGTGGTGGTGGAGGAGGAGGAAGGAGGAGGCCTGGGGGTGGGGGTGGGGCTGTGTGAGGGCGAGGCTGGGGAGGACCGGGCTGGACTGGGGAGGGGGTGGAACCGGAGGGGGGCTGCCAAAATCCAGGCCCGGGTTCGGACTCCTGTATTGGGGTGAAAGGTTGTTAGATGCCATTGGGAGGACCTGGGAAGCGGAGTCCTTGTGGAGGTGGCCCATGGCGAGCGCCTGGTCGGCCAACAGGTTCAGCGGTGATTCAGACGGCGCGGTCGCGGTCACTGACTGACCGTGTGTGTTGGCGGTCGCTGAGGCTCTCGCCTTTCGCACAGGGGAGCCAAAATCTCCTCCCCCCCTCTTCAGCCGGGCCAGCTCCTCCCCCACGGCTCCCAGGGAGGGAGGGTTGTGGATGAGGCCTTCGTCCAGGGAGTCGTCCATACCTGAGGGGGCGGACAAACAACCGGAGCCCAGGAGAGGAGCCCCGTTTTGGGGTAGAGCTCCAGGGAAAGCCTGGGGATCCACAGGCCCGGCGGAGCTTCCTGGAGGCGTGGGGGCAGCGCCGCTGAGGGAGGAATGTCTTCTCTCAGTTTTGACTTTCTTGTTCGCCCTGTGGGAACCAGATACAACATCAGGGGGAATTCCAGAAACATTTCAGTCATTCAGCAGACGCTCTTCTCCAGAGAGACCTACGATAAATACAATCCATTTCCAGCTGATTGTTCTGTAATGTTGCTGAATGAGCACCCAAGTCACAGCTCTTGGGGGGGGGGGGGGGAGGGGGGGGGGACGACACACGGTTTTAAAATGGAGCGAATACTACAGTACTTACGGTAGAGAGGTGGATACTACAGTACTTACAGTAGAGAGGTAGTAGGACTGCGAACTCTCCTGCTTTCCTTCAACAGAACCCTGAGAAAACACAACACTGCTTACAGGCATGTTATTAAACCGTGTACTTGGACCTAATCTGGTGTGTGTGTGTGTGTGTGTGTGTGTTGCAGGAATGTACATGTTCATGTGTGTTTTGGGGCCTACGTTGATCTGCTCAGGTGTGTGTGTGTGTGTGTACCTGGGCTGCATCCACCCCTTAGGCCAGAGGGGTTTCACCTCTGCGTCCAGGAAGGCCTTGAGGTAGTCCTCCTCTCCCTGGGTGTGTGTTTTCCCCTTCTCTGTCTCGTATCTGTCCATCTTCAGCCTCAACACACCACACAGACACTCCCTGGAGACAGAGACGCACAAGATACACAATAGCCTCAACACACCGCGATGGGGCCAGTTCCAAATCTACCCCTAGAGACCTCTTTCACAACCCTGTACAAGTTCTCTCCTGCTAATAAAAAATAAAACGGCCGGACCCAGACTATAGTTCTTGCTTTGCTGCCTGATGCACCAAGTAAAAGATTCCTCAAACACAGAAGTTGTTACAGAGTATTTGGATGGGTACAAATACTCTTAGCAAGCATGTGAGTAGCGTGGCTGGGGATTAAACCTGGGATGTGAAGATCAGCAACTACGTTTAGCAATAAAATAAAAAAATAAATAAAAAAAGTATTACATTACAGTAAATCATAATCATGTTTTTCAGGTCTCGGAGACCAGGAAGCAGAAGCAGACCCATAAAGTGTCTGAATAATAATAACAACGTCAGTGAGACTAGAATGGAATGTACGCGCTGGAACACGATAACAGACCGGATCTCTTCGTTCCATCGGAACTTCTTCCGGGGTCCAACGACCCGCTTCCCGCTCTTCTCCTCCCCCTCCTCCTCTGAGCCGGCCTTCTCCCTCTGTTCCCTCTCCTTCCCATCCTCCACCATCCTGGGAGGGACGGACAGGCAGACAGAGAGAGAGACAGACAGGCAGAGAGACAGGCAGGCAGAGAGACAGACAGGCAGGCAGAGACAAGCAGATAGACAGGCAGAGAGACAGACAGGCAGGCAGAGAGAGAGAGACAGACAGAGAGACACATATTCTCTGAGTCCCAGCAGACAGAAGGACGCCCACAAACAACTACATATGCAATGACATTTTGTAACTGTAGGTGGCGCCAAAATGCTGTGTGTGTGTCTGTAGGTGGACAATAAAGTGGTATTCCATTTTTATATCCATGTACAATGTTATTGTTGCTCAGTCTTGATAGGACCGTGGGCTAAATGATTTGTCCAATGAGAGCCGTCAATAGGCCAGTCTATTGAAAACACTGCGTGGGTTTTCGATGGTTGCCAGGGCGACTTACCTGGCGACCTTGGCGTCAGCGTGGGCCTGGCAATCGTCATGGTAACGGGCGATCTGCTCTGGCATAGCTTTACCGATGGCCTCCTTTAATCTCAACATGGGTTCCTGAACACACACACACACAGCATACTGTTCATACACACACAATCAGAAAGTTACAGCAAATCAGCTCAGAGAGACTCAAACACACACACAGTCTCACCTGGGCGAGCAGTTTCAAACACACACACAGTCTCACCTGGGCGAGCAGTTTCTTGACCCGTTTGAGGAGTGTGTCTCGGCTGCAGGGCAGGAAGGAGGCCAGGTGTGTGTACACCTTAGAACGCACCTGACCACTCAGGTGACGACACTGCAGCTCAATACTGACACACACACACACACACACGTTATTCCCATCAGCCTAACTCCTTCATTCTAATCTTATACATCGTCGAGTTATAAAACATAGCATTTGGAAAAAAAAGGACACCTGATCATGTAGACATTTGATTATGCAATAAAACAATTAGAAAGCGGATCGTTGGGTCGGTATTGAGGGGTCACCTACTCCAAGACAATGGCATTGATCTCCTGAGTGAAGAACCTGAGCTTCGACTCCCCTTCCAGGCCCTTTGCAGCCTGCACAATCAAGCCATCAACAAATCAACAGATCTCAAATCAACCATCCAATCAATATCTTAAAATCAACCATTCAAAATCAACGATTACGATCTAAAACCAATGCATGAATTAATCAATCAATAAATAAATCAATGACGGCATCAATGGCAGCATAAGCACACACTGTAATGTAAAGCCTACTAACTCCATACCAGAGCGAGGTCTTTGATCCTCCCCTCCAGAGCCGAGGGCAGCCCCTCAGGTAGGGGCAGAGGTTGGGGCTGAGGGACAGGGGGGGTCTGGTTCTGGGACTGGGTCTGGGGGACAGAGGGGGTCTGGGACTGGGTCTGGGGGATAGAGGGGGTCCGGGACTGGGTCTGGGGGACAGAGGGGGTCCGGGACTGGGTCTGGGGGATACTGTGTTTGTTGGAGATGGTCTGGGCTGATCGGTCCAGGACCTGGTTTTGGTTCTGGTTCTGGGTTTGGGGCAACAGAGGCGGCTTCTTGGTCTGTCTTTCGACATCGGGAGGATCTGCGTTCGCTCCGTGGTCGAGGGGGTTCTCGGTCGCGGCGTCCAGCAGCGTGTCCAGATCCAGGTCAAAGTCCACCGTACTCGCCGCCTGGAGAAACGCGCTGTCATTGGTCGATCCGAGCAGGCTGAGGAGAGGGTCCGCCATCGCACTGCCGGCCCCGCCCCCGGCCGCGTCCGCTGGGCCCAGAGGGATTGTGGGAAGGCCGGGGAGGCGTGGCGGGTCCTGGGTCGTCTCCAGAGGCGGCCTCGGTTTCTCCTCCTCCTCCCTTTTTAGTTTTTCTTTCTCCTTTTGCTTCTGGAACTTCTTCAGCATGTCTGTGACGCTCAAAGGTCCAGCAAGCTTCTTCCTCTTCTTCTTCTTCACCTTCTCCTCTGACCTGGTCATCAGTAAAACACTGGGGGGCCACAGAGAGAGAGAGAGAGAGCATACAAAATGGCTTCCCAATAATGTCTGGGTAATAAAGCTGACAATTGTTAATAATGAACTACGATAAGACTGATGAGCAACTGATATCCCTCCCTCCCTCCCTCCCTCCCTCACCTCAGGTTGGGATCCACAGGGCAGCTCTTCACCTGCCCTTCTACCCTTTTCTTCTTCTTCGGCTTCAACTCTTCCCCTTCCTTAAATTTTCGTTTCTGAAAGAAGAACACGTTGCAGTGTTGACGCTCTACAGAATCAAAAAAGGATTGAATAAATCCACCCCCCCCCAAAAATAAATAAATAAACGCAATTCACTTCTACAACCTTTTAGGCATTTATGGCATTTAGCAGACGCCTTTCTCCAAAGCGACTTACAACAAATACATTTCATCTATCCATCAGTCATCATATGACAAAGCAATCAATGCTAGAGATGTTCGCAGGTGGAAATATTCAACCTGCTTCCTCCACATCCCAAGCCACATAACACTGACGTTGAGACGTTGAGTACGACCTACGTTAGGACGACCTACGTTAGGGGTCTTGAGTCTTTTATTGTTCGTCGTGAAGTCGCTGTCCGCCTCCGTGTCCGAGGCCTGGCGGAACTGGAGCGGTCCAGAGTTGATGTAGAACCCCCCAAACTTGGTGGTGAGGGAGGACGGCACGAACTCATCGTACTGCGGGGGGGGGGGGGGGGGGGGCATAGTTTAGTGGCCTGGGTCGATCCAGTGGTCTAGCACACTAATGCACATACTGCATCATCACAAGGTTCCTGGTTCGATCCCGACCCTCGACATATCTTGCATGCCTGCCATCCCTCCTCTCTCTCCCATCCTTCCTGTCAATCTCTACTGTCTCTGTCCCAATAAAGCAGAAATGCCCTAAAACATATTAAAAAATAACAAAAATAACATCACAGCCAATGTGACACCAACATGGGCATCGCCTCAGAACCCAGGAGAGTATGACTTTGCGCTCCCTGCCCAGAGGACCTGTCTGGAACAGGGTGAGTGCAATAGTCTGGTAGACATAGGGCTGCTGGTTCAAGGCCCACTTTTATTAACTTTTTTGCCCTGCATACACACAGTTTACAATAACACATAATACACATTCAAAATTACAACATTATAAAAACTAATTTTTCAATAAAGAATTCATCAGTTTAAACTGTCCCAGCGGCACCAGAGCAACCAACTGAAATGTTCTCTGCCGATTGTTGTCAAATCACCAAGTCGTATAAACGTAAATGTTTGGTCAGATCAAACTTACTGCCTCGGTGTTGTCAATGAAGGAGTCGTCGTCGTCGTAGCCGAAGCCGATATCAACCAGATCCTGCATGCGGTCCTTTTTACGCTTCTTTCCACCAGTTTGCCCACCCTGGCGACAAGGAGGCGGTGAATTAAGGACACATTCAAACTATCCGGTTCCAACATCATAGCCCATGTAAACGCATGATATTCACTATCAAATTATTACAATTGTACTCACATATTTCTCCTCAAACTTTCTAGCAATAGCTTCTAATTCCTCCTTTTCTCTGTTTTCTTCTTCCCCCAATGTGCTTGGTGGGTGTTCCTTTGTAACGGTCTGGACAAGAATGAGGTTCAATGTAAGCAGGTAGGCCTATTCCTGATCATCTATTTACAAGTGTAATCTTAGGCTGAATCATATTACCTTCTGGGCTAAATGACGTCAATCGTAAACAACTGTTTTACTTACTTGTTTTTTCCCGAGTTCAGGAAAGCAGAACTCTGGACATCGTCTTTGGTCCGGTTCGAAAAGCGTCAGGACATAGCGAACAGTTGGCTGGTGTTTTTCGGTCGGACTGCCCTGCTGTAAATTCCCCTGCAGGTCAGCCGCAGGTGGAGCAGGACTGACGACCACTGGTTTGGGGGGTGAAGCTGGTTTGGCCCCGGCCGAGGGCAGAGGGACGTTGTTGGAGAGAGTCGTCAGCTGGATTCTTCGCGGTTCGGCCATCGCAGCAGCGACGAAGGACGCAGTCAGCAGTGAAACGGGTCAGAGGACAACTCAGATACGCCTGTCATCAACACACACCGCATGGCAAACACGGCAGCCTAATGAGGCCCAGGTGTCTCCGTCCACTGCGCTTGTCAAAGGTGTGATTTAACTTCCTTCCACACCTGTGGAACAGTCTAAGCCTGGGCCATATCCCTACAATATATATGTCATTTATAATATAATATAATAATCCCTACACGTGTTGAATGTCGAGATGTGTGCCAATGACGATAGTTAGTTTAGCGTCATTTAACCCGCTTGCCTGCATACATTCAGAATACATTCACTCACTACATAGAGGTAACCGTAGCCTATTTACGGAGAGGGTTAAGGACAATAACCGTTCAAAATAAATGACTGGTTTGGTTGCTTGATGTGGAGTAGAGTGGCATGGCTAACCACATGTTGTAACATCTACAGAACGAGCTATCAGCCTCATATGCAATCAAATGCATGTGTTAGAAATCGCGTACCCTGCGGTGACACTGATGAATCCGCAGCAAAACGTATAAAACGGTAGTCTTACAGCACACGGCGTTGACAGAAATGACAGTCCTTTCCTGCCTGTCTGTCATATCTCAATTCGACCGCCATTAGAAAAAACAACCGCTTCGTCATCACACTGAGCGGCGACTCCGTTTCTGCGTCACCCACACAGAACAGCACTAGAATAGAAAAGCCGCACCGGTCTCTTCCAACCAGCCCAACCAGCGTCTGTCTGTATTTCTATGCTTTCAGCACCACAGACGTGTGGACAGCGGCTTCTCGTACCGTCCCAAACGCAACAAAGATTAGGTTATACGCACCAAAATCGCCGTTTCTTGCGTACAAATTGAGCAGCTTATTCCTTGCGAGTTGAAGATGTGTTTATTTGTTTCTTTAGAGTTTGTTTTAGGAGGATAGACTCGGCCTATATGATGATGATTATGATAGCCTACATCATGAAATAGATATTTCTTCGTGTCATAGAGCCTAATACCTCAATTATAAACCTTTTGGGACATCAGCTCAGTGTCTCTTAATTGCGATGAGGCTTGAGAAACGGGGGCCGGAGGCGCGTGTTTAAACGAGTTTAATTAATTACCCGCGCGCTCTTAATTACAAACGAACCGTAAGTGCCTGCGCGCGCTCATCAATTTAATTGTCCTATTTCGGTTATTAACCCAGATTTCACTACCGACGTTCATTAAATAGCCTACCTCGGTTAGCCTATATATTGAGTCCTGAAAGGAAATCTGTCCATTCCTGTAATATCAGAAGGCTATAAAAAAAATATATATATATTTGCCTATTACCGATTCAAAGTCCTATATCTATATTTATAGGGACTATAAACCTAATCTGTTGATGAAACGTCCTCCATTATGCGACTCCGTTATATTTTACCGTCGCTTTGATGAAGTTCGTTTTCATTTCAATCGAAAGTTAAAGGTTTAGGGCCTACAGGTAGGCTGCTAGGCCCACGGCAGGCTTCGGTGCATGGCTTAGATACACGAAACGCAATTGAAACCTATCTGTGCGTTTCTAATAAAACCAAAATCAAGTTAGGTCCCTGGGAAAGGACACATTTTCAAGTCGAATCTTATTTGTTCTCGTTCCATGTATTCCATTATTACCTGTGGAAAACACTCAGACTAGAATGTCACTTTTTTATTTCATTTCGTTTATTTTAGACCTTTAACGTTTTGCATTTTAAAATGGAAATTGGAAACCTACAGGCTAAATATAGGTTACATTTAGGCAGGCTAATATATGTTTGGAATACAATGCAGCCAAATCCACTTGTTAAGTAGCAGGTACGCTGTAGTACTTATCGTCATCAGTAAACTCGAGCCACCATGAAAAAAGAGGCGCAATTAACCAAGCGGTAATGACTCGGATGGGCTTTACATCCACCGCGGTGGGTTATCCCGAGGAACACCGCCCATCATTTAACCGAAAATCAGTGTTCAAAGCCCGGATCGGACAGCGGCTCAATCCCACGACAGTTGTGATTAACGCAACACTGGGTTTTAAGCTGCAGTATTTGCCAAACCAATTTTTAACCCTCCGACATGACACCCGTGCGTAATTGGACGGTAGACTCGTCGTGTGTGTGTGTGTGTGTGTGTGTGTGTGTGTGTGTGTGTGTGTGTGTGTGTGTGTGTGTGTGTGTGTAAAAGAGAGAAAGAGAGAAAAAAAGTGTTCTAAAAGTGAAAGATTTAGGAGCTCCTTTGAAGTCTCTTTTCAGAAGCTGCTTTTGATATAGGCTTGGGAATATCCACACTGTATGAAGTCAGTAGCATATTGTACGTATATATTTGAATAAGGCAATATGAAAATGCCATGCATAAGGTATCCCAAGTGCTAAGAGGAGACATATACCAGCTATCAAGCAAATATTTTAGAACTCTCCCAAATACATCCTCCTTCTCTCTCTCTCTCTCTCTCTCCCCCCCCCTCTCTCTCTCTCTCTTTCTCTCCCTCCCTGTCTCTCTCTCTCTCTCTCTCTCTCTCCCCCCCCTCTCTCTCTCTCTTTCTCTCCCTCTCTCTCTCTCTCTCTCTTTCTTTGTAAAGTGTGTGTGTGTGTGTGTGTGTGTATGTGTGTGTGTGTGTGTGTGTGCGTGCGTGCGTGAGATTAATTTACATTTGCATTTATGGCATTTAGCAGATGCCTTTATCCAAAGCGACTTACAACAAATACATTTGTCTAAGTAAGTGAATCATCTATCCATCATAAGAAAAAGTAATCTATGCTAGGACCAAGGGCCATAGGCAGTCACAATGCTAGAAGAAGAGATTTGGTATACAGAGAGAACAGTAAAGGCCCAAGGACAGAACCCTGGGGGACCCCAGTTGTGAGGGCTCGTGGAGAGGACAGCGATCCTCTCCACGTCACCTGGTAAAAGCAATCAGCCCGGAAGGATGCAAACCAGGAGAGTGCAGAGCCAGAGATGTCCAGTTCTGAGAGGGTGGAGAGAAGGATCGGGTGGCTTACTATGTCGAATGCAGCAGACAGGTCCAGAAGAATGAGAACAGAGGAGAGGGAGGAAGCTCGACCAGAGTGGAGGGCCTCCATGACAGCAAGGAGAGCAGTCTCAGTAGAGTGCCCAGCCTTAAAGCCGGATTGGTGAGGATCAAGGAGGTAGTGAGACAGTTGGTTAGAAACAGCACGTTCAAGGGTTTTAGATACGAAGGAGAGAAGGGATACCTGTCTGTAGTTATGGACAGCAGACGGGTCAAGAGTTGGTTCGTTCAGAAGAGGCTTGACTCTGGTTGTCTTGAAGGCAGCTGGGACAGGTCCTGTGGATAGAGAGGAATTGATTATGGTGGTAAGGAACTTTGGTCTTTGGAGATGGATTGGAGAAAGGGGGAGGGGATAGGATCGAGGGGGGGCAGGTGGTTACCCGCTTGGATGTGACCAGTTTTAGAATATCATCAGGGGAGAGGGGGGAAAGAGCTGATAAACCAGAGACCGAGTGTAGCACAGTGGGTTTAGGAGGAGTGGTAGCAGTGTTGGTGAGAGGTAGAGAGAAAGAGCTGCTAATGTCATCAACCATCTTTTCAAAGTAGGTGACAAAGTCATCCGCAGACAGGGAGGAGGGAGGAGGGGGAGGAGGTGGGTTGAGGTGTGAGGAAGATGTGTTTCCTTGGGTCAGAGGCAGAGGATTGAATATTGGAATGGTAGTAAGAAGCTTTAGCAGCTGATGCAGATGAGGTGTAGTTGAGGAGGAGAGAGAGAGAAGGTTTTTCTCCATTTCTTCTTAGATCAAATAGAATAAAAATATGTAGTAGTTTGGCCTTCCTGTCAGGCCTTCCTCGATGGACTACACAGATTAACTCCTTCGTCTTCGTGTCAGGAGGCTGTCGCTCTTTGACCGTCAGGATAGAAATGCAGATTCTGTAATTGCTGATGACTTAGCATCGGCCCCTCCCACCTAACGATCAGTTAATGACCAGACAGGTTTCACCACTCAATCCCAAATGTATTAGTCCTGGTCCAAGGTGAGCAGGAGTTAAATACCTTGCAGAATAGTTTCAGGCCCTCCCACTGGAGGTTGACAGCAATTGGCTTCAACTAGATAGCTTTCTACAGAAACTAGGTCCCAGAGCTTAAGGCAAAATAGCCACATCAAAACACAGCAACACTACCAACAACACACTGACTTTAAACAAGATTAAATTAATTTACTTAGTCTAGAGAACAGGCTTCACCACTCAATCCCAAATGTATTCTATATTCCTCTGCTGTTCTCCTATTATATACAGTGTGTGTGTGTGCGTGCGTGCCTTCTGCATGTGTGTGCATGTGTGTGTGCGCATGTGTGTGTGCGTGTGTGTGTGTGTTGCACACTTGACTATACAGATACCAGCCTTCACAAACAGACAGCATCAAATCAGCTGTAACTGTGTTTAGGAACATTCTCTCATTTCTGTTACTGATCCTCTTTCATGGAGCTGTGAGTCTCCCAGTCTCAGCTTTACTTAGTCTTGTGAATCATCAGGGTTTTTTCGAAGCAAGTCTTCTGCTCTCGATGATCAAAAGCAGCGAAATCAATCAACAAGCTGAGCCATTCCCTGGTCTAGATGTGCAGAAGCCTTTAAAGTTTAGACCATTTACATAATCCACTTATGTCATCACAGTATTACTCCTCTCTCTCACTCTCTCTCTCTCACACACACACGCGCACACACACACACACACACACACACACACACACACACACACACACACACACACACACACACACACACACACACACACACACACACACACACACCAGTTAGCAGAGAGTGGGTTTTATTTCAGAAATGTAAAAAGAAAAATCTCAACATGTTAAAGAGCTATACTGAATCAGGCGAGTGAGATCGTAGAGTTGAAGAGGGCAACGATGAATTGAAATAGACACGACCGTAAGGCCAGATGTATCAGGTCACGTGTCTGAGTTTTATTTCTTTTTATTGACAGTTATGAATTGATAGCGCAACGTAGTCTCCAATGGAATACGTTCTGGGGGATCGTTTCTGCAGACCTATGCGGTCCGGGGGGTGGTATTATCTGGCTACACCAGCGTTTGACCACCTGTTTTGACGTCAGATACGTCTAAAACTAAAGTTACGTTGCGTAAGAGTAACGTGAATTACGACTGGCGTGGCGGCTCGGCAGTATAGGCATTGACTTCGAGTGGTTAAGGTTAGGCGTTCACTTTAAGTGGTTAAGGTTAGGCGTTCATTTCGACTGGTTATGGTTAGGGTAAGTTGTCAGGGGAAAGCGTATTTAACTGTCAGTACAGCTAGATAATACGACCACACAGATCGTATCCTTTGGTCTGCAGAAACAGTCCCCCAGGGCGTAATAATTTGGAGACCGTGACTTTTTGGACTTTTGAGAGCCGGGCTGCAATGTGCTTGTTTCATCAACAGGGGGCGCCAGAGGTCCACTGCAGCTCACGGCCCTGTTTGGATCCTCTCAAAATGCAACCTCCCTTTCTCTCTCCCTCGAATAAACCACTGATCGGACATGATAGGATTGGTGAAAGCAATGCAGTTGAAAGCTTTGATAGCCAGGTCAGTGATTGCCAGGCTAGTGATTACATTCAGCAAGGGAGGAATTCAGGAATTATCTATTTTGAAAGTATTCGCGAACACTATCGAGGCGTGTCCACAGGGTACCACGGGGTAAGAACCGGGAGTTGAGGATATACGTTGAACACGGCCGTGTTCGGTAATGTTTACAAACGTTTCCGTGTTGAACGGGACGTTCTCTGTCTCGGCATGGCTAGTGAAGATGGGTTAACCCTAACCCTAACCCTAACCCTAACCCTAATGAGTCCCCAAAGCCTGCTTTAAAATGGTTCCTCATTCTTTATGCCGCATGACGACCTCATATGCTCATCGTAGGTGAATGGAGAGGGTTTTATTTCAGGAATGTACAAATGTCGTTGATGTTTATTGATGTTGTAGAGCTGCTCTTCCTCAGGAATTTCGTTGCGTTGTGTACTTCTATATGATGTAATGACAAATAAACGAGACTTGACTTGATGTGGGTCCACTTTCCGTCGAGTTATAAGGACAGTATGTTGTCTTGATCGGACATGATAGCATTGTGACTGCCTATGGCCCCTGGTCTGAGCATTGATTACTTGATGGATAGATGATTCACTTACTTAGACAAATGTATTTGTTGCAAGTCGCTTTGGATAAAGGCGTCTGCTAAATGCCATAATTGTACATGTAAATGTAAGTGGTCTTGCCCTTAAGAAAAGGAGTCGAGTAAAGATGCCAGAAAAGGATTCAGGCATATAAACACGACCCCCGTTCCAAAACAAAAAAAGCACGTACATTTAATGAAATCTATAAAGGCCCACCATTCAATCTCACAGTGTGAATTAAATGATGTCCATTATCATCCGTGGCTAACACGACGCACCGGCCCCAATCACATCGATAAACACGACTTTTAAATGGTTCCTAAAGTGCATTTGCACTCAGACTGAAACTCAGCCACCCACTACACCACCACTTTACACAACCACACACACCACACACACCACACACACACACACACACACACACACACACACACACACACACACACACACACACACACACACACACACACCACACAACCACACACCTTGTTTCAAACGAGAGAGAAACAGTCTCTCTTTGTTTAAGTGCTTTCACGTACTTAAAATGTATCTATTTATTTGTTCGGTCGATCAAGGGCTCTCTGCCATGTAATATGTGTCATATGTCATATCATCAAGCTACGCTAATCCCTTTTATAAAAAAAGAAAGGCTGGCATATGTATTTCCACATATAAGCTTACTAAACCTAAGGCTTAAATACACATATTTATCTGTGATAACATATAGGCCTAGATTATTTTTCAACCCGATAACAATATGTCACTATATTCAGCGTTATTGACAATGTTAATTGCGTGCATTTATTACGCTTTTGATATATTGTAGGGTCCGGGTCTGTCGCCATGCTGAACTCTGGTGGCTGGCTCTCAGTTAAGCGTTTGGATTGGATTTCGCTTCCGCTGAATTGACTTTGACAATTACAATGGCGGATAATTGCAATCTGTCGCCGTATATTCGGTGTTAACATATCACAAACTTATCCTAACGTGATTCACTCCACATATGCTCTGTTTTACATACCGCACCCCCACTTTGCAATTATAACCGAATTTCACGGTGTGGGCTTTTAATGCTAATGTGGATCCTTTTCTGGCCCACGGGCCGGCGTGACAGCCAGCGAGATAGAGAGAGAGAGAGAGTGTGTGTGTGTGTGTGTGTGTGTGTGGGGGGGGGGGGGGTAGAGAGAGAGAGAGTGTGTGTGTGTGTGTGTGTAGGGGGGGGGGGGGGTAGAGAGAGAGAGAGGGATATTCAATAATAAACTGGAGAGGAGGATCAGATTGCGCGCCGCCTTTGTTTAACCAGCCTCTCCTCTCAAACGAGTTAATGGGACGGAAGATATTGGCACCCCGCGCGGCCGGCGCGAGGCCGACAGAAGCGCCGAATTAAAAAGGTGTCAATAATAATGTGCACGAGACAATGAGCTAAAACACACACGGGCCGCGAGCGGGACAAAGGCGGACAGATGGAGAGGGTGGGCTGGGTATGTGTGTGTGTGTGGAGGGGGGGTCCAGTGTGTGTGTGTGTGTGTGTGTGTGTGTGTGTGTGTGTGTGTGTGTGTGTGTGTGGAGGGAGGGTCCAGTGTGTGTGTGTGTGTGTGTGTGTGTGTGTGTGTGTATGGGGAGGTGGGGGTCCAGTTCGTGACAGGGACCCCATCAGTCGAGGATCAGAGCGGGGAAATTGGAGGACAATGTTGGGGGAATAATTTAAACCGATTTGGGAGGCGAGTCCCCGAAGTGAATAATTTAGTCGTTGATTAACTAGACTAAACAAGAGCCAATATTAATTAACTAATTCCGAGCGGGAGACGACGCTGAAAGCGGGTTCTTTGTTTTCAATAAACCTTTTTTAAAGTTAGGTTATGGGTTTTGGATTAGAACACAGAGCGCCTACATACAAAAAAACATATGTCTCTGGGAAAACTTTATTCTATAAAGGCAAAAGGGTAGGACATGTAAAAGTTAAATGGATTTTATCAGCCCAGAAATGCACAAGCCAGTCTTCCGTGGGAGACTATGTAGCAATGCAGCCTGTCTCAGTCTCGCAGGGCGCGTGACACAGCACTTAAAGTGAATTTATGAAATGGACGCACCCACGCACGCACGCGCACGCGCAGGGACACACGCACACACACACACACACACACACACACATAAACACACACACATAAACACACACACACACACACACACACACACACACACACACACACACACACACACACATAAACACACACACTTGTCCTTAGGCGGTAGTTTATCCCAAACACAGCCAGCTATATGAAAAAGCATCACTCACCATAACAGTTTTAGACTGAAACACCGCTAGGCGGCGCTCTGAACCCAATCATTGTGTCAAGCCCTGCTTAGTTTAATTAAGGTTTAAATTGGGTGAATTTAATGAACGTAATTAGCCACGATAACGGCTTTAATTGATAAGTAATTATCTGCCTTATGATACCTTATTTATTCTCCGGCTCAGTCTCGGTAAACTGAACCCGTGTCTCATCCGTTCCTAATTTATTTAACAACATCTTATCCTAATATATTTACAACATTTTGTTTAATGTAAACAAGCAATGTGGAATTATTGGGCGTATAATATTGCATGGGGCTATCATATGAATTATGTAATCTCTATCGTGAAGAGGAATAGGCCTACCATTTCCACTAATGAAACAGGAACATCAGCCAGTACATCAGAGCGATAGGCCGACTAGGCCTAAAAAAAACAGTTATGGACACTTTATCACACCAACTTCCTACTTTTTGGAGCCCAAGGCCTAGTAAATGCAGTTGGTTTATTCCTCCATACATTACTTATAAACGTAAATGCAGTTGGTTTCTAACTTTATACATTACAAGGTAACCTTTCCTGGTCTTTAGGCAGGAGAACTGTTTCCAGTGTTCAGGTTATCATCATCAGTTGTCTCCACGTGCCTCGGAACCCTCGCTCTCACTTCCGGGCAGCTCGTGAGCGCACGAGGCTATTCATTTGGCTGAGCGCGCGGGGACGTAAACGAGAGGCGCGTTAACCCGATTCCGCGTAATTAAAACATCTTTCCTCGTTTACGATGTGGATATAAGTAGGCCTCCCGGGGTTTGGGCTTCCTTCCTGCCTTCCACCGTTCCACCAGCAGATGGTCGGTCGGGCTCGAGCCCACCGGCCGGCCGGGAGGAGGCTGATAAAAGTTGACGGGAGCTCTTTTCTTCTTTCAGATCCCAACCACGTGTGCCGCCATCCCGGGAGGGGATAAGGGAGCGCGATAACAAAGGAGACGTTAACCACTCAACATCCCACCCCTTCCCACCCTGGCCAGAAGCACACACACACACACACACACACACACACACACACACACACACACACCACACAAAGATGATGATGAATGATGTGGCAGTGGGATGGATATTACAGTGTGACGTAACCAAGGAGTTTAGACATGAGGTTGGAATTTGCTCGATCGAATGTTGATCATTCAATTTAAGCCACACCAACTAAGACAACAGCTCCTAAAATGCGAACCAGTCAATGTTTAGACGAAGACGTTTGTTTAAACATGTAAACATGACAACAAAACCGTTTTACTGGTTGACACTGAAGGAGAAATCTGTCCAACATTCTCTAAAACATACATTTGTGTACATTTCCATTTATATACAACAAGCAGGCCTATAAAGTTGTAGTTGCAATCGTTGCGTTTAAGGAATTAAGGAGACGGTTACAGGAGAAATGAAATGATATCCAGCAACGCTCAGGTTTGAGATGTGTTTCAGGTTTAAGAGGATTTCTGTACGTTTCAGTCTCTATTCATCTTCTATGTTCTTCGGGTACACATATTTATCTGTAAAACATAATCCATACGAAGAAATGTCCTCATAACAGCCGTCAATTGACTGAGAAGTTAACCATTTAACATAAATATGGACGCAGGTTTCAGCCTATAGGCCGACCGTTGCCTACTTAAAAAAACTAATTAAACAAATGGAGTGAAACGATGACAATATGTACTGCTAAAATTCATCAACTTAATTCCAAAAGAAAAACATTGGAGACACCGGTAATTCATGCAGAAAATGAAACCCCCTCCACCGCGTGCACGGATATGATATCAGCTGCGCAAAAACGACCGTTTTAAAAATGCATGAAAATGCCTCCACCGTTTAAGGCGAAAGTAATTCCATCTGAATTGAGTCTCTTTGAAGCCGTCATAAATGAATAAAATACACAATGGCACTATTATATTCCATGTCATTAAATAATGACATTTCTAACTGGTGTATTATTCCACACTATTAGACTCATAAGAGTTGGGGGAAAGTTATTTCGACAAAACTTCCATTTCCATGCGTTCTGATTTCTGAATGTCTCAAGTTGTTTGTCAACGAGGACGATAATAAATTGAGCAACAGTTCTTTTTCCCGCCCAAATGAACACTAAAGAAACACTTGCAGCCAGAGCAACAAAAAAAAACTATCCACTCGCACTAATCCAAGCTTTACACATGTGTTTGTTGGACAAGAAGGCCTGCTTCTTACAGCGCGCTCGAGTGTGTCCTCTGGTCTCGACGCCGGAGCCGCAACAGCGTGTTTAGGCTGCACGAGAGGGCATCCACCGGCCGGCTGGACGTAGTTATCTTTGGACTTTTGGGTTTTGTTTAGGAAGAATATCCAGGCCTACAGCAGACTACAGTAGCCTACTGTTCACACTATAAAGGCCACTTCTACCCCCCCCCGCCCCCCCCCCCTCCCTTTACTCAAGGTAACTCGGAGGCAGTTTGAGGATGAGAAACTAGGTTAGCCGAGGATTTGTCGCTATTTTCTCTTGTTGGATTTTTTTTTTCCAACGGGTAAATTGAAGTTGTATTATGAGGAATAAGTCAAATTGCAAACACCCGTTCCTCTCCTCCCTCTCTCCTCTCCTCCCTCTCCCCCTCCTCTTCACTCTCCGCCACCTTCATCATAAGCGCGCGCGGTGATTAACGGGAGGGAGAATGCAGCCGGTGAAATATATGCAAATGATTCCCCTACAAAGGCTGCGCACAAATTGGCGTCACCATTTCTCAAATTATATCATTACGATATTTTGAAAATGTTAATTTGCAGAGCGGATTTCCCGCGGGAGTTGAGTAAATTAGGTCTATTTCCGTATTCTCTCAAAGCAGTAGAGAGAGGGAGAGAGAGAGAGAAAGAGAGAGGGAGAGACAGAGAGGGGGAGAGAGAGAGAGAGAGAGAGAGAGAGGGAGAGAGAGAGAGAGAGAGAGAG
>NC_139676.1:503197-508197 GCF_951799395.1 Argentina silus | reverse complement strand
GAGAGGGCTAGTAGGCTAAACGCGTTTCCTTTAGCCGTTGGTGACTTGAACGATGGGGAAATCTGGGAATCTATTATTGTTTTGTAAGGGCGCGCCAGATACGTGTGTGAGATGTATACGCAAAAAAACCAAAACATGTTCCGTCTGTTTTGAAGAATTTAACTGGATATCAATCAGTTGGCTACTTCCCCCCCCCCCTCACCCCTTCCCTCACCCCCTCCTCCCCCTTACGCTGTGTTGTGACAACGCTGATATTGTTTAGAGAGGGTGGTGTCAGGTGTAATTAGCAATAGATATGGTAAAAAAACATTTTTTTTTCATTCCCTTCTTCTCCTACGAACTGCGCCTCTGACGTCACAGGGCGATTAACGTTTCTTATTGGTCCCAAATTCCCCGAGCCGGGGGCCTAATTAGGTGGGTTGGAAAGGAGAGAGAGAGAGAGAGAGAGAGAGAGAAGAGGGTTGACGTCTCGGTAGTAAAAGTAAAAAGCCTGTGTCTGTGTCCGCCCCTATACTATAGCCGCGCGCTAGTGTCTGACTACTGTCCTCCCCTCCTCGCTTCTTCATCCCCCTCTCCTCTCCTCCTCTCTCTCTGTATGTTCACCCACAATCCCTCCGTCAGCATCCTCACTTCGGCCCCGCCACTGCCCGGGCGAGCATGGACAGCCGGATACTCGAGCACCCTCACGCCCAGTTCGGAGGCTCCCTGGGCGGCATGGTCGGCTTTCCCTACCACCTCAGCCACCACCACGTCTACGAGGTCGCCGGCCACCACCTCCAGTCCGCGGCCGCCGTCCCCTTCTCCATAGACGGATTACTGAACGGCTCCTGCTCGGCGTCCGTGGCGAACTCGAACTCGCTTTTATCGTCCGGTTGCGGGCTGAACGGAGATAGCCAGCATTACAAACTCTCAGGTAAGACTACGGAGGAGTGTTTGGAGAGAGAGAAAAGAGCGAAACGCGTTTTTGGAATATTGTTTAATAATAATGTAGGCGGTGAATGTTGAGCTTTCGTTGCAATGACCGATGGATCTTTCTGGGGTTTTGATGCTGAAATAATAGGCCTATATACGTGTTTGTAGGCTACTCTGAATGTAAACGCAATTATGGATATATATATTTAAAAAATAAATTACATCATGGATACGTAAATAAATGATAACAAGGCATTAAACTGAGCAGTATATATGCAGTTTACTATAGAGCAGGTATACTTGCTTTGATCACGGATTATGGGGCTGTTCAAAATGGCTTGCGGTTTAATAAATACATATAATACAGTAACACTTCAAGTAGGCCTATGCTTGGCATATTCTCTTCTTTCAAAATGTGTCCAAATACAGAATATTACAAAATGCAAATGGGAGGGTAGCCAGAGAAAGTCTCCTGTCATTTTTCAACAGCTCAAGGAGGTAGAAAGAACTACAACAAAGCACACATTCAGCAGTTCTCACAACTCAATCGATGGTGCCTTTTTTCTTTACGAGCAATTTGCCTTGTGCCATTTAACCCGTGCCGGAGAGGCTGTTGTTGTTGTCTTGTTTACCGAGGCCTCATGTCGTTGACGCCGCATTTCTTCCTATTTCTCTCCCTCTCTCCGTCTCTCTCGTTCTCCGCGGTTCCGTCGTAGATTCGGGGGACCTGGATAAGGACAGCCCCAGCTGTAAACGGAGACGCACACGGACCAATTTCACCGGCTGGCAGCTCGAGGAGCTGGAGAAAGCGTTTAACGAGAGCCACTACCCGGATGTGTTCATGAGAGAAGCGCTCGCCCTCAGACTCGACCTCGTGGAATCCAGGGTTCAGGTAAAAATATGGATATATATTTATATATTTTTGCAAAAACAATATTATTTCCATTATTTGTTGGCGTCATGTTTGGTGTTTTCTGTCACAACAAAATACTAGGTCATTTAGGTTCTTCATATATAGCCGACATTTTACGCACAAAAACAAACATATTCAGTGGACAAGGGGTGTCAATATATGTGTTATTGAACGCAATTGGTTTGTGTAATTATCAGGCCTCGTGCAGGCCTCTCTCCTTTATCAATAAACCCCATACTGAGACAGCTATTTGTCAATTATCACACCATCAATAAGGGCCCTTTTGAATTATGCATTCGAGCAGGCTATTGATTTATGGGGTTATAAAAACAGAGGGCTATTCACTGTGCTAACGAAGACACAAAGACTGCAATACGAGGAATAACTAATTATTTTATCATTATGATCTTTTGAGGTATTTCAGAAGATAAATTGTCCGTTAGTAAAACCTCCTAATACTTTTTATTTGAATTGACAGAGCCTGTACATTTTTATGTCTTTAAGATTAACGTACATTTCTGATATTTCAACTGTGATCAAAATGTTTATTTTGTATATTATTAAAATGTATATTATTATTATTATTATTATTATTGTTATTATTATTATTATATAATACATAAATTACATATGAACCCCCAATAATGTAATGATTATATATACTATCATTTAACCTAACATTATTATCATTATTTCCATTTCTATAATTATTTATTTATCTCAATGTTACCATTATAGTATTGTTTTCTCCTATTAATAATAATTCATATCACCATATATACTTCTACGAAATGATTAATATGTAAAATGATATTCCAATTATTTCCTTGGGAACATTATGAAATCATGAAAAAAAAACCTGAAAAAATATCAGACTTCAAAAATAATGACGCGACAGCAAGAGCTTCATTAAACCTGCTGTTTCTCTGATTGGATTACGAGGACCAGTTCGTTTCCGGAAGTGTTGCAGAAACACCCCCTCTGACCTCTCCTTGGCGTGGAGACTTTACCCAATTTGCTCGGCAGACATAAAGTGAAACGGAGTCCCTTAACATCCCTTTAATACGATAATGAGCAGGTTTTATCGACAAGGCTGTCTGGTCCTTAAATCCAAGCGAGGGATAGGCCTACATCAGAGCGCACAAAATACACCATAGGCCCACAATAGGCAAAGCACACACATTTTAAAAACATTTTTAACGTCATTCACCCACAAGGATCGTGTCCTGTTGTTTTTGTGCGTAATATTGATATTTCTTGTTTTTCTTCTTTTTTTTTTTCTTCTTTTTTTTAAAAAACTTTTTCGCTGTTTGCTAATACCCAACATAGCCTACTGTAACTCAATGCAATGTATACATATTGATGCTGTTTGGTGTTTGGGGATGTTGTATTACCATGGCTGCGTGGAGAGAGAGAGAGAGGGAGAGAGAGAGAGAGAGAGAAAGCTTGGTGTATCTTGTTTGGGGATTTCGCTCCTAAACCTCAGATTATTGTTCCTCCAAGCTGCTTAGCGTTGCCTTTATCGCCAGGTTTGTGCGCGCAAAGATATAGCCGACATTAACAATTCATAAGAAACAGAGTACCATTGTCATGTATGTTGTTGGTGTCTCAACATCATTATGCGACATTCACGCCGCTTCTGAATGCTAACTCCCCGCGTTATCAGGGAGAAACATGCGGCAGTGTGTGCGCTTAGAGGCCGGGCGGTGTGGGCACACAGGCGGGGAGTCTCCTGGCCCGGGCCCGCTATGTGGAGCAGGAGGCTGGGAATAAATTGAGAGGGAAAAAGGCGAATTAGCCACGGTAGAATTAAACGTAATTGAGAGAATTACCGATTACATTGACTCAATTGACAATTAAAACCGGCGCATCTGTGCTCGTGGTGGATGTGTTGTGAGGCGCCTGGGCCTGTCAGGTGACATTTGGTGGACTTATTTGGTCGCCTGGTGTGTTTTGTTTCGGCTTTAGCTGCATTTAAGGCCGTCATTACGGGACTCCGAGAGATGGGGAGGATTTTAAATGACCTTTGACTTATTGTTTGTTTACTTATGGGCTTGAGCATTTTTTTCAACACCGATCTCAATTAGTTTTGAGCCATATGGATGCAGAGACACAGTCTGGCGTTGTCCGTCATTTTGAATAACATAACAATCAATATCCAATATGCGGTGTATGATTTGTTTACTAAAGCATATTTTTGTTTTGTTTTATATATATATATATATTTGTACTTTAGCCTCCTTAGCACATATGTCGGGCTTTCACAAATGGCACGAAATTTAGGTTGAGATATTCATTTTAAAATCAACATAATTTGTATTTTTATCCTTATCCTACAAAACACTATTTGAAATAAGACTATTTTATTATAGTCAATAGTAATTTAGTCAGCATGGTCTGAGGAGGAAACAGTTAAGACCTTAAGAAGTAAATCACGACTCGATTCTGTGGCCTGCAGCCTAAAGAAGCATCATTTGGAGAGGGGGAAAATTCTGTTTGACAAACAAGAAAATTAACAAAAGTAATTTCCCCGTTCTTGGCTGTGTGTGTGTGTGTGTGTGTGTGTGTGTGTGTGTGCGCGCGTGCGTGCGTGTGTGTAGGTTTGGTTCCAAAACCGGCGTGCGAAATGGAGGAAAAAAGAGAACACGAAGAAAGGCCCGGGAAGGCCCGCGCACAACTCCCACCCGACCACGTGCAGCGGCGAGCCCATGGACCCGGAGGAGATCGCGCGCCGGGAACTCGAGCGGGCCGAGAAGAAGAAACGGAAACAAGAACGGAAGCTGCTAAAGTCTCAGAACAAACTCCTCCACGGTGACCTCTTCCACACACCCGGTTCGGACAGCGACAGCGGCGTGTCTCAGATCACAGACAACGAGCAGCCGCTCTCGAACGGTAACGGCTCCCTACACTCGGAACCGTCGACGGGGCGACACCAAACCGAACCCAGCAGCTGTGACCAAACACGACCCGGACTAGGTCTCCTCCAGAACAACCAGAACCAAAGAACCACAGGGGGGCCGGAGCAGGAGCAGGTGTCCCCGGGCAGCACGCACGGTCCCGGGCTCGGCGGCTCCAGAACCGCGGGCCTCCAGAAACGGAACCCGTTCAGCGTGGAGAGCCTTCTGTCTGACGCGACGCCCAGACGGAAACCACCGCCGCTGGACTTCCCGTCTTT
>NC_139676.1:495697-498197 GCF_951799395.1 Argentina silus | reverse complement strand
CCGAAAACGAGCGTGAAAAACGAGCCGAGCGCGCGACTCCCTCCGCCAGTGCCATCCCCGAGGTGTCGCATCGATTCAGCATCACAGGGCGAAATCACACACACGCGCGCGGACACACACACACACACACACACACACACACACACACACACACACACACACACACACACACACACACACACACTCTAGGCCTAGGCTAAACGCATATAGACGCATATAGCCTAGGATAGGATAGGATAGGCGACGATTGGATATCAGACAAAACAATAACGTGACTTATATAGGCACGCGGATTCAAAGAGCCCAGGACACATTCTAGGCCTATACTTCCAGTCAATTATCATAATCATAGCTTTGAACAGATAAACACGCCCTTGATCCCTGGCAAATATCAAATTGTCAATTTAAAAACGGATTGCGGAATCAAGCAGACTTGCTTGTTTTGTAGAATAAAGAAAGCCTATAGGCCATCTACTTTGGAGATTGACTGTAAAAACAAAAGACGGTGTCAAAGTCTATAAAGCCCGTGTCTGAGAGCATTAGCCAATAGGAATCCAGAGGCATTATGACTCCGTACAGCGTGAAATAACCTGCAGGATAACAGTCAAATGTCAAGTGCCATTTAAGCGACGCCAGGGAGGACCCGAGGCCTATTACTTAATACCATCTATGAACTATATTTTCTCCTTAAAATCTGTAGAATGAGGTATAGCACGTGCTCTCTGGTGTGTTTGAGGCAAAATATGGTCATAGAAAAATCATACTCAACCAAATGATACATCAATTAAGCAAGATTAAAAAAAAAAAAAAAAAAGCCGTTTGTCCACTGTGGTTGTGGAAAAACGTGTTCGGCTCAGTCGCCAATAGGCGTGCCGGAGTGACGTTCTCTGCACCCCTGAAGAAGCGCTAGGCCTCCATATGGCGGGTGCGCGTCACGCGTCTCTGCGCCAGGCGACGCGTTAAAGGCCCTGGTCTCGTCCCTGGCTCTTGTCCTCCTCTCCCGCATCCCTCCTTTCTTTCTCTGTTGGATAAAGTTGGACTAACATATAGGGCACAGACCTGTGATTTCGGCCTATCTATTCCTAACCCTGTTTCTGTCTAACCTCTTCAGCTTTGTTGAACGGGCTTCTATGGGGTGTGACTTTCAGCCCAGTGATCCACTCGACGACACGGAAATCGTGTGCTAGTCTGGTCAAGTAAAGTACAGTCTAGGCCAAGTATAGAACAGTATAGGCCAATTATAGTATAGTGTATAGGCCAGTTATAGTACAGTATATGCCAGTTATAGTACCGTTCGGCCAGTTATAATACAGTATAGGCCCCTGGGGACTTTTGGGTGCACCTTTCAGGGAGAGAAAACCCAACAGTGATACTGTGTCTCCCGCGCGGCGAGCCGCACCAGGCTCCGGTTGAGACATTTCCTCTTTTTTTCTTCCTCTATTTAAACGCTTTATCCCGGGATCCGGTGAGCAGGCGCCGGGAGTTTGTATTATCAATGCGCCGCTAGTCGAAACTTGTGTTTTACTCATGCGCGCGCTAATCCCCCCCGCCCCCCCCGCCGTTATATCCCGTGTTATATTTTTGTTCAAATTTTTCATATTTATTTAATAAACGCCAGGAATGCAAATTGTAACTTTTGTGTGTCAAGAATTAATGGAAAAAAGCACGACTGTTAAATCGTAAAATTACAAAGTTCGCATGTAATGCATATCAAACATTTATTAAACTTCTCCGGAATAATTGAATTGTTCTGCTGGTGTAAGTCCGATTTGTTTAACTAAATTCTACGGGTGCCGAGTTGTGATAAAAGATAATCCGGGAATTCTATTACTGGCGCAGGTGTCTATTGTGTAAGAACCTATTTGTGCGCCTTCAACAACTATCGATAATCTTATCTTCCCCCTCCCTCCCCTCCTCCCCTCCTCTCCTCCTCCCCCTTCTTTTATCTACAACTTTACAGCCTCTCAATGGATTTCATACGACAGTGACATCGTCCTGAAAGCACGCGCTGTCACTCAGCTATGCCAAAGAGATTGAAATCAGAGAGACAGACCGAGAGAGAGAGAGAGAGAGAGAGAGAGAGAGAGAGAGACAGAGAGAGAGAGAGAGAGAGAGAGAGAAAGCAACGGAGAGAAAGAAGAAACTTAATGTAATTTCATTTCATCTTCTTTTTTTTTACCGTCCCATTCTTTACCATTTCAATTGAAGCAGCAGTTTGGTGTCTCTCTGTTCTGTTCTGTGCAGTAATGTCACAGCTACATCGTAAATGTCAGCCCTTGTGTTTCTGCAGTCAATACAAACATATCAGCAGGGCACTGCTGCTCTTATTTATTGAGTTTCTTATTAAATATAGCCTATTCCACACACACGCAGACACACACACACACACACACACACACACACACACACACACACATGCATGCACGCACACACGCACGCAGACATACACGAAAGAGCATGCACACACACGTACGTACGCACGCACGCACACACACAAAAA
>NC_139676.1:480232-495497 GCF_951799395.1 Argentina silus | reverse complement strand
AGAGAGAGAGAGAGAGAGAGAGAGAGAGACAGAGAGAGGGACAGAGAGAGAGAGAGAGAGAGAAGGGGGGGGGGGGGGGTTGTGACACGTGTGGTGATGACCTAACCACATATCTGACCCTAGTTCAGAACAATGCAAGATGACGTCCACAGACGAGTCTCTGTACTGAAACGATCTGGAATTGAAATCTATATTTCAGTGTCAATCTTCTACATTCAAACATCTAGATCCATGACCCAGATGGGGTGAAGAGGGCCTGGTTAAACGTATTAAAAATGGGACAAAAAAAAAAAGAGAAAATACATTTCTCAGATTTGCATTAAGTAAATGCAGCACTTTGAAACAAAATTCTTATTCATGCATGTCTGTCACTGTGGAACTTTCATTTAATTGATGCACATTTTTCATTATAATTTTTTTTTTTGTTCAGAGACCAAACGCATCTCATTTCATCTAATGTTCACTAATGGAAAAGCATCTAACAACCTCCCCCCCCCCCCCCTCTTTTTGTAACCAAAACTCATATTAGCCAAATGTATAATTTAGCGTGTTAATTTGACCTTCAGCTAAAACGCAGTCAGAAGTCGACTTCATTTGCAAGTCATGAAGGGGCGTGGAGAGGAAATGGGGAGAGTTTATTGAACTTCAGAAGGGTTGGAATGTCGCTATTAGCCAACGTCCATTTAGAAACCTCCATTCGCTGACCAGGGGGCAAAAGCCTAGCCATTTAGATTTAATATATTCATGAAGTTAATGCTCGTTTCAGAGGTGATTATTAAAAGGGGAGGTTTGAGTGGGTTTCTCTAGGAACAGTTTGATATAGTATTTGTATGTTAGTAAGCTGCTACTAAGACCATTAAGAAGTTCTAGATGGTTCTGCATTGATGGGGGGTGAGTTTATGCCATTCCCCTTGTTATTAAAAAAAAAAGAAAAAAAAGAAGTTAGATTAAATAATTAAAAACGAGCTGATTATCAAAAATCTAAAAATCAGCAACACGTACGAGAATGGCACCTTTCTCTCATGGTAATGACATTGAGCAGGGTTGGGGGGGGGGGAGACTCCTCATTGACCTCGGCAGACTTGTTAAAACTTTCTCCACATTCAGGGGCGTCGGTTTGAGCGAGGCACTGCTCAGGTTCAGGGGCGTCGGTTTGAGCGAGGCACTGCTCAGGTTCGCTGATCTTTATCACATAAATCGGTCGTCATTTCTTGTAACAGATGATCTGTAGATCTATGATTCTGCGCAGTTCTACATTTGGGGTGGGCCTCCTTTTCCCTTCAAACGTCTCTTGAACTGACCGCTCAGCGGCCTTCACTCACAGATTTCGACGACATTTAGAAAACATTTCGGAATTTAATTGGCATATCGTACAATTATGGACAATTTCTTTCGGGTGAACACCACTAACTTTGGACCCCTGGTGACATACGGCCTAAAATGTGTCTGGGAGTCATGTGCAGTATACATGACATAGGGAGGTTATGAAGCGTTATAAATGGAGTGTGTGTTGATGGACTCACCTAGATTCTTCATCATCTTGTTCAGCTCCTCATCCTCCTCTCCCTCCCTGGAGAGAGAAGTCAGACAGAGGATGAGGAAGAGGAATGAACACACACACACACACATTATATACAAACACACACAGTTACACACACAGTTACACAGGTTATATACAAACAAACACAGTCACACCCACCTGAGTCGGTCCTCGTCCAGGCAGTCTATGATGGCGTTCCTGTCGTTAACGATCTCCACCAGCTGCTTCATCAGCTCCTCCTCTCTCCTCCTGTCCCACGCCGTCTTCCGATGCTCTGAAGACACACACACACACACGCACATTTCAAGGCCAATTCTACTTCACTGTTCCCACCTGATTACACACAGAAATACACAAGGACCTAAAAAGGTAGAATAAAGAGTAAGGCCGCCACCCCCCCCCCCCCCCCTCACACCACACACACACACACACACACAGCTCACCAGGTTTGTCCATCAGTCTCCTCAGCTCCTGCTCCATAGTAGGCTGCTGCTCCTCTAGGTCCTGAGTCTTCGCCCTACACACACACACACACAATAAAGAACATGGACCCGTATGACATGAATAACGTCTGCGTTCAGGGGATATTTTATAACAGTGGTCTTACATAGAGTTGAACTATGACTAGCTCTCTGTGTGTGTATGTAAGTGTGTGTGTGTAAGTGTGTATATGGCTTCCCACTACTGTCAGGACTGCAGTCACTTCCGATCTTCCGCCGTAGATTGAAAACCCATTTCTTCAGGCTACATCTTAACAGTCCCTCCTAAAGACCGCTTCACCCTCACTACCCCCCCTGTACTAACCCTCACCCTAGAGACCTCTTCACCCCCGCTACCCCCCCTGTACAAGTTCTCTCCTGCTAATAAAATAAATTTTAAAAATAGCCTACTGGCATTATGACTGCCTATAGCCGCTGGTCTGAGCATTGATTACTTTGTCTTATGATGACTGATGGACAGATGATTCACTTACTTAAACAAATGTATTTGTTGTAAGTCGCTTTGGATAAAGGCGTCTGCTAAATGCCATAACTGTAAATGTAAAATGTAAGTGTGTATATATTGTGTGTGTATATAGTGTGTGTATATAGTGTGTTTTCCATACTCACATGTAGACGAGTTCTGATTCGCGGCGCATGGACACCTGCTTATTCCTGATGAGGTTGAACCAGTCCACCATTAAGTCATCCATGACGCTGTCCTCTTCTCCCTCTGACACACGGACACACACGGACACACACGGACACACACGGACACACACGGACACACACGGACACACACGGACACACACGGACACACACAGTTAAAAAACAAAACAAAAGAAAAACAGAAACATGGATTTTATTCAGAAACATGTCCACGCAGGAAGCCATGAAGGCTCAGAAGGACTGTGATTGGAGCAGACTTTATGACATCATACACCAGACATACTGACACACTTACCAAGGTCACAATGGGGTACAGAGACATCAACGTCCCTCCCTCCCTCCCTCCCTCCCTCCAGCCACCAGAGTCCACCCCATCCCTCTCTTTACTTCCATCTCACGCCCCGATCCCACAGAGAGAACATTAGGAATGCTTGGTGTGTGTGTGTGTGTGTGTGTACGCATTAGGTGCATTGGGAGTCACCCCCCTTATACAGAGAGAGAGAGAGAGAGAACAGTTTCTCTTTTTTTGGGTCACATTCCCTCAGGCAAGATAGACCACAATCTAGACCTCATTTGGAGACCCCTCTACCTCTCCATCTCGGTCTCCCCGCCCGCCCGCCCTCCCTCCCTCCCTCCCTCCCTCCCTCCATCCCTCCTCTCTCTCATTCTTCCCCCTCTCCTGCCTGCGTATGTCCGTGTGTCCCCGCATGCGTGTCTGTCCGCGTGTGTCCATCTGTGTGTGTCTCTGTGTGTGTCCGTGTGTGTGTCTCTCTGTGTGTCTCTGTGTGTGTGTGTCTCTCTGTGTGTGTGTGTGTGGGTGTCTCTGTGTGTCTCTCTGTGTGTGTGTCTCTCTGTGTGTGTCTCCCTGAGAGTGTGTGTGTGTGTGTGTGTGTCTCTCTCTGTGTGTGTGTGTGTGTCCGTGTGTGTGTCTCTCTGTGTGTCTCTGTGTGTGTGTGTCTCTCTGTGTGTCTCTCTCTGTGTGTGTGTGGGTGTCTCTGTGTGTCTCTCTGTGTGTGTGTCTCTCTGTGTGTGTCTCCCTGAGAGTGTGTGTGTGTGTCTCTCTCTGTGTGTGTGTGTGTGTGTCTGTGTGTGTTACCCTCTTCACAGCGTCGCAGCTGTTTCTCCAGGTCGACTCCTCTTCTCTCCAGCTCGTTCACACTGTCCTCAATCTCCCGCAGCTCCTGGATGATCAGCTCCTTAGGGATGTAGTCCTGTTTACCCTACACACACACGTCAAAATACCATCATATAAAACGGTCATACAGATGCCTGGTCTTCCAAAAGAGGGAGGGGGGGGAAGAGAGAGAGAGAGAGGTGTGTGTGACTGTGAGGAGAGACAGAGGTAGAGGGAAAGTGTTCACCATGATGACAACCATTCAACTGAACCCTCAGAGGAGGAGGAGGATGAGGGGGGGGGAGGAGGAGGGGGGGGGGAGGTCCTGAGGGCTGCTGCTGTATCTACTGTAACAATCATCACCTAATCTACACTGCTTTAGATACACACACACACACACAGTAAACTTACCTTAGGTGACTTCATCTCAGTCTTGGAGCCGTTGGCGATGGATGAGCTCTTCCCATTCATGAAACCTGAGAAATAAGAGAATGGAGAGAATATACAGAAGAAGAGAGAGAGAGAGAGAGAGACAGAGAGAGTTTTAGGAACTGTAGAACACTGCCTTCATGTTCATGTGGACACACCCCTTTTTTGTTAGGGTTAGTTTGGTGCCGGAGGGTCCTTACCCCAGGTCGTAGACCCAGACCCGCTGGCCGGCAGGCTGGGCGAGGGCGAGGGCGAGGGCGCTTTCTGACCGGCTGTAGCAGGGAGAGGAGTGCTGGAGGCGTCGGCCTTCTTAGTGTTGGTTTGGAGAGGGGAGGGGTCTTTGGGTCTGGTGGGGGGGGAGAGAGAGAGATTGTAAGGTCTGTGTAGATGTCTTTTCTTGGCTTCCTAAATGTTCATTCTTTTTTCCATCACTCCATTTTTCCACTCTCACCTGTCTACATTGGGAGGAGCTGAGGATTCAGCAGGACTGGGGAGGAATGGTCATCCGGGGGAGGGGGGGGGGGATCTCTGAGTACTGAGTTCATGTTGCACCGGGGAGCACTTTAAACGCGGCACCCCTTAGGCATAGGCATCGCGTGGCCGAGGCGGAAGGGGAGGGGCTGCCCTCTGAGACAGCCAATCCTAACAGGGATGTTTCGAGTGGCAGGTACAAAACGCCTGAAGAGCGAATAAGAAAACGGATGGATGGACAGAAGAAGACAAAAAAAACCCCGGAATAAACGAGTACAGAAAAAAACGGCTGAAACGGTTGAAACGGTTGGTGCTCGTGTGACTCTGAGCCAAGTCACTGTGACCTCACCCCGGTGACCATGCCTCCCATTCAACAAGTGGACAAGGGGCCACAGAAGAGCAAACGGGACCGAGCCAAAATAAAAGTGACCAGCGCAGCGTGACAGAAATGGAACGGTGCCCAAGTGCAACGGAACAGAAACTGGACCGAACGCATCGGCACAGAAATGGAATGGGGCCCCCTCCCAAGTACTGCACATGACCAATGAGAAAGTGACGGGTCGTTCACGAGTAAACAAACAAAGCGTAAACACCCCCCCCCCGGTGGACACAAGCAGAACAGAACGGTGGCCTTCCAGAGGTGGACAGAGACAGCAGAGCAGAGTCGGTCTCCGTAGAGAGTGGGTTAGGGTTAGTCTTACTTGTTCTCCTTGGACACGGGCTTGAGCATGGACCTCCAGTCTGCTGGGGAGGCGCTGGTGTCTGACGCTGGAGAGGACACACCAAAACACAGGTCATGACCCTCCCCAAAACATGCAAACTAGAGGTCATAAAATACAGCCAAGACGGTCTTCAGAACATGCACACAACAGGTACAGTACAAATGACAGAAACAAAAACACTTAACAACAGTTGAAATGAGTCATCTTGAGGCCTGGGGTGGTCCAGTGGTCTAGCACCAGTTAGAGTTGGGCTAGAGCAAAAATGTGCAACACAAGGACGGCCTTCCGAGTTGAGAAACCTGGAGATCATGTCTACCTGTAGAGTTTGGTGACGTCGGGCTGGCGGGCTTGGCAGTGCTTCTGTCTGGAGTCCTGTTCGATAGTCCACTCCTGCTAGCTGGGGTAGCGGTAGGGGGAGAAGTGGGGGTGATGTCGGCAAGGAGCAAAGGGTCGGCTTTCAACTTCTTTCTGACTTTGATGGCCTCCGCTTCTTTTTTGGGAGTGTCGACAGGAGCGGGTCTGAGACAGAGAAAAGAGAGAGAGGGGGGGAGGGGAAGAATCAGGAGAAAGAGTTAAAAAGACAACCAATTGCATATGACAGACATGTATTGTCTTCCTCCAATACCCCTCTTTAACCAGCAGAGGTCAGGCTTGCTCTGTTTACTATGACTCAGCTGTGTGTGCATGCAAGACATCATAAAGCATGATAATAAAATATAATTAATAATTTAAAAAAACAAGGAATGTACCTTGTCTGTGTGTGTGCGCATCTGTGTATGCGTGCGTGCATGTGTGTGTGTGTGTGTCTCTGTGTGTGTGTGTCTCCTCACTTGTCAGCCGTGTCAGTCTTCTTCAGTGCTGCTCGCCATGGCAAGCTGGAGGGGGTGGTGGAGGAGCTGGAGGGGGTGGAGGAGCTGGAGGGGGTGGAGGAGCTGGAGGGGGTGGAGGAGGGTTTGTTGTTGTTGTTGTTCTCCTCCGTCAGCCTCTTAGAGATGACCGCCACCGCATGGGTCTTGTTACCGGCTTCCGTCCCTCCTTCATCCACCCTGAACTGCACCCTGCTTTTCACCGGATCCCCACCCCCTAACGTACCCCCGACCTTTCCCCCACCCACATTCACGACCACGCTCACCGCCTGACCCACCCCCACTACCGGGCCCTGCGTCCCCACGTTCGGCCCTCTGTTTGTGGGCAGATTCTGGTTCTGTTCTTGGTTCTTGGTCTGGGCCTGGTTCTCCTGTCCAGGGGTGGCGCTGGCCGTAGCCGGCCCAGACTGGAAGAACCGGAAGCGGGCCTGCTGGTTCTTGGCGGCGGCGGTGGAGCTCCGGGGAGCTGCCGTGGGTCTGGGGGTCGACTCGGGAGTGGCCACGGAGGAGGGCACCGGGGTGGGCCGAGAACAGGCAGCCGTAGTGGGGGTGGTGCTGGGGGTGGTGCTGGGGGTGGTGGTGGTGATACTGGGTCTCTCTGTCTTGGAGGTCAGCCAGCTAGGGCCCAGTTTGGAGGAGGTGGGGGTGATTTTGGGGGGATCTGACAGAGGTGTGTGTTTGGGAGCAGGGGTGTTCTTCGAGAGGTCTCGGAGAGGGGTGTGTGTGTGTTTGGCCCCCTGTGGTGGCGACCCCTGGTGGTGGGAGGTACATATGAAGGAGCCGGGTTCAGGGCCGGCCTTACAGTTTCCAGAGAGGAGGGTGTTGGAGCAGAGACCGCACCTGGGGAAAACACACGAAAAACAACTGTTATACAACATAGTTTTTCTAAATGTTTGATTTACACCAGGAAAATTAATACATTAAATGTAGGCGTGCATATTTTCTATGTAGGGCAATTAATAAAATAGTTCATAATTAATAGATCATTCAAAACAAATCACACAAGCATAGTAACAAACAGAACGTGGGGAGTAACAAAATATTTAAAAAATATTTTTAAATCAAGCTTGTTTGAGTTAATCTGGGTGCCAGACCAGTGTTTTTGCTTGAGTCAATTGAGGACCACACACACACACACACACACACACACACACACAGTAGGAAAGGTGTAGCCTGGGCCACAATGTGTTTCTACTTGAGTCAACCACACAGTCAACTATTAAGTCCTGAAAAACACATGTTTGCTTTGTCAACAAAGGAGTTGTCTCGCACACAAACACAGACTTGGAAACAAAGACATAACAACACAGCTCTCAAGATGTTCACCACAGTAAAGCTACGTTTAAGTAAACCATCTTTGTTTTTTGGTTAACAATAAAAAATGTTAAAAAATCGGCCGTGCTCAACTATGATGTGTGCATTTTCCATGTAGGGCTTTTCATAACATGTTCTATAGAAAATAATTAAAACCCCAAATCACACAAGCACAGTAACAAGCATAAGTGGGAAATACTTGTTAGTGTTGATCAAATCAAATCATTCAGTCCATTTGTCCATCTTTGATATAAAAAACAAAACAATCGTTGTCTTACTTGGCACAGTTCCTGTGGTACAGCCTCCCGTCCACGAGGTGGCGCTGGACCAGGTGAACATGCTTCTGACACACAATACACTTGCTGCTGAGGGTGCCTGTCTTATTGGAACGCTCAACCAACACCTCCTCCTGGTGGGGAGGGGGGGGGCAGAGGGGGAGAGAGAGAGAGACAGAGGGAGAGAGGGGGGGGGGGGGAGAGAGAGAGGCAAAAAGAGAGAGACAAAAAAAAGGGAGAGACAGAGGGAGAGCGAAAAGGAGCGCGACAAAGTGAGGGTGAAAGGGGAAGAAGAGATGAGAACAACAGAGAGAGAGAGGAGAGAGAGAGAGAGATATTCTCATCATTCCTGTACATAACATTCACACAGCCTCCTGTTGTTCATCATGCATCATCACCATCAATAGCTGGTCATCACAGCAGACATGTTCAGGTTTGAGGGGTGAGGGTCAGAGAGGAGGCTCCATAGAGTTACAACCACTAGAGGGAGCACTCCCCTAAATTAACTGTGATTGTATGGGGGCTCGTATGGAGATGTATCGATAGATAAACCTACTGAAGAACAAGACCAAGACCCCCCCCCTTGTTGACGACATGGCCCCCCTCATCAGAATCAGAACTCTTTTATTATGTCACAAAAGCAATGAATTTGGAAGACAGCATGTGACTCTGCATCTCTGGCATGGGAGACGTACCTGTGCTGCAGTTCTGGCTGGCTTGGTGGGGGGTCTGAAGGGGGAGGGAGTGAGCGTGGTGGAGGGGGGAGGCCGGTTCTCCGTAGCGGGTTTGGAGGGAGGGAACACCTTCGCCGTGACCGGTTGGTTCTTTTTCCCAGAAGGCTCCTCTGCGGAGACCTCCGCCGGGCGCTTCACTCCCGTTGTGCCCATGTGCCCCATGCCTCCGACTACACACACACACACGATTAACATATCTGGATGTGTGTGAGAGAAAGAGTGTGTGTGTGTGTGTGTGTGTGAGGGAGAGAAAGAGTCTGTGTGTGTGTGTGTGTGTGTACACTCACTGGGTGATCGTCCATGGAAGTAGTTGTAGTACTGTGACACGTAGGTGAGGATACTGAGGCGGTCTGGGACTTTGAGAGCCACCATGTCTTCAGCGTCCAGCAGAGCAGGGATCCCCAGCTCCTCCTCCGCCACCCGGAACGCCTGGACACAACACAGGGTCAACTCAACCAGTCATACACGGGGAGAGCCCACTGGTACACAACTGGTCCACACACACACAGGGTTTGTTTACCGAACTTCACAAGGATGCACAACGTCTCCTCAGGCTGTTGTTGGAATGAATCTGGAGGTGGTATCTGGATGGAGCTGTAATATCAGACATACATGACTCAACTTTTACCAAAGAGTTCCGGAACACCGACCGCCTCGGGTGCCAAATGAAGCATTTTTGGTGACTAAAGTCGGCACTCAATGAGTTAAACGAGATACGTCGCCCACTGGTACACAACTGTAGTCTACAGTCACACACACACATCTTCGGCACCCCTGGCAGCAGTAGGAACCTTCGACATGGTGCCAACAACCCTGGAGCCGTGACAGTTAAGGCAGCAGTAGAACATGATTCCAGCAAACCTCCAGTCACCAGCTCACATGCGGGGTCGGGGATCGAACCAGCGACCTGGCACCATAGTACATGTGCAGGGTAGGGACTGGGGATAACACACTCCATGATACAAGGGACGAAAGACTTGACAGGAACAGAGTGAATGAAACGGGTTAACTGTGGTGCCATTTTTAAATAAAGTTTGGTTTGAGTAAGTCTGCATGCCAGACCAGTGTGTTTATACACAAGGCAGTTGAGGACAACAGGAAAACATGGTTTGAAGCGGGCACACGCACACGCACGGTAGGAAAGGTGTAGCCTGGGCCAGAATGTGTTTCTACTTGAGTCAACCACTCAGTCAACACAAGTCAAGTCCTGATAACACAGAGACTTGGAAACAAACAGCTCTCGAGATTTTCACCACAGCACAGCTAAGTTTAAGTAGTCCATCTTCGTTTTTTTTGGTTAACGATAAAATCTAAATATGGGGTGCTCTCCTCAGAAGAAGATATCTTCTTCGATGTGTCTTTGGACGCTGATTGCGAAGCCCTTGAATACTCAACTATGACGGAAAAAAAAAAAAAAACATCCAAGGATTGCTGACATGGAGACTCATTTGAGAGGTCTGGTCATTTGTTCATCATCTTGGTTTCCCACAGACAGCGAAGGGACAGTGACACTCTCCTGACTGAACAAACAAGACAATAATAAGAGGTCCTAAAGGTCACACAGTAGGAAGTAGCTGAATATTCTGACTCAGCGCTTTTCCAGAGAGACAGACACACAAAGGCCTTGCCTCATTCCTACACTCCTACATAGCATATGATTGAAATAGCAGGGTGGGGGAGCTTAGTGGCGCAGCACACTAATGCGCATACCACACAACCTCAAGGTTCCTGGTTCGATTCCGATTCTCGACCTATCCTGCATGTCATCCCTCCTCTCTCTCTCCCATCCGTCCTGTCAACCTCTACTGTCTCTATCACAATAAAGCAGAAATGCCCTAAAACATATTTTAAAAAAAGAAATAGCAGGGTGGAGTGCGTGTGTGTGTGTGTGTGCCTTTCAGAATGTCTTTGTACCAGTCGCTCCACGTAATTAAATAAGCAAGGTGGAGTGTGTTTTGTGTGTGTCCTCTGAGAAAGTATCTGATTACCTATTCCTCAGCCGCAAAACACAAAAACAATTACGTTGTTAGTTCCACTCTTCCCTCCACAGGCCTTGTAAGTAATGGGTGTTATGGTGAGTCCTGTCACCCACTGGAGAAGGCTTCCTCGGCCTACCAGCCGTCTGGGATTGCTGAGCTCTCTAGCGCTTTTTTTGTTTTGAATGATGTTCCAAACTGTTGACTTTGGCAAGCCTAAGGTTCTGGCCATGTTTAAAGAGTGTTCATTTCCAAAGGGTGAAACCAATATGTTCACAACTACCCTCAAATAAACAAATAAAAAGCTGAGAATCTCTACTTTAACCTCATAGTATTGTTTGAATCTGTGGCTCAGTTGGTAGAGCATGGCGCTAACAACGCTTAGGTTGTGGGTTTGATTCCTGCTGGGACCATATATACTGAAATGTATGAACTCACTGCAATGTAAGTCGCTCTGGATAAAAGCATCAGCTAAATGGCAGATATTACACACACAGAGAGAGACACACACACCACCACACCAGGCCCTGGCTAAAATCCCATTGAACTCCTCCTTGTTCTCCCTGGCATCAGTCAAGGCATTGCAATCCCATGCAAGAGAGAAAGCAAAAGTGTGGAATTCTACAGGGGAAAAAAAATAAAACACACACACACACACCTGTCTGTTGCTTCTTCGTGCCTGGACCCGATAAACATCTCTGAACACAAAAGCAGCGCATACACAGTTGTCAGTAGCCTATATCAAAGTAGGGCGCACACACACACACACACTCCATCATGGACTAGACACACACAGGCATTTGAACTACTATCATTGCAGTAAAATGGACTCAACTCAACTTGAGTGACCCGTTGGGGAAATGTTTGCCTTTCAGATGCTGTTATGAGAGCCACAGCCAGGGCCGTCTAAAAGGGCTGTCTTATCATTTCTCTGATCACATTGCAGCTATCAAACGAGCACATGTCCAAACCAGTTCAATCCAAAACCCCCGACAACAACCTGACTGGCTAAAAACCCGTTGAACTCCTCCTTGTTCTCCCTGGCATCAGTCAAGGCATTGCAATCCCATGCAAGAGAGAAAGTAAAGTGTGGAATTCAGGAAAAATTCCCCAAGATATTCCCAGACAGTGAATATAACCTACAACGCTTTCAGAGGGCCAGAAGCACTGTGTCACATATTAAATCATGAGATATGACATGTTTCGGTGTGGAATGTGATGACGGGAGCCATGTTGGTTCAATGGGTCCCTGACCCCAACAACATTCTTGTCAGAATCTTCTAGGCCAGAATGTTGTAGTTATGGGGTGTTTTGGAGCCAACATGGAGGACAGTTTCCTAGGCCAGAATGTTGTAGTTATGGGGTGTTTTGGAGCCAACATGGAGGACAGTTTCCTAGGCCAGAATGTTGTAGTTATGGGGTGTTTTGGGGCCAAAATGGAGGCCAGTTTCCTGTCCATCTGTGGCTCCAGTGTGAAACTCTGCCTGGAATAAAGGGCAGCTCAGTAAAACAGAAGGCCAAGGCTGATAGATAGATCTGACCTTTGTAGGGAGCTGACCTATGTTATGAATTAAAATGATCTGTGCTGTCAGTCATCTGTACAGTGAAGGAAAGACACACACAGGAAGACACGTGTTCGCACGCACACACACTCGGGAAGACGCATGCATGCACACACACACACACACACACACACACACACACACACACTAGAACTAAGTGATTCTCCTCAATCGGGGAGGCTTGACAAACAGCTAAAAATATCTGGGATATTTATAAATTTCGATATGGGAAAGGTCTTACCAGTTTGTTGTTGTCATAGACATCATCCTTTCTGAGTGAGTCATAGTTGCTAAGGGAGGCAGAAACACACAACAACGTCACACAAGCTTCTGGGGAAGACAGATATGGCAACACTCACTCCAATGACCACAGATGACTGTCATTCTTACCAGTCACTTCCTTCATTTTAAGTGTAGTGTGTAGCCTGTGTGTGTGTGTGTGTGTGTGTGTGTGTAATCTCATCAATAAACATGTTTAAAGTGTGTGTAGCCTGTATGTGTGAGCATAGTGTGTAACAGTCAAACAGGGCAGCTAGTGTGTGTGTGTGTGTGTTCCTTAAACATGGTTAAAGTCCCAGACATTATCCAGCACATTATTATTCGTATACATGAGTCCATGCAGAATCTGCTCTGGGAGTTAGGCGGCATAACCCTATTCTAAAAACATCTTTATTTAGAATTGAACCATTAATAACAACAATAACGACCACATGACTAGACAACATCTTGTGATGACTGATGGATAGATTATTCAACTCACTTTAGACAAATGTACTTGTAAGTCGCTTTGGATAAAAGCGTCTGCTAAATGTCAAAAATGTAAATGAATCATCACTTTGGTCTCGGTTATTTTTAGATGTCAAATTGCAACATTTTCCGAATTGAAGGCAATGTTTTCCATTATTGAAAAATAGACGAATTCACTCAATTGAATCTCGCTCAAATGTTAGCTGAAACAACACTTAACTAAATAGTTTATGTTGAGAACCTACAATCAACTGTGTTTAGTGCAGACCTGTAATCAACTTTTTTTGTAAGAACCAGTCTTCCCGAAGTAAAGCCCTTGGCTAGAGAGAATGAGAAATGATGTTGTCAACTTCTATTCAAAATATTAGGATATAATTTGCGATGTGGATGCTCAAATAGAGACGCAACTACCCTACTGCCACGTTGAGTTGGCGACATTCTCTACTTTTCATTCGGGTTGTTACAAAACAACGAAACACAGGCTTGCTTCCAACTTGTTGCAATGTGTCCAAAGCTACTTTCTCGTCATCTTTTAGAGCTAGAAAACGAGCAGCCGAAGAAGTGTGAGGTTACGGACGCAACACACGGCATAACACGGTTCCACCCGCCTTGAACCTTTCAACTCTCAATTGACAACCGACACTTCCACCAAGACACTTACATGAGGTCGGGTCTGTTCACGTGAATGAGAGCGCAGAAAGCGAGTCCGTCCCGAAACGAGGTGGTCATATTGGTGATGGAGACATCTCGGTACCCCTGGCATTGGATCTTGCACCACTGCTGAAGGGCTTTGACAGCCGACATCACGAACCGGACCGAACAAAGCGGCGTGGAAGTTGTTCAACGTCGTGAGAAAGTTGCGTTGCAACTTCTCCGAATGAGAAATAGCCTGAACTCGGGGAGAGAAGCGAGTCTCGTCTAATGAGTCGGCTGATAGTTCCAAACTCTCCAACTTTAGATGTCCGTCACGGCGTACGTGGAGCAGAGAACATGGTTGGTGGTTTGGGACTCTTGTTTAAATCAACTGAGTTGACACCTGAAAATGTTTCTGTCGTGACGTTCAGCAGGCGGAGTCAAGCTACTTTGTGCAATGAAGGGCCAATTGACGGGGATTTCTACAGTGTCTGTGTCAGTGTCTGTGAGTGAGAGAGAGAGAGAGAGAGAGAGAGAATGACTGGAAGAGAAAAGGTGGAGTAAAATCACAAATGTTTTATTTACATTTGAAAACTGGGCACACATCAATCAGGACATCAAGGCAGGGAGACTTTCCTGTGAACAGATAGGTGTTTGGCTTGTTGGCCTACATACACATAGTTCAGAACAGAAGAGGGCGTGACTAGGGAGTGCCTTGTTCTAACCTGTCCAGTCCTACCGAACAAAGGTAGTGTGTGTGTGTGTGTGTGTGTGTGTGTGTGTGTGTGTGTGTGTGTGTGTATTTGTTTATCCTGCAAAACGAAGCGTGTGTGTGTGTGTGTGTGTGTGTGTGTCTGCGTGAACCTGACACTTGCCCGTTATCGTACTAACCTCCTGCTTGCAGTTAGATACTGTACAGGAGAGGAGGGACCTTTGGATCTGAGGAGTCACAGGAAGAGAGGTTGGAGAGAGGGCTCAGCTACCAGGAAGCTCTGTCATGTTTACCTTGGATGTCTTTACACAACTTGACTTTAATTGGCTATTAGCCCTCTTGAAACCTAGGGAGCAACCTCTAAAGTTCTATTCTATTCTGCTCTGTTCTATTCTATTCTATTCTGTTCTGTTCTATTCTATTCTATTCTATGCTGTTCTATTCTATGCTGTTCTATTCTATGCTGTTCTATTCTATTCTATTCTATTCTATGCTGTTCTATTCTATTCTATTCTATGCTGTTCTATTCTATGCTGTTCTATTCTATTCTATTCTATGCTGTTCTATTCTATTCTATGCTGTTCTATTCTATTCTATTCTATTCTATTCTATGCTGTTCTATTCTATTCTATTCTATGCTGTTCTATTCTGTTCTATTCTATTCTCAGTGTGAAATAAGAGAGGCTTAAATTCAGTGCTGCTGAGCCTGTAACTCTGGCGGGAGACTCTGCAGTTCCTGGCGTTGGAGGTTTCTTGTGAGGACTCATATCGACAGTTCAACCACAACCAGTTTGCATGGAAATACCTGCACTGCACCATGTCACCCTCAGTCACACAGCATCCTGGGAAAGGTCAGGGGTCAGGAGGGTTGCACAGAATGAGAGAGGGGGTGGGAGTACCCCATTGAAAATGCATTTATCTGAGTCCTTCTACTAATTGTGTGTGTGTGTGTGTGTGTGTGTGTGTGTTTGTGTGTGTGTGTGTGTGTGTACATGTTTACACACACACACAACTTGGCAGGA
>NC_139676.1:470232-475232 GCF_951799395.1 Argentina silus | reverse complement strand
ATATGACATAACAGATACTCTGTAAATACTCAATATCTTCCCTTTTTAAACTCACTGTGTTTCAATCTCATTAACATCTAAAACACTTCTCAGAATCACATCCATCTCCATACACTCAAACAGGAAACAAGCTTGAAAAATAAGATTTCAAAATAGCAAACTTTACATTGTGAATAATACTTTGTCACTCATTTGTTCAATCATTCGTTTTAAAGGTTATGTGTAATAAAGCTTTATAAGAGCCTGCTCTATCCATCAGGGACGGGCATCTTTTATGATTACAGCAGTTACAATCAACATCATCACTTTCTTATTGTGGAGAGTGGAGACATTCAAATAACCTCACCACACAATTCAAGAATAATTCAATAAAACTGATTTACTTTAACATAATAATGTCCACAGAGTAGTGCAACCCTGACTATTTCAAATTCATCTAAAAAAATACATCACACTTGAATTCTGTGGAATTAAGTGTATTCAAAGAAATAATCATTTGTTTTTTAAAACTGCATAAGAAAAAAAAAGGAACTTCAATCTGACAGTTAAAGCTGATTGGCCAGTTGCTCACGTCCTACATAAAGCACAGCTAAGCCTCCAGTGAGAACCTGTTGATGGTGACAGAATTCACAGTAAAGCAGTTCTAGATCCCTCATGCCTGTTCTAGAACTGTTCTAGAACCAAGGACAGAACACAAAGCGTTCCCAGGGCTTTTCCAGAGAGGTTCTAAAAGGCTTCCAGAGAATGTTCTCGTGAGCGTTCTAGAACAGAGACACAGTTTGACCATTCGTAAGGCACGCTGCAATCAGGTTCTCCATCTGTACCTTCATGATGTCGATGGGTTCATTTGTGCAAACACTTGTAAACAATATATTCATACATAGAGTAGGTAAAACAACAATCACTAGTCTTAGGATTATCAGGAAATCCTCCGCGCGCGCGCGCGCGCACACACACACACACACACACACACACACACACACACACACACACACACACACACACACACACACACATTTCATTTCTTGTAGTATCAAACTTACATTTGGGGGCAAAACTCTCTCTCCATTAGTTTATTGCACGTCACAGGCTGTGTTCCAAAATGCGCTCTACCGAGGGCATGTCCGTACTTGATATCCGCTCTAGACAGAACGCAAGAACGCATTCTGGAAACGCAGCCTTGGTCCGGAGACTCGGCCGTATGACGTCACTTCAAATACGAACGAGCGTCCAGTGACCATGTCGCCCCCCATGCATGACGTAGCGCCCCTCCCTGTGGGAATCGGTGGCATTTATTTAAATCTTAGCAGAATGCGTCGCGGTTATTTGATTCATTATCAGTCTCGCTTCTTACAGCCAATTGCGTTTATGTGATTCATTTCCAAGGATTTGACAGTAACATCTGAAAAAAGGTCAGTTGGCCAGAAGGTGCTGAGATGCGCTCTCCTCTCCGCCCGCTGTTATGACGTGTTTAATGACGACAACATATCGCTTTAGCCGCACCTCGAAACCGCCGAAACAATCTCGACGGCGAGACGCATCTTTCACCGTAGTTTAGTCAAAATGGGGCCAATCGGTTTAATTTCGTAAACTCCGCATCTGTTTGGCAAGACGCGTCATTCGCCAAAGTTTCGTCAGAATTGTCCGTGCGGTGTCGGAGGTGAAGCGTGTGACGTACCGGATCGTCGTCCCTTCTGATGTGGTTTGACTGGTTAGCGTTTCCGTACAGCAGGCATCTGTGCAACGTGCAAGCCGAGTGACCGAAAAGGCTATCAAGTGAAACTCCTTCTTTCGCACTTTCTTTCTTTCTATCTTTTGGAAGTGGTCCTGCTACTTCTTCCTACATCATATCACTAAATACACCTTTTAAAAACAGCAGATAAAATACTCCTATTTTCTGTGGCAGTTACCAATGACAGAACCACCAGACTATAAATACTGAAAACCAGAGAAATGGCGTAAAGACATTGAAGCTGAGATGCTGGTAAAAGGTTATATACTGTTGGTTCGGCTGGGGACACTGGTGGTGGCAGGTGCAGCACAGACGTTAAAGCCGCAGCCAAAATACTCTCACTACGACAGCAAGCATCACAGAGACCAAGTCTAGTACAGTTTCAGAAGACGATATCGGGCCGAAAAAGCAGTGTGTAGGTCCCGTCAGGGGTAGATACCTTCCCGGAACGCAATTCCAACTTTTGGGGGGAAAAAAATTGTTACACCCAGCTGATGGTGAAGTTTTGGCTGAGGTTGAGACCCAGGTCTGTTACCGTCAACACCTGGGGACGAAGAGAGGGAGGGAGGGAGAGAGAGGGGGGGAGGGAGAGAGAGGGGGGGAGGGAGAGAGAGAGAGAGAGAGAGAGAATGACAGGGAGAGAGAGAGAGGGAGAAAGAGCCTTTATAGTTTAACCTTTATAATTCAATTACAGAGTCAGCATAATACAGAGCTAGTGGCACACAGAGCCTACCAAAGTATATCCACATACTGTACAGGCCTTACACACTCAGGGGTGGATGAGTAACCAGGCCGGCACAGAACAGCTCGGCTCGGCCCAGTCATGTGAAAAAGATGAAAGTCTACCAAATTCAAGATCTCTAGCCCCCTTTGACCCTGGCTGTACCTGATTGGCTCTCTAGCCCCCTTGACCCTGACTGTACCTGATTGGCTCTCTAGCCCCTTGACCTTGGCTGTACCTGGCCATACCTGATTGGCTGTGATCGACCCAGGCCGTACCTGATTGGCTGTGATCACCCCTGGCCGTACCTGATTGGCTCTGTAGGTGAACGCTGCATCCTGGGAGTTGATCGTCACACTCGTCGGCTCCGCCTTCACGCCGTAGAAGGACGCCGTTTCCACGGTGATGTAGGTGGCCTCCACATGGTTCTGAAGCACCTCTGATGTCATCGTGTTCTAGAACACAGAACGGAAGGCTGGTGTGTGTGTGTGTGTGTGTGTGTGTGTGTGAGACACAGCGGTCATGTCTTGCATGTGGTTTGACCGTACCTTGACCACAGGATTCATAACGTACAGGTAGCCATGCACCCTGTGGCTTACATATCACAGCCATAACCATACTGGTTTGTGGTTAATCATACTGGTTTCTGGTTAACCATACTGGTTGATGGTTATGTTGTGGTTGGACCGTACCTTGACCACAGTGAAGACTATGTGAGCGTACTGGTTGGTCTCGTAGGTGTCGATGCTCTCCCCGTCGTCCCAGAACAGATCTCCCTGGGCGGAGCCGTCCTCAGAGAGGGAGGAGACCAGGTGGAGCGGCTGACCACTGCTCACCCACAGGGTGGTGTTGGGTCTCTGGCGCGCACACACACACACACACACACACACAAAGAAACAAACATGCACACAGTTATACACACACAAACAGAGAAACACACACACACACAAAATGTCACAAAATTTTTTGATTTAACAAACAAGTGTAGCCTACATCTTCTCATAGCTTTTCTTGGTGGCTGGCTGTGTTTGGTGTTTACCTGTGTTTACCTGTGTTTACCTGTGTAGGGATCACAGTAAGTGTTTGGTGTTTACCTGTGTTTACCTGTGTAGGTATCACAGTAAGTGTTTGGTGTTTACCTGTGTTTACCTGTGTTTACCTGTGTAGGTATCACAGTAAGTATTTGGTGTTTACCTGTGTAGGGATCACAGCTCCCTCTCTAAGGTGGAGGTTGATCTTGTCCAGGGGAGCCTGGAGTCTCAACTCCTCCCCTTTACTACGGATAGAATCACCCTGAGACAGAGAGAGACAGACAGAGAGATACGCAGACATTTAATCACAGACAGACAGACAGACAGACAGACATTTAATCACAGACAGACAGACAGACATTTAATCACAGACAGACAGACAGACAGACAGACAGACAGACATTTAATCACAGACAGACAGATAGAGAGAGACAGACATTTAGACATTTAGACATTTAATTTCATTGCAGTAGAATTACCCCAAAACAATGCTTTGACTGGGAGTGTCTGTTCCACTAGGGGGTCTAATCCTGCTCACCGTGTAGTAATCGTACCACAGGCCCTGGGGGAAGTAGCCCACCACATAGTCCACCCCAGGGTCCAACACTGGTGTCACCAACAAACTCTTCCCCCATAGGAACTGTCTGTCGATGCCGTATGTCTTCACATCCTTGGGGAACCTGAGATAATGAACACATAACGTGTTTGTCTAGAGCTTATTCAAAGAGGTGTGTGTGTGTGTGTGTGTTTTTGCATATACGTGTAAAGTGTGAATGTTGAAATGTGTGCATGTGAAAAGTGTTTGTGTGAGTGTGTGTGTGTGTGTGTGCGTGTCTGTATGTGTTTACATGTACGTGTGTGTGTACATGTTTGTGTGTGTGTGTGTGTGTACATGTACGTGTGTGTGTGTGTGTGTACATGTGTGCGTGCGTGTGTGTGTGTGTGTGTGTGGCACTCACTCAAACAGCAGCGGCCGTGCGACCGTGTGCCCGCTGACGTGGGCGTGGTGGAACAGCGTGTAGAGGACGGGGAACAGGGTGTAGCGCAGCAGCAGGGCCTGTTTCATAGCCGTCCGAGCTAAAGGGCTGAAGGCCGGGGGGTCCTGGGGCTGGGGGACACAACACAGACCCCAGGTCACACTGGGCCGGTGACCACACCAAGGGACCGCTGAGGAGACGTACTCCAGCTGAGGTCTTGTCTTTGTGTCGTGTTGCGGTCTGATCTGTAGGTCTGATCTGTAGGTCTGATCTGTAGGTCTGATCTGTAGGTCTGCTGCGGTGTGGCATTTCCTTTAGGGCTACGGCAACCCTCATGTCTGTGGTGTTGTGGTCATGTTGTGGTCATGTTGTGGTCCTACCTTCATGTCTATAGCGTTGTGGTCATGTTGTGGTCGTGTTGCGGTCCTACCTTCATGTCTATGGCGTTGTGGTCATGTTGTGGTCGTGTTGTGGTCCTACCTTCATGTCTATGGCGTTGTGGTCGTGTTGTGGTCCTACCTTCATGTCTATGGTGTTGT
>NC_139676.1:390232-465232 GCF_951799395.1 Argentina silus | reverse complement strand
AACTTAAACACCTCTGGGGGGTGTGTGTGTGTGTAGGGGGAGGGGGGGGTTGCAGAAATACCACATCCCAAACAGTGATTGATTGATTGATTGATTGATTGATTGGTAAATAACGGTGGTTGTGTGTGTGATTGATTGATTGATTGGTAAATAACGGTGGTTGTGTGTGTGACTCATACATACAGCACCGCTCCAGTGGAGGTCCTCTTCACAATGAGGCCGAAGGGGTCCTTAGACAGCTCCACCGTGTAGGCGGGGCTCGCCGCCCTCTCAGTGGCGTTGGGGACGCTGATTGGCACCTCGAACCGCGAATCAGAGGGGTCGGTTATCTAGACACACATAAAGACACAGGCCAGTGATGACGGTCAGTCTGGGACTGGTTAGACCGACAGAGACCAGAGTGCGTTCAGCTCGGGTAGATGATCACATCAGTCATGTCATATTGATGCTATGTTTAACTGACCAACTGCCAAAGAATTCCAGAAGTGTTTTATGTGGTGTTTCCCTAGCAACGATACTCTGATTGGCTACAAAATGAAGCTTCAGAATTTATGCATTGTTGGTGAATAAAGTCACCCATGGCACTATAGAACGTTGACAATTTGGACGACTTCATTCACCCTCAGCATTAAATGAGTTAAACAAATGCAATCTAATGTTTTATTTTATTTTTTATCGTTCAGTAATCAATGAAAAGATGGATGGTCGGGCTTCACGACGCAACATCCTGTAACACCGCCCCGTGTGTCCTCCTCCTCCTCCTCGTCCTCCTCACCCTGACTCGTAGCCGTGTGTCCGTCTCGTGGAGCAGGTCCAGCTGCAGGGTGAGGATGTCCCTGGGGTAGTAGGTCCTCTCAGCCTTCACCAGCGTCCCCGACTGCCCCATGTCCGTGTCGTTGATAGACGCCAGGGAGTACGAGGGGAACCCCGGGGGGTAGAAACACCAGGGTATGCCGTTGCTCCCCGAGGGGGATGAGGAAGAGGAGGAGGAGGAGGAGGAGGCAGGGATGAAGCAGCAGTTCCTAGCCCAGCACAGCTCCTTGGTCACCACCACCCCTCTCTCGGGGTAGCAGTCGAACCTCCAGGCCTCCGGGACTGAGCTACAAGCCTGGGGCTCGGATGCAGCTCGACCCCCGTCTTCCACGCCCTTCCCTGGGGGGGAGGCGGCGGGCGGGGGGGGCCTGTGCGGGAGGGCGCTGGGCGTGTGGATCCAGAACAGGGTGGCGAGGAGCCAAACCCCAAAGACGAGGAGCAGGAGGGAGCCCAGGGTGATGAGGGCCGTGGAGGTGGAGCAGGACGGCCTCCGGGGCAGCAGGGGGCGCTCTGGCTCCTCTGGCTCCTTCACCTACGAGCACAATCACAAGTCAACAACGGGTGTGCAGAAAAGATATCGTCACAGCTGTAGGCTTGCTATCTTTGGTCATCTTTAATCAGATCTACACACCTTACAAAACTATTCAGAGAAGGAAGAGAGAGAGAGAGAGAGAGAGAGAGAGAGAGAGAGAGGAAGAGAAGAGAGAGAGAGAGACAGAGAGCTACCTGAATTTGTCCGATCATCAGAACACTCATTTTCCTTTTCCATTTCAAAAACTACTTTGAGCTTCAGCAGCGAGTTTTACCATCTCAACTCGGTTCCACTCACCTCCACCACCTCCTGTGCAGGAGGTTCCTCGGACAAGGCAGCGCTGGAGAACTGGACGTCCTCTGGGCTCAGCCGCTTGTAGGACACCATCCTGAGAGAGTCTCTGTGTGTGTGTGTGTGTGTGTGTGTGTGTGTGTGTGTGTGTGTGTGTGTAGGGGAGAAGTTTGCCCTTTAAAGAGCTGACCTCAGCTGTGAGGACAGGGAGGTAGCAGCAGGCAGGAGTTCTAGTCAAGGGAACAACAGGAGAGCCATGTTACTGACAGTGAAGCTGCAGCCTACAGCATTTCAAGGCATAACCACACAGCAGCAGGAAGTGGGAACCATCACATTGTCCTTGTTGTGCAGATTTAACTTTATGTTCCGATCATAACAGTTCTCGGTTGTCACTTCTGCTACAAATCGCGTCGCCTGCGTAGGAAGAAGTGTCATGGCTTCTCGTCAAACTGTCATTAAATGTCAAAGTTAAACTCAGCGAACGGGGCAGCCCGAATGGCACCGCTAGCTGCCCCTGCTTGTGTCGCTGACAGTCCTGTCAAGGCAAGCCAGGCTCCGTTCTGTGATCACTGAGAAATATGCAGCTTGCCGTTTCGAAAATCGCCTATCTGCAAAGATCCTAGATTAGCTCACCGCCCTTTAACCTTAGCCATCAAGCTAGCTAGTGGCTAACACTGCAGATAACTGTCCGGAGACGCCAGCTAGGACGGGGAGCTTCATGCTTATTTTTACTGGTTAGCTTTGTCGAATGATATATTACGGTAAACAGAAAGCGATATTTACAGCATGGAATTTGCTTACACAGTCTTGGCTTGGCAAAGGGTGTCGCGGGTAGGAACAGTGTGTATTCGGACTTGGCTCGGACGGCTTCTTTGTTGATGTCTCAGTCAAGGCAAGTTGGGTTGTTTACATGTGCTTCTTCTGTGTGTCTGCAGCTCGCACCCTGGCGCCCTACCGCCACCTGTTGAAACGGAGGTGAAACTACTCAACATATTCTAATGGTTCTGTGCGGAAAGAAGTACATTTTGTATTATGACTATACAATACAACATAGTATTTGTCCCCTCGGAATCTGTTGTTAAGCAAGTCAAAATGGAACTATAAATGAGTTTTAAAAAGACAAGTACAAAAACTTCCATGGACACTATTAAATCTATAAACTGTATTTATAAACGAAAAATGTATCTGATGTGAGGTCAATCGTGTGTATGTAAACAGTGTATGATGATTATGTAACAGATGTGAACAAAACTTCAATAAATATATTTATGGAGTTGCAAACAAAAACCCACACATTCATTACTTTTGCGCATGAAGAATCATATAGTTCAGTGTTTAGTAAACCATTGCAACTAGATCTGGTTCTCGATCAGAAATGCAAATGTCACAATTTAAGATTCAGTCTTTTATTCATCTTAATTGTAGGCCTACACATTGTACAATCTGTTAAATATTTTTCATGATACATCGTCTTCAGACCCCTCAACTGCAATCGAATACATTTATAAGTTTAATTAACTAACTATCACTGACGACAACACAGGACGGGGGTAACAGGGTAGGGGTTCCTGTTTATATACCTGATTATTCATATTGTGCATTTTTAAATATTAAACCATGATTACATTAAAAGCATAATCCTCCAAGCTCACTTAATCAATGTAAAACAGCCCTTTGGAAGCATACATCAGAGTGGAAGCAGAGATGTTGTAGGTTTTGGTGGAAGTCTTCTTCCTGTATTAGATATGATGCTACTGCTGTCTGGGACTTGGTCTCTCTCTCTCTTTGGAATAGATCTCAAATGAGAGTAAACCGTGACATTATACAGTACAGCGCCCTCCATAAGTATCGGAAAGAGGAAGCATTTTGTCTTCTTTTAGCTCTGTACTCCAAACAGCTTGGATTTTAAATTAAATAATTACTATGGGGTTAAAGTAGAGATTCTCATTTTTAATTCAAATGTTTTTTTTTCTGATTGGGTTCACCATCTAGAAAGTACAACATGTATTAAACATACTCCCCCTATAGCAAGAATCTTCCACTTTAGGTCCCGGAAAAACTCCCTAGTTGCTATGGCAGTATGTTTGGGGTCATTGTCTTACTGCACGATGAAGCGTCATCCAATGAATTTGGAGGCATTTGCTTGTACTCGACTCTGACCCCTATGGAGGGCGATGCATATATAACGTTAAGTACAAAGGAGACAAATAAGACTATTCGTCCACAACGTTGGTGTCACCATCCGATGTGGCTTTATCATTTATGGATAAATCATCTTCACTATGTACATTGTCAGCCAGGTCCTTCTCGACGTGGCATTTCCTCTGGTGCGTCCGGAGGTGCTGGGACCGGATGAAGCTCTTCCCGCATTGCGGGCAGACGTACGGTCTCTCCCCCGTGTGGTTCCTCTGATGTGCCGTAAGTTCTGCTGCTCGGGTGAAACCCTTCCCGCAGAACGGGCAGGAGAAGGGCTTCTCGTCTTTGTGCGTCCAGAGGTGCTGCTGCAAACGGTCTGTTTGGGCGAAACTTTTCCCGCACTCGGAGCACTGGTAAGGCTTCTCCCCCGTGTGTATCCGCATGTGTCTTTTCATGGCGCCGGAGTAACCAAACCTCTTTCCGCAGTGCGGGCAGGCATACGGCTTCTCTCCCGTGTGCACTTTGAGATGGTCTTTGAGGTGCCCGCTCTGAGTGAACTGTTTTCCACACACAGAGCATTTATAAGGCTTCTCACCTGTGTGGATTCTCATGTGTGTTTGCAGTGCCGACAACTTTAGACAATCTCTCCCACACACCGTGCAGGAAAAAGTGTTCTTTGATGAGTGATTCTCCTGGTGTTGTTCGAGGACGTCTGATGTGGGACTGCCCCCTTCGTTGTCAAAACTCTCTCCTGAGTGAACAAGAAAGCACGGGTTATGAGCAAACAGCCAATGCATGAATGTCAAATCACCGATCCCTGCTGCATGCCAAGAGTAACTGTGAGACTCATGTTAATTGAAATTAAGCCACACTTACTGATTGGAGATTGACAATCATCGTCTTCTAATACTTCTGGATTGGCCAAACCACCATCTTCTTCCTCCTCCTCCATGTTCTCAAGGTCTTCAGGTACCTGTGTTGTAATCCTGTCACAGTCAGGCCTCAACGAGGGTATGTGTATGGGTTTGGTAGGGCTGGGAATGGAGGGGTCCACTGGGACCTGTAAAATCAGCACAAAACAGAAAACATAGCAAATGTTAGAAATAACTACTAGTGTGGCAGCAGCACCACGGCCTGGGGTGGTCCAGTGGTCTAGCACCACGGCCTACAGTGCACACATATGCCCATGTCGGCATGGGTTTGAATCCGGCTGCTGACATACCCTCTCCTCCTTACTTCCTGTCTTTCTCTACCGTCTCTGTCCAAAAATAAGAAATAACTACTACAACTACATATAGGAGTGCAAGAATGTGAACACATTCAATGAGGGATAAGTCCATCTACCTTTCCAGTGTCATCACCAGCAGCAGCTAGAAGTGGGCCAGCATCAAGCCTGTCTTTGACGTGAGTTTGACGATGTCTTCCCAGACTGCCTGACTGGGAGAAACTCTTCCCACAGTCATCGCACTGGTAGGGTTTTTCTCCGGTATGCGTTCTCTGATGGCTCCTCAGGTACGTCGCTGCGGTGAATCCCTTCCCGCAGACATCGCAGATGTGATGCTTCTCTCCTGTGTGAATCAGCTGGTGTTTCTTGAAAGCGGTGCACCTGGAGAAGGTCATTCCACAGGTGGAACAAGAGAAGGGCCTCTCTCCCGTGTGTGTTCGTTCGTGTTCTCTCAATCGGCCGGTATGAGTGAAGGCCTTGCCGCACACGGAGCAGGCGTGGGGCTTTTCCCCGGTGTGTCCCAGCATGTGCCTTTTCACAGCACTTTGGTGAGCAAACGTCTTCCCGCAGTCTGGGCAGGGATGTGGCTTTACTCCTGAGTGCACTTTCTGATGGTCTTTCAAGTGTCCCTTCTCGCGGAAATGCTTCCCGCACACAGGGCAGGGGTAGGGCTTCTCTCCTGTGTGTGTCTTCATATGGGTTTGCAGTTTAAATAAGTTGGAGAATGCTTTTCCACACTCGAAGCAGTGTTGAGGGCCCTTTGCTTTGTGGTTCTCCTGGTGTTGTTCAGGGTCTCCCGATGTAGAGGGACTCTCCTCCTCGCTATCAGACTGATGGTCGGGACTTTCCTCTGTGAAAAAAAGAAAAGAAAAAAAAAGTATGACTCATCAATACGTGGTAGCTTGACAATAAATGTCCCCATTCATTCAAATACTGACGCAGGGGGCGCTTAGTGGCGTAGCACACTAATGCGCATACCACATAATCGCAAGGTTCCTGGTTCGATTCCGACCCTCGACCTATCTTGCATCCCTCCTCTCTCTCTCCCATCCTTCCTGTCAATCTCTACTGTCTCTATCCCTATAAAGCAGAAATGCCCTAAAAAACTAAACAAAACAAAAAACATTGAGGATCGATCACCGCTTACTTGTTTCAAATGAATCCCAATCGACTTCTTCTCCGTCGGAATTGATCAGACCACCGACTTCCTCCACCTCCTCCTCAACTTTAACTGTCAGCCCGGGCGTCTGGTCAAGGTCTCTGAGGTCGTCGGACAGCGCCCCCTGGTCCTGCGCCGTGTTTCTGTCTCCATGTTTACCATCAGGGCCCGGGAACTCTGTGGAGTCGGGTGCAGAATCGGAAGCCTGAAGACATAAAAAAGGAGAGATTAAGATCTGGGGGAGAAAAGCGTTCATCTTTAAAACACAACGCATGGTCAGATAAAGTAACAACGACTTCAACGTGCGCACTTTGAACATGGGTGTCAAACCTCAGACCGAGGAGGCTGCAGTGTCTGCTGGTTTACATTTCAAACCTCAGACCGAGGAGGCTGCAGTGTCTGCTGGTTTACATTTCTCCCTCACTTGTATCGACGAGCTAGAGACTCCCACACAGCTGGTTTCTCTGGCTAACGTCTTCGCAATTAACAGAACAGAACAGAACGGACCAGAACTGGACTCTGCAGCCCTGCTGTACTTGCGTTTGACACCCGTTGTCACAATCACAACACGTGGTCGATAGCCTCGAAGCCATTTCCGCCTACCTTTTCTAGATAATCAAGAAAGGAAGCATCTTGCTGTGACGAAACACCACCGCCAGCTGCTTGATTCAGGCTCAGCGCGTGACAGACTCCAGTTGAGGCACGTTGGTGTCTGCCGAGATTTTCTATGAGAGAAAACCTGGTTCCGCAACCAGAGCACTGGTAAGGTTTCTCCCCCGTGTGCACTCTCTGATGTTTCTTCAGCTTCGACGCGATGCTGAAACTCTTCCCACACTCTGGACATTCGTGAGGATTTCCGTCACCGTGGCTACTTCTCCGGTGATCCTGGAGCTTTGTCGAGGTGGAGAAGCTCTCGTCACACTGGGAACAGCGGTAGAAGTTCACTCCGGTGTGTGTTTGCATGTGGATCTTCAAGGACACTAATTGGGCGAATCCCTTGTCGCACTCGGTGCAGCGGTAAGGTGTTTCCCCCGTGTGGAGCCGTTCGTGTTTCACCAGGGTCCCCGACAGAGCGAAGCTCCTGTCACAGAACGAGCACCGGTAAGGTTTCTCCCCAGTGTGCACTCTCTCGTGACTCTTCAACTTGGACGATGTCGAGAAACTCATCTCGCAGTGGGGGCACGAGTGAGACTTCTCTCCAGTGTGTGTAAGCTGGTGTGATTTCAAGTGTGCCAGTTGGGAAAAGCTTTTCCCACACTCGGAGCAGCTGTACGGCTTCTCCCCTGTATGTAACAACTGGTGCCTCTTCAAGTCTCCCAGGTGAGTGAACCTGCTGCCACAGTCCTGGCAGGGGTACGGTTTCTCGCCACTGTGCACCTTCTGGTGTGTTTTAAGGTTCGCAGCTTGAGAGAACTGTTTCCCGCACACCAGACACGGGAAGGGCTTCTCTCCTGTGTGTGATCTGTGATGTAACATCAGTTTATAAGCACTGGATAGTTCCTTCCCACACACTGAGCACAGGTGAGGGCCCTTCGCTTTGTGGTTCTCCTGTAGTTCAGGCTCTCCTGATGTAGAGGGACTCTCCTCACTGCTGGAGTGATGGTCAGGACTCTCTTCTGCGTGAAGAAGACAGCATGAGTTAGATACTGAAGTCTAAATTAAATCAATTTCTTTAAAGAAGAAGATGATGAGTAAGTACTTTATTGATCCCCAAGGGGAAACTATTATTTTTTTGCACCCCCTGAAACAACACACGTGCACACCCCCAGGGAGAACAGATGTCTGGGCTCTGGGCACAGCGTCAGGCCCCCCTGGAGCAGTTAGGGGCTAATTGCTCAAGGTCACAACGGCAGTGGTAGGAGCCTTAGATATGATGCCAGCAACCCTCCAGTCACCAGCTCACATCCGGCTCCCTCCCGGGGTGGGGGATCGAACCAGTGACCTTCCAGTCACCAGCTCACATCCGGCTCCCTCCCGGGGAGGGGATCGAACCAGCGACCTACCGATTGCTGGCCGGCCTCTCTCCCAAACTACACTGTCACAACACCGTAACATCTCTGAACCGTGAGCCGCAGTTTAACAACTCACGGTGAACTATGAGACATGCTAGATCGCATGCAAAAGCAGCATGTCTGCGAAGCGAGGCTCGCTTGAAGCAGCGTCGTTTTACGCCTCGAGTCCATTTTCCTCAGCAGTGAGACCGCTGCCAAGGCGTAGATGCAGAGAGATAAGCACATACTATCAAACAGAAATGTACAAAATAATCTCAATCATCCTGAAACTAAGTTAGAAAATGGCAAAAATCACCCTGCACACATTGAAAGGTTCGGTTTTGCATTTTAGACTTAATATAAATATTATTATAATATAGTTTAATATTATAATATAGTGTGGAGGTGCGGTAAACAATGAGACAAGGAGGCGAAGGCAAGTCGAGTCTGTTTACTCTCCACATAAAAATACAACTGACAACAACACTGAGCGGGGGCAACACGTTACCCGGAACCCCTTTACATATAACTCCCGCCCACTCTCTTAAAGGCACAGATGCCCCGGTGAATGTCTCTCTCTCTCCTCCCTTGTAGGTCACTACAATAGTATAATATAGTTTAATATTATAATACTACAATATAGTATACTATTATACTATAGTATAATGTTATAATATGATAATATAGTATAACATTATAATATAGTTTAATATTATAATATAGAAGAAATAAACATTGTTGACAATTGTTGATGTCATGCAGGTATAGGCTACTTCAAATAATTAGTTGTTGAGGTTGAGAATATAGCCTGCTCTTATGAAGTGTAGCCATGTATTTTTAAATAGCCACCCTTTATGAAGAACAGCCTATTTAGTCTTCAGATAAACGCTTGTGGCAGCTCTCCTCCTCACGCTGCCAGCTGCTGTCACCATGTCACTGATACTGTCACTCAACTTACTCAGCTTTAAAGAATCCCAATCTACTCCCTCTCCGTTGGGATGAGCGAAACCACCAACGTTCTCTTCTTCGTCTTCCTCCTCCTCTTCTTCCTCCTCCTCTTCCTCCTCCTCCTCGCCTTCCCTCTCTTCAGACTTAATTTGGTCTACTGTAAAGAAGAAAGAAGCATTAAAAAAGACAATAACTCAAATTAGGTCAATAAATCATTCACGCTTCATGAATACCTCCCATAACTACAATGCAAGCATTGTGTTTCACTTCCGCCAACATTGTTTGCTTAGCAAGCTAAACCAGAAGCATCGAAACGCGAGCCACTTTAGCCGTGGTTAACACACAGAAATGCTTGAAATAGACTTGAAACCTAAACAGCTGCATCAGCAGGACAGGGTCGCTTCCCAGACATGCTGCTTCAGGAGTCAGTGCAGTGGGTTCGGGTTAGCCCTACAGCTAAGGTTAGCCCTCACCCTAACCTAACCTGAGGGTTAGCCCTAAAGCTGGACCACTGGACCACCCCAGGCCATGGCTCCGCCACCATGTTAACATTTTAGAGCATATTGATATATTGATTGATTGATTTTTAGTAATGACAGAGTAACTATCTTTGACGCCATAGTTGTGAAAAGCGAAAGCATGAATGTTCCTCAGTTAATTCTGCATTTTAGCGGCAGTTTTAGAGGCTTTTTTTTGCCTGAATAAACGCAAGTCGGTTTTGATAACGCAATCTGGCTCAGTTTTAACCGCGGCTGAAAAACAATTAAACGCAATGCTTGTAGTACAGGCTCAGCTTGCCAGTCAATCTCTAGACTTACCAAAGAAGGGATCCTCTTCTTCCTCTTTAATGACAACATCCAGATCTGATCTGTGACTACTGTCCTCCAGTGTTACTGAATCCACCTTCAGATCCTGTGGCTTGTGCTGGGGACAGCCAGAAGCCAGTGACTCAGACGGTTTGGGTTCAACATGGCGGGTGGGGGACAGGCCGGCTTGGTCATTAGAGTCCTAGGACAAAGAAAAGACGGGAAAAGTAATGACGACAAAATCTATCGTCATCTAAAGCTTGGCCAACGTGATCGGCACCATAATCAGATAACTGTACTCGCATACAGCGTTGACACAGCATACAGCAGTTTAGGTAAACAAACCTCATCGAGAGGGGAGGCCCCTTGTTCCTGGAGTAACTCGTCAGCAGACTGACTCACGCCGCCAGCAGCGGCAGCGGCGCCGTTTCTGGCATGCGTCCGTTTGTGGTTCCGTAACGTCCCTGATAAGGAGAAGCTCCTCCCACAGTCGGAGCACTGGTAAGGCTTCTCCCCGCTGTGAACCTTCAGGTGTCTCTTCAGATCCCCGGACGTCGTGAACTTCTTGTCACACTGGGTGCACTTGTAAGGTTTCTCCCCGGTGTGCGTGCGCATGTGCGTGGTCAGGTTGTACTGCTGTGCGAACGTCTTGCCGCATTCGGCGCAGTGGTACGGGGTGACGCCGGTGTGGAGCCGTTCGTGCCGGATCAGAGTTCCGATCAGGGCGAACCTCTTCTCGCAGTACGAGCACTGAAAGGGCCTCTCCCCGGTGTGCATCCGCTGGTGGTCCCTCAGCTCCGCTGCGGAAAAACAGCCCTTCCCGCAGTCCAAGCACGGAAAACGCCTCCTGGTGTTGTTCGTCTGCTTCACCTCAGAATGCGTCGTCTGGTGCAACTTCAGGTGAGACTGACGAGAGAAGCTCTTCCCGCAGTCGGGGCAGGTGTACGGCTTCTCTCCGGTGTGAGTCCGACGGTGCAGTTTAAACTCCCCCTGGCTGACGAACCTCTTCCCACAGTCTGTGCAATGGTAAGGCTTCTCGCCCGTGTGCAGCCTCTGGTGTATTTTGAGGGCTCCTTTCTCACCGAACCGCTTCCCGCATACGGGGCACGGGTGTGGCTTCTCTCCCGTGTGAGTTCTCATGTGTCTTTGAAGTTTGTACGGATTCGGGAACGGTTTTCTGCACACCGAGCAGCAGTGAGAGGTCTTTGCTGTGTCCTTCTCCTGTTGTTGTTTTTGTTGTTCAGGTTCTCCTGGTGTAGAACTACCCCCATCACTGTCGGAGGAATGTCTAGAACTCTCTCCTGTGTGCATAAGACCACCAGTTACTCTAAAGCAAAAGCAAATTGATCAGGAAGTAACACACACACACACACACACACACACACCATGTGAGACTTTACACCGTTCTTTGTCAACGTACCAAGATTAGGAGAATCAACTCCATCAGACAGAATCAAACAAGCAACATCTTCTTCCTCCTCCTCCTCTTTAATTTCAACAGTCAGGCCATGCGTGTGTTTTAACTCCCCAGGTTTCTCTGACATCATCTCAGACTCTGGACCGGGTGCTGGGGGTGGGGGGGGTTACACTGGTTACACTCTGAATCCAGTTACTCTCTGGGGCTGCATTCTTCAAAATCCCAGAGAGAGAGATTAAATTAAAGCCAAAGTCTTTCTGCATACCATCAGAGAATATGGATGGAATGCATTTTCACACGGAAACGGCACTTGATTTGTGACATGATTTGAAGCTGTAACACATCATGAATTGTTTATAAAGTCATGACATTAAAACCATACAATGAATTGATAAAGGTATTACTGATATTAATATAGGTACCTACATATTTATTTTTATTTATTTTTTTAAAGTCAGAATTCAACATTTATGCTTCATAATTTGAAATGTGTGGAAAACCTGGTCATCCACTTCACTCTAGGGTACAAGAAGTGGACATTAAAGGTCAAACTTACTTTCAGCCTCTTAAGCCGAAATTCTGCTTTATTTTGATTATTCATTACTTCATCTCCTTGTCAGTGTAGTATGTTATTCTGAACTATGATCTGAGCATTAGTCTAACGGGGCATTCGGCCGAAGAGGTTAATCTCAGTGAATGAGACAGCATTAGCTAGCCAACCACCACCAGGCCTAATCTCGGTCATCATTAGCTGTTGGCGAGGCCAGCCGAGCAGGATTACTGTCAGAGCACATGGTCCAATCGCTGAAACCGACCTGGCAAACCACTTGTCAAATTGTCTACAACCGCCGTGTTAAAAATGAGTTTGGTGTGGTGCAGATAACCTGAAACACCGATGGTCCGTAATAAGGTTGCAGCACACAGACTGTGAAGCTCGGCTAGCAGAGGTTGTGCTAGCTAGCTAACATGCACAGTCAGTGGGCAAAGATAGTAGCATGAGTTAGCTTTGGTTTAGCTATGCTACATGCTGAAAGCCTCAAACAATAAGCATATGCCTTTCTTACCTAAGTCTTCTTGGCTTTATAACATCGCCTAACAGGTCGGTAGGAATACTAAGGAACAGGACAGTGAGTTGTGATGTGTCTCCCTTCCTCAAACAACTGTCTAGCCTGCTTCTTCTGCGCTAGCTGTTTAGCACTCCGTCCTGCTGACAGATCAGGGCACTACCGCCACCTACTGCTTCTGGAACTACTGGTTCCCGTTCACAAATACTGTACAGGCCATATTATTTTTATTGAAGAAATAGTTTGCATTTTTTTGGTTGGGAAAAAAAACTAGCTGCGCGAAAGGAGGAATGGACACGCCGGGGAAGATGGAGCAGTGGGCTGCGTCGCTCATTTCCTCTTGTATTTGTGTTTTCTTTACCACCGGCCCCGCAGCCCGCAGATCGACCGGTCCACCGGGACATTCTCCCAGTGCTCCAGATGGCCAGTCCGTTACTGCTGCTGGGCGGGGATTGTCTGAGTGGTACGTGAGCTTTGTCCTATTGATTGGATTAGATCAGATCGAGTCTTTATTGTCTAAGGATACCAGCTGATGCCGACCTCCTTGTCCTCATCACCAGGACTGAACACCGGACCTGGGGGGACCGGGTTTTCTCCGCTGCAGCCCCCGCTCTTTGGAGCACTCTCTCAAACCACATAAAACAAATCCAGCACGCTCTCCTCTTTCAAACGATCTTTTTATGACCCAACTATTATTTTTATTGTTGTTTTACTGACTGTGCTTTTGTTTGACTTTTTATTGATGGAATGTAGTGTCTTTGAGTACTGAAAAAACACTACACAAAATAAATGCATTATTATTATTTTGTATTCATTGTGTAGGAATTGTGTATAGTATAGCCTATATAATACATTAGACAACTAGGCTACTTGAACTTTCAGGTAATTTCAATAGCACGATGCACTTCATACAAAGAAAAATAACGCCAGTCATATACGCAACTCTGATAACGACCAACCAGACCAACCATTTCAGCCATTATAATACGTGTAGTCCTGATCGTGACCAATAATGAGCGCGTCACAGTGCCCAACATTCCACACAATTAGAAACTAGAGTTTTGGGTCAGAGTTTATTAAACCGATCGACTTCGATTTAGTCAAATCTCTCTGGATCAGGGGAGGCTGGGAGAGGGGATATCGGTGGAAAGGCTCCTTGCATGCATGGGACAGAATGAGGACTGGTATCAAATACAGGCTTTACCCCCTCTGAACTACAACCCCAGGAAAAAGACAACGCGGCCCTGTTAAGTTTTTAATGAATGTTCGGAAAAGTGAACTGTACAAGAAAACAGGTAGGAAAGGAAACAGCCACACAAACTGCGACGTGCAGAACGGTTAACACTCCATGCTATTTGTAGTGTTAACTTATTGTGTGACAAATATACATTTACTGTTCGACACACACACACACACACACGGCATTTATGAGTTGTGAACTTGTGAATAAGTCTTCTTCCCTTCCTCATTTGGTTTCTGAACTTCTGACAGAGACAGAATTACAGATCAACTGTTTGCAAGACAATTATTACCCATGACACAGGTCTTAATTAAATAAAGGGGCAAAAGGAAGGAACACATTCAGGACCACTGCATGATCGACTTCACGCCTCAGGCTAATACAGCTATGAATTACATCTGGATTTTTAGTACAACTAGACACTGACATTATCACAATTCAGTCAGGACAGTTACATCGGTTTAATCATTGTTGATGATGGCAATACATTTAAGTTTGGTGTAATTGGATGGCTCCTCTCTGTACAGCTCCCTGCCTAAGGTTCAAAACATATAAGATGGTGGAGTGTTGCATGATCGACTGCTTTAGCCTTGTCCCTGCACATGTTGTGTTAATCAGCTGGCCGTCAACTGGACTTGAAGTGTCCCACCTGACCTACGGCTTCATGCGTGTGTGCGTGTGTGTGTGTGTGTGTGTGTGTGTGTGTGTGTCAGTGAAACAGGAGACCAGGGGATGCAGCAGAGGACGTTCCATGATGTAATCACATGAATGAATCAACCCGAATCAAACGAAATGAATGAACCGGAATTAAACAAAATGAATCAACCCGAATCAAACAAAATGAATCAAACTGAATCAAACAAAATGAATCAAACAAAAGCACTCTCAGCCATGCTCACATGATACAGATAAAAAGATAAAACTCTTTGGAAGCACAAATCCGACTGCAAGTGTCTCCCTGCTCTACGTTAGACAGGCAGACAGACAGACAGACAGACAGACAGGCAGACAGACAGACAGATAAAGACAGACAGATAAAGACAGACAGACAGATAAAGACAGACAGACATGAAACACTAATCATTGCTTGCGTCCACCCTGCTGATATCAGCTGCAGAGGAAGCCTCATCATCGGTCGTAGACACGTCTTCCTCACTCTTAACGCTTTCAGACTTCTCGGTTAGGTGTGTCCGCTGGTGCTTCCGTAGGCTGTGGCGCCGGGCGAAGCCCCGCCCACACTCGCCGCAGCCGTGCGGCTTGTCTCCTTTGTGCGTCCTCTGGTGCTTCGAGAGGTCGATCCTACTCGCGAAAGCCTTCCCGCACACGGAGCACGCGTAGGGCTTGTCCCCGGCGTGCCGGCGCAGGTGTTCCTTCAGGCGTCCCGCCAGGGAGAAGCCCTTCCCACACACGGAGCAGGAGTGGGGCTTCTCTCCCGAGTGCCCCAGCATGTGCCGTCTCATGGCGCTCGAGTGGGCGAAGCGCTTGCCGCAGTCCGGGCAGGGGAAGGGCTTCTCCCCCGTGTGGACCTTCTGGTGGTCTTTGAGGTGTCCGTTCTGTGAGAACTGCTTCCCGCACACGCAGCACTTGAAAGGCTTCTCCCCGGTGTGCGTCCTCATGTGCTTGATCAGCGCCGACTGCTTCTGGCAGTCCTTGCCGCAGACGGAGCAGCAGTAGGAACTCTTCGCTTTGAGGTTCCCGTGGCGTCGCTCGGGAAGTCCTCCGCTCTCCTCGGTCGCGGAGCGGAGGCCGGGACTCGCCGCTGCGTTAATAAGATAGATTTAAGAGTTAAATAAAAGCAACGCACTTCATGTCGATGTTGTGTAGCGTTAAGCATTAATTAAGTGTTCTAGGCTTTTTTTGTTTATTTTATAGTAGTTTTCCGTTAGCTACATAAAAGTAGCAGGGAATAACATGATTATCGAGAGCCCCCTTTGGCCTCCATGTTGTGGTGTTGGTGGCTATATCACATGTAAACAGAAGTGATAGCTACATGATTCTTTCACATATTTCGGACACACAATTCTAGATCTAGAACTTGCTTTTGCATTCTAAAACTTGCTTTTGCATTCCAGAACTTGCTTTTGCATTCTAGGACTTGCTTTTTTTCGACATACTTAAGAGTATTTGATTTGATTTGAACTGAAGAGAAAAACAGGGTTTCAACCAAAGTCTGACCCATTCAACCGCAACTTACTAAAATAAGAAAAATCCCAATCCACTTCTACGCCTTCAGCATTGATAAAACCGCCGACTTCCTCTTCCTGTTCTTCCGATGCAGCGTCCAGCCTCTGTGTTTGCCGTAGGTCATCGACCTCTTCAGACAGCATCTCCAGACCCCGCGGTGCTGCACTCTGGTCGCTATGGTTACTGGGAGAATCCGGCGACTGTTTGGGTTCGGGTTCAGCGGGACAGGAGAGGGACGGGCCGGATGGGTTACCAGAACCCTAAAGAGAAAAAGGAGAAAAAACGCACAAGAAGGAGACAGTGACTGTCTGGTGACTATTCATCCACTGCACAGCCTGTCATACTTTCATACTTTGTGTTCCTGTACTTTGTTACGTGTTGGCATTGTCCTTTGTGTTGTGATTATGTGTCACTGGTGGCTGCAACACTGTCATTTCCCCTCAGGGATCAATAAAGTACCTAACTACCTACCTACCTATCTACCTATCTATCTACCTATCTATCTACCTACCTACCTACCTACCTACCCACACACCTATCTATCTATCTATCTATCTATCTATCAAAGTTGACATGTCATGGAGTGGGCTATAACTCACCTTGTGAGTGTCCTCGGTAAGTTGCTCAGGGTTAGGGGTAGGGTTATCAGCATCAAGCCTGCCTCTGGAGTGAGTTTGTCGATGTCTTCCCAGACTGCCTGACTGGGAGAAACTCTTCCCACAGTCCTCGCACTGGTAGGGTTTCTCTCCGGTATGCGTCCTCTGATGGCTCCTCAGATACGTCGCTTCGGAGAATCCCTTCCCGCAGACATCGCAGATGTGCCGCTTCTCTCCGGTGTGAGTCAGCTGGTGTTTCTTGAAAGCGGTGGCTCTGGAGAAGGTCATTCCACAGACGAGACAGGAATGAGGCCTCTCTCCCGTGTGCGATCGCTCGTGTTCTCTCAGACCTCCGAGACGGGAAAAACTCTTGTCACACACGGAACAGGTGTGGGGCTTCTCTCCCGTGTGCATCTGCAAATGCCTTTTTAAGGCTGCCATGAAAGAAAAGGTGTTTCCACAGTCCGGGCAGGTGTACGGTTTTTCGCCCGTGTGCGTTTTCGTGTGCTCCCGGAGATGAGCGTTCTCACGGAATCTCTTCCCGCACACGGAGCAGGGGTACGGCTTCTCGCCGCTGTGCGTCTTCATGTGCTTTTGTAGTCTGGATAAAACGGAGAACTCTTTCCCACACTCGAGGCAGCGGTGAGGGCTCCTTGCTTTGCGGTTCTCCTGGTGTTGTTCAGGGTCCCCTGACGTAGAGGGACTCTCCTCACTAGCAGACTGACGGTCAGGACTCTCCTCTGTGAAAACAAGCAGTTTGTAGAAGAAGACAATACATTTCTGTGTCAGTGTGTCAATACTTTTTCCACTGTCAATCGTGGAACTCCAATTGAACGCTGGTAGTTGCAGTATATATATATATTGCAGCATATGTATATATATATATATATATATATATAAAATAAAGAAAGAGCATCTTGGGTGCATAGATTCAATAACTGAGCATTCTACTGCCACTTACTACATCGAAGAGAATTACAGTTGCCTTCCTCTCTGTCAGAGTTGATCGAACCGCCAACTTTCCCCACTTCAACTTTAACTGTCGGCCCAAGCGTCTGGATAAGGTCTCTGACGTCCTGCAGGATGCTTGGGTCACTGTGGTTACTGTCAGAGCCCAGCAATTCCCCAGGTTTGGATGCAGCCTTAGAATCCTGAGACAAAGGAAAACATCAAAGCGATGGGATTGTAATTAATGTAATTCATCATAACACACAACGTAAAAATCGATCATGTAGAACCTGGGTGTCAAAACTCCTGATTGGCTAGGGAGCCCACACACGTTTTCCTAACTCACCAACTGCCAAAGAATTCCGGAACATTCACCACCTAGAGTGCCAAGTGTTCTATGTGGTGTTTACCCAACAACAATACTTTGATTGGCTACAAAATCAAGCACCATAATTTATGCCTTTTTTGTGAACTTACATTTGGTGACTTTATTCACCCTCAGCACTAAATAAGTGACTCTAATACGCAGTTAAAATAAACAACATTGCACACTGCGGCCTCCTAGGAATTTAGCATCCCTTGTACTTAAACCCTACATTTGACAAATACATTCACACCTACCGTCTTTAACGAATCTTTGTTGCACAATCTCTGGTGCTCTTCCAGCTCTTTGCATGTTGGAAAGCTCTCATCACACTGGGAACAATGGTAGAAGTTCTCCCCAGTGTGCCTGCGCATGTGTCTCTTTAAGGACGGTAGCTGAGAGAATCCCTTGTCGCACTCGGTGCAGCGGTAAGGTGTTTCCCCCGTGTGGAGCCGTTCGTGTTTCACCAGGGTCCCCGACAGAGCGAAGCTCCTGTCACAGAACGAGCACCAGTAAGGTTTCTCCCCAGTGTGCACTCTCTCGTGACTCCTAAGCCTTGAAGCTGTAGGGAAACTCTTCGCACAGAGGCCACAGGAGTGAGACTTCTCTCCAGTGTGTGTAAGCTGGTGTGATTTCAGGTGCGACGGTTGGGCGAAGCTTTTCCCACACTTGGAGCAGCTGTACGGCATCTCTCCTGTATGTAACAACTGGTGCCTCTTCAAGTCTCCCAGGTGAGTGAACCTGCTGCCACAGTCCTGGCAGGGGTACGGTTTCTCACCACTGTGCACCTTCTGGTGTGTTTTAAGGTTCGCAGCTTGAGAGAACTGTTTCCCGCACACCAGACACGGGAAGGGCTTCTCTCCTGTGTGTGATCTGTGATGTAACATCAGTTTATAAGCGCTGGATAGTTCCTTCCCACACACTGAACACAGGTGAGGGCCCTTTGGTTTGTGGTTCTCCTGGCGTTCGGGTTTCCTTGACACAAGGGGACTCTCCTCACTGCCAGAGTGATGATGGTCAGGATTCTCTCCTGTGTGAATAAGCATGAGTTAGATGAAAAAAAGTCGAAATTAATTAATGTTCTTTAGATCCTATTCACCCCACACTTACTATGTTCAACGGAATCCCAATCAATTTCTTCTCCATCAGAATTAATAAAACCACCAACGTCCTTCTCCTCCTCTCCATCCTCCTTCTCTCCATCCTCCTTCTCCTCCTCTCCATCCTCCTGTTCTTCACGTTTACATTTTTCTGCTGTGTGAAAGAGGCAAAAACAGAGACAATAAGGAACTACAAGTCAGTTGAAGAACTACAAGTCACAATGTCAATAAATCGTTCATGCTTCACAAATAAGCCTCCAGACTTACTATAGAAGGGATCCTCCTCTTCCTCTTTCACTGCAACATCTCGTCCCAGTCTGTGACCAGTGTCCTCCATTTTCACTAAAGCCACCTTCAGATCCTGTAGCTTGTGCCGGTCTCTATGGCAACAGTCCGGGCCTAGTGACTCAGACGGTTTGGGTTCACCACTGGATAAGGACCGACTGGATCGGTCAATATAAGCCTAGGATTAAGAGTCAATGATTAGAGAATAGGAAGACATCAACTGTTTTTTTTTTGCATTTTGGCACTGTCACTTTTGCATTTCACTGTATACTTGTATGCACGTGACAAATAAAGAATCTTGAATCTTGAATCTTGTTTGGTAAAGCTTAGCGATTTTGGGACCGCCCCGACAAATGAATAAACAGAATAAATGAATTGAATAAACAACATGTAGTTCACGATATAAATCTACCTCATCACCGAGGGGCGTGGCCCCTTGTTGCCCGAGTGGTTTGCCAGCAGCCCGACTCACGCCAGCAGCAGTGCCTTTTCTGGCATGTGTACGTTTGTGATTCCATAATATTTTGGACGAAGAGAAGCTCATCCCACAGTCGGGGCACTGGAAAGTCTTCTGCGCGGCTAGTTTCTGCCTCAACCCGGAATGCGTCCGTAAGTGGGACTTCAAGTGTCCAAGTCGAGAGAACCTCTTCCCGCAGAAAGAGCAGTGGTAGGGCTTTTCTCCCGTGTGTATCCGACGGTGGATCTTCATGTTTCCGAGACTAATGAAACTCTTCCCGCAGTCCGGGCACGAGTACGGCTTCTCTCCGGTGTGCAAACGCTGGTGGGTGCTGAGGTGGCCCCTCTCACGGAACGTCGCCCCGCACACCGAGCAGGGGTACGGCTTCTCCCCCGAGTGGATCTTCTGGTGCCTTAGCAGCCTGGAGCGGCTACGGAACCGCTTCCCGCACAGGGAGCAAAGGTGGGGCCTCTTTCCAGTGTGCGTGTACTGGTGCGAAGTCAGCTGCCCTTGGCTGACGAACCTCATCTCACAGTCCGGGCACGGGTAAGGCTTTTCACCGGTGTGCAGCCTCTGGTGGACGTTGAGGTGTCCCACCTCGCGGAATCCCTTCCCGCACACAGAGCAGGGGTAAGGCTTCTCTCCAGAGTGTGTCCTCATGTGGATTTTAAGGCTTGATGGGAGAGGGCATACTTTTCCACATTCCAGGCAGCGGTAAGGAGGACCCTTTGCTTTGTGATTCTCCCGGTGTTCAGGATGTCCAGATGTAGACGGACCCTCTCCGTCACTGGCGTGTGAGTCACAGTGCTCTGCTGACAGGAAAAGGAAGCTAGTCAACACGGCAAATAAATACCATTTTATGTAACTGATCATTGCCACCATTCTAGGTCAAAACACTACACATAGGAGAATACCAACCAGATTCCTCTCCATTGAGCGTTTGATGGGTGTTGTTCTCAGAGACGGCCTCGAACCCCTTCAGTGTCTCCTGGTCAGCCTGGTTACTGTCAGGACCCAGAGACTCTCTGGGTTTAGGGTCTTCAGGAGCCTACATGAAAGAGGTACAGCAGAATAATCAGTAGACTGGAAGCGAAACACACGTCAAGTTGTTGCAAACAGTCGCCCCGCAATTCGAGTTGCTCCAACCGAGTCTCGAACTTACGACCTCTGACCTGCCAACACTCGTGACCGTCTCCTCAAACACCCGATGTTAACCAGCTACGCTATCGAAAAGCTAGCAATTCGACAGTGCGGGGAGGTGGGGGGGTATTTGAACTCGAGGAGTTTTACCATCTCAGAATCAGAATCTGAATTCTTTAATTTGCACATACAGGAAATTGACTTGGTGAGGTTGGTGCATGGACATAAAAAACTATATATAGGCAAAATGTTAACAAGAAATTACAAAATAGCAAAATATTAACAAAATAGCAAAAACAAATTTACAAAAAATTGTTGATGTCGATGGCCGGAATCGAACCAGGGACCTTGCGATGACATGGTATGCGCCTTAGTGTGCTACGCCACTGAGTGCCCCGTCTGTTGAGTTTGAACTGATACAACATTGTTGACTTGAAATGTAATCGACCTCAAACTTTCTGTAATCGCCCCAATGACTTGCCTCTGGCTGTGGTTGACCACCGGGCGGCGCCGTGGCATAGTGTGCATGCGTCATCTGGTGCGACCTCAGGGGCCACAGGCGACTGAAACCCCTCCCACAGACAGGGCAGCGGCACGGCTTCTCCCCAGTATGCGTTCGGTAATGAAGTCTCAGCGATCCCCGGCTAGCGAACCTCCTCCCGCAGTCTGGGCACGGGTACGGCTTCTCGCCGGTGTGAGTCCTCAGGTGGAGCTTCAGAGTCGCTTTCTCGAGGAATCGCTTCCCACACACGGAGCAGGAGTGAGGCCTCTCTCCTGTGTGCGTCATCCGGTGTCTTTTAAAACTTGATAAGGCATGGAATTCTTTCCCACACTCGAGGCAGCGGTGAGGGCGCTTTGCTTTGTGGTTCTCCTGGTGTTGGGGGGCGTCTCCTGGTGTGGGGGGAGGCTCCTCCCCACTAGAGCTGCGGTCAGGACTCTCTCCTGTGGGAAATGGACGGATAATTAACTCACCAACTGCCAAAGCGTTCCGGAACACTCACCACCGAGAGTGTTCCAAGTGTTCTATGTGGTGTTTACCTAGCAACAACACTCTGATTGGCTACAGAATTAAGCATCATCATGTATGCATTGTTGTTGAATAAAGTCACCCTTGGAACTCTAGAATGTTGACAATTTGGGCGACTTTATTCACCCTCGGCCCTGAATGAGTTAAAAAAATAAATAATAATAACACACAAATATATACTCACACAAATATATATATATATATTTTTTTATTTTTTTATTTGTGTGTATATATTTATATATTTTAATATCTTATTATTATATTTATATATATTCGAATATGTATATACTATAATAATAATAATAATAATAATAATATACATGAAATAAAACTCAACCATTTTCACTCAGAGAACATGCCTAGTTAGTACCTACCAGTATTCAAACCCCAACCAATGTCTTCCTCTTTGACTATAATATCCATTTGTTTTATTTCACTGCTTGAAATCATCTCTCGGTTCTGCATTGTGTCACCAAGGTTACAGTCGGGACGCAGGGTGAGCTTGGGTTCAGTAGAGCGGCATAGAGGTGGGTTGAATTGGTCATATGAATCCTAATAATAAAAAAAAAACAATAAACAATAACAGCTACACTATTTACTCATTTTAAATTCGCAATGAGACTTTTAGTAAGTGTCCAGAAAACTCACAGCAGGACTCTGACAAGTCCAGGCTTTTCCTCAAACGTACTTCTCTCATCCATCGCGAATCGTCCCGTCTGTACATGTCAGACAGTGACGCTCCGTCGCGCTGCTAGAAGCGACTACTGCCTCGCTACGTGAACCAGCCCGTTAGCCCGTTAGCCGACCCGGCTACAGACATGTCTGCTAAAACTCTTATCCCAATTTCCAAACCTCCCGACTCTCTCGCAAGTAAAGTAAGTTCCGTAAGTGGTCTAAATCCAGGTGGGCTAATATCGCCGTCAATTTTTGAAGATGCAAAAGATCAGGTCTTGTACTTCCTTAATGTCACAAGTTCGCTGGATGTCATAAGAGGAATAAAAATAAAAAAAATCCTAAAAACCAAAACATAAACTGCATCACATCCGGGTCATGATTTTCTTCGGCCTTCACAATAAAGGTCCCTCACGTGAACAATGTGGTATTCTTTAGGCGCCTGTCTACTATGTAACCTTATTGTCAGCAACTGACTCTCTAATGTTGCACAAACTGATTATAAATGTTTCAAATGATAACTGACATGACCATCAGAGAGACTGGGCAGTCCCCTAACCACACGAACCAATACAACCACTTCTGAAAATAGAGAAAGAGCCTTGTTGATAAAAGGAACAAGGCAAGTTTTTGTAGAGTTTATTGACTGAATTATGTGCATCATTTGGTAGTGGACAGCATTTCACATGCAGGCTGCAAGGCACAATGAATTGTTTTGCAAAAACGACTACGTTTTATTCGCCAATCAATCGTCAATCAACTGTTTGGAATGTGGTATTTTCTGCACCCCTCTATTGCACCTCTCCCCTAAAACAACACACATGCACCCCCTAGAAGTGTACTTCTACAGGAACGAACAACGCAGTTACATCAAGTATAATCAAAAGACAGGCTCTTCCAATAGAATAAAGGCTTATGGATCTGAAAATATATATATATATATATATACAGTACCAGTCAAAAGTTTGGACACACCTTCTCATTCAATGGTTTTTCTTTATTTTTATTATTTTCTACATTGTAGATTAATATTGAAGACATCAAAACTATGTACGAACACATATGGAATTATGTAGTAAACAAAAAAGTGTTAAACAAACCAGAATATGGTTTATATTTTAGATTCTTCAAAGTAGCCACCTTTTGCTTTGATGACAGCTTTGCACACTCTTGGAAAGGTGTGTCCAAACTTTTGACTGGTACTGTACATACCCAATCTAAAGACGTGAAAGGCAAGACAACATATTTTCCAGTCTTCCACCATCTCTACGATAAGACAGCACTTCTAGGAACATTCTAGAAAGATCAAGCATAACAAGTAAAATGCCGTAGGTCTACATATGACCTATCTTAAACATTTAAACTGGTGGCCCTTCAGCTATAAGGACTACGGTTGGCATCATAACAGATACATATGACGCCTACAGTTGGCATCGTCTCATAACATGCTGCACACAAACACATTTAAAAAAAAATCAAGTCAATTGACCACTTTTAGGTAATTGCTTGGGTCTACCCAACTGTCTGGTTGGCCCTATGGGCTTCCCGGCGTGAGTCCGCTGGTGCGCCCGAAGGCCTTGCCGGTAGTAAAATCTCTTCCCACACTCGTCACATTGGTAAGGTTTCTCTCCTGTGTGAGTTCTCCTGTGAACTTTGAGTTCGTCCGATCGGACGTAACTCTTCCCGCAGACGGTGCAGAGGTAGGGCCTCATCCCTGAGTGGGTCTGGTAGTGCACCGACAAGTGTGCCGACTGCCTGAATCCCACTCCGCACACGGTGCATCCGTAAGGTTTGTCTCCGGTGTGCGTGACCTTGTGGTTTTTCAGCGCCGACGTGGTCACGAATCTCTGCCCGCACTCCGAGCATTGGTAAGGCTTCTCTCCGGTGTGTACCCGCTGGTGTATTTTCACGTAACTTTCATTGGCGAATCTCTTCCCGCAGACGGGGCAGGGGTACGGCTTCTCGCTGAGGTGGACGAGCTGGTGTCCTTGGAGCTCCTCGGCCCTCGCGAACGCCATCCCACACACGGGACAGAAACAAGGCCCAACTGACGGTTCCGTTACCCCAACTGCCGGTTCGGTTACTCCAACTGACGGATCGGGTACTTCGGACGACGGGGGCTTCTCCTGCTCACCAGCATAGCACAGGTTAGGTTTCCCTCCTGTGTGACAAACACAGTGTGAGTCTGGGTTCCGGTCGGTCGCAGGCTGACAATAAGTAAATCATGCTCTAGTCACACATTCTGCTTCATGTTACCAATTTGAATCAACCTGTTATTTGAATACCCGTGGATCAATCACTGGTAAATGCAAATTGAACAGCCCTCTTTATTGACCTCTCTAAGGATTTTGTTTCAAAATGACCTGCAGGATAGGACTCAATGCATCTCAGTCGATGGAGTTCAGGTGTTCCGCAAGGTTCAATTCTAGGTCCACTGCTGTTTACCATTGACATAATAATTTTGGTTTGTCCTTTTTAAAAAAAAAAAATAATAATTATTACATCTTTATGCTGATGATACTGTTGTCTACTCCTGTGCCGTTCTTGACCTTCAGCATGGTTTTGATTCTATTAAAAAAAAATCAGTTGTTGATCTTAAGCTGATGGTGAATGAGGACAAAACTAAGTTTATGTATTTCTCTAGATCCCGTAATATTTAAGGAAATGATCTGCATATTTGGGAGCCCAAATTGAAGTCCCTCAATATAAGTACTTGGGTATCTGGATTGATGATATACTGTCCTTTAAAACTCATGTTGAGAAACTGATGAATTTGACTAGCGTTCAGCTATTAAATAGTTCTGGCAACCATTCAATGACATGGTCTCAAAGTCAAAACTTGACATTGAGACTAGAAGTAGCAAACTAACATACTATGATAAACAATCAAATGCTAGTTAATCAGAAAATAAAACATACAAGAAAATGTAAGCCTCTGTGTCACTCAATGTTTTTAGCTATTTGAAAAAATCCCTATGGCAAAAATGTATGGGTATTTTTGTCTTGAACTGGAAGCAAGTTCAATAAACAAAATGTTAAAGGCATGCTTAGGAGTCCTATAGGTCAGCTGGAAGGCTTCTCACCTCTGTACATTTTCTGGTGTGTATTGAGATGTCCTTTCTGATTGAATCTCATCCCACATGTCGAGCACTGGAAAGGTTTCTCCCCTGTGTGAATTCTCATGTGTCTTTGTATGCCGCGAGAGTCTGGGAATTCTCTTCCGCATGTTGGACAGCGGGCAGGAGACTTTGCTCGAGCAGGAGGCTTTGCTTTGCGTCTCCCCTGGTGTTGATCTGGTAATGTAGGAGGACTCTCCTCCTCAGAGTAACAACCTGAGGACATCTCTCCTGCATCTGCGTGCAGGAGAGAGTCAACATTAAGTCAGAAACAGAGTCAACATTAAGTCGAGTAAATTGACGGCAAATGTCCTCAGATTTTTAGTTGACAGTGTTCATTTCGCCACGACTTTTGTAGCATGTTTTACAGGAGTCCAATGCTGCACCTATCCACAATGCCTACGTTACGCAATGGTAAGCTATAATCGCTAACACCGCCTACACTGTCACGATAAAGCTATCTAGGCTCATTATGGATCCTCACCCGAGTGCTGTTTCTCATGTGTTGTGAGTTGTCCCTCTGTGTTGAATTTCTCCCCGCACACGAAGCACTGGAAGAGCACTCTTCTGAAGTGGGTTCTCTGGTGTACCATGAGTTCATAGGGCTGAGCGAATCCCTGACCACACTCTGAGCAGCAGTGAAGACTCTCTTCCTCACGATTCTCCTGGAGTTGCTCAGGATCCTGAAATGGGGAAAAATAATAAAGAATGATTTAATTGCGTCAACGTGTCAAATTAAATGTCCGTCCACGTTTAGCTACGTTTATGTCTGAGTTCTATTCTGTAATGCACTAAAACAGTGACATCTCAGAACAACATTTAGTCATCATTTTCTCCCACCTGGATAATATCTGGTGCTGGCGGACTTCCAGGCGCACTTAATGTTTCTTCACTTCCAGAGATGTGATCAGGAACACTTTCTGCTGTGAGAATACATATGGGATTAGATAACATCTGAAATGCAAATATGTGAACTTAAAATGATGTACATTTCAAAAGCTGTCAAGTGTCTGCTGCTGAAACAGACGTCAAGTTGTTGCAAACAGTCGCCCTGCAATTCAGGTTGAGTCTCGAACTTCTGACCTCTGACCTGCCAACACACGTGACCGTCTCCTCTAATACCCAATGTAAACCATCTACACTATTGAAAAGCTAGCGATTTGACAGCGCAGGTCAGGTGGGGGCATTTGAACTTGAGGAGTGAGTTTTACCATCTCAACTCGGTTACACTTCCACTTACAAAGCTTACCAGGATCCGGTGCAGGCGGACTTGCAGGGGCACTTAATGTTTCATCACTACCAGAGTTGTGATCAGGAAGACTTTCTACTGTGAGAATAAACAAGGGATGGGATTAGATAACCATGCAAATAGGTGAACTAGAAATAATACAGTTTAAAAACGGTCAGGTATCTGCCTCCACTTACGAAGCCGACTAGGATCCCATTCAACTTCCTCTCCGTCGGAATTGATCAGACCCCCGATACCCTCCTCTTCCTTTACCTCATCTTTGATCGTCACCTCAACTGTTGTTGTCACTCTTGTGTGTGTCTCCTGATGTGCTCTCATGTTGCCTAGTTGGCTGAAGCTTTTCCCACACGCAGGGCAGGAGTACGGCTTCTCTCCAGTGTGTGTACGTTGGTGCACCCTCAGGCCCTCGCCAAGAGAGAATCTCTTCCCACACTCTGAACATTGGTGAGGCTTCTCTCCTGTGTGTGTCCTCATGTGCCTCGAGAGTTGACAGGCACGAAGGAATTCCTTTCCACACACCGCGCACGGACGAGAGCCCTTTATTTTGCCTTTCCCCTGGTGCTCCTGACTACGAACACTTGAAATGAGTCTCTTACCTGTGAGAAAAAATGAGAGTGGCGTAATACTGTGAGTCAAATAGTTCAATAAGCAAGGAAATGTGATTTCTGTCACATTTTGACCTCCACTTACTGCAACGAGTGGAATCCCAATTATCATCTCCTTTAGCGTGAATCGAGCCATCTCCTCCCTCCTCCTCCTCTTCTGGTTCAATGTTTATGTTGATATAATATGATTGACAGAAGTCATTGACGTGGCTTTGGTCAGGACCCTGGGTGGGTTTCGGTCCAGTGTGACAGGATGATGCTTCACCAGATTTCTAAAATAAAGACAGAGTATCCTTCACAACTTCCATAAACACTGAAATCACAACAAAACAAAACAAAATAATGCTCTGAGCAATAAACCGACAATGAACTGGGCTGACTAATTGCATTGACAGGGAATGCAGCTTGACAATGATAATACAGGTCAGGCAAAACATGGCATGCAACAGATCTGGTGTCGACAATCTCTCACCTCATCCATTGCGTCAAAACTTGGATGAGATTTGCAGTAAATTCCGCCAAAATCAAGACGTTACCTCCAGGCAGTGCCACTGTGCTCAGGACAGGAGACGCGGGGTCACATTCGTGAATAAAACTGACTTGGTGTGTGAAACTATTTGTTAACTAGCTAGTTAGTCAGCAGAGTGAAACCTAATTAGAAATGTAAGAATTGTATGCGCATATATGCCAGTAATGTGAATCATTATGTGTCGGAAAACTGTAGCTGGCAAAATAAAAACATTCTCCCACTTCCTGGTAGGATTCTTCTTCTGCGTCGCTGAAGGAGCGATTGGTGCAACACTGCCCCCATGTGGCTGCTGTGAGACGGCAACCAAATAACACGACCCATCGAAATCGCTTCAATAAAAAATAAATTTAAAAAAACGAACTTCAATTAACGTAAATATAATAATATTACTATTATAATATTATTATTAAATTAATAATAATAATGAATATTATTATTCATTATATTATTATTAAATTAATAATAATAATAAATATTAATATTATTTGCTCAAGATATTTGTATATTCCACTTGTTAAATATATGTATTAATGACTGTCCCAAGTTGCATTCACTGAACACATTTCTGAAAGTAGTTTTCAAGTTAATTTGTAAAAAAATAAAAATAAAAAGAGCATATACATAATTGAAGAGGCAGGTTTTTTTGAAACACTGCTCATTTATTCAGTCATGACTTGCCTATTGTGCATCACAGGAGACAGGGGGTATAATATCACATGCAGGATATTGAGGGAATAAGGCACTGTGGATTTCTGAACTCCTACATGAAATAAAATCTGTGCTTTGATGTAACAGAACTGAGAATGATCACATATTTCAAATGGAAGGAGGGCTGAAAGACAAAATGCTTCCTGTTTCCAATACTCATGGAGGACGCTGGATATAAAGCACATCAGGTACAATGCAGATCGTTTTTTCTCTCTCACACAAACACAAACTTTTATATTTATAAAAATGTTTATAATTTATAGACCTAACAATACTCTATAGGAGTCAGTTGTCCATCCTAGGTAATTGCTTGGGTCTCCCTAACTGTCTGGTTGGTCCTATGGGCTTCTCAGCGTGTGACTTCAGGTGTGTCCCTAGACTAGACCTGTAGTAGAACTTCTTCCCACACTCATCACATTGGTACGGTTTCTCTCCGGTGTGAAGTCTATGGTGAACCTTGAGTTCTTCTGCTCTGGCGTAACTCTTCCCGCAGACCGAGCAGAGGTGTGGCCTCTCTCCTGTGTGACTCTTGTAGTGATACGTCAGGTTTGACGGCAGACAAAATCTTTTCCCACAAACGACGCAGATGTATGGTTTCTCTCCCGTGTGCTTGATCTCGTGATTTCGAAGGCCTGACGTTGTGTAGAAACTCTTCTCGCACTGTGAACAGTGGTAAGGCCTCTCTCCAGTGTGAATTTGCTGGTGTACCTTTACATAACTTTCATTGAGGAATCTCTTTCCACAGTCTGGACAAGGGTACGGTTTCTCATAATTGTGCATCAACTGGTGGACTTCTAGCTTGTCTTTATCCGTGAACTGCATCCCGCAATCATTGCAAAGGAAAGCTTTCTCTTCTGTGTGAGTTCTCATGTGTGTTTCGAGTGCTGACTGGTTTTGACAATCCTTCCCACACTCTGGGCAGCTGTGTGATGTCTCTTGTGTGGGATTCTCTTGGTGTTTTTGAGGAACATCAAATAAGCCTATCAGGGGACTCTCCCCATCATCAAAGCTCAGATTGGGGTTCTCTTCTGCAAGAGGGATACAGTGTTAAGTCAAGTCAGTCACATTCTGCCTTAACCAACTAGGATGAAGAAAATACCAACATACCTTATTTCTTAATTTACTCCACATTTTTCAAGTGCAAATAGACAATATAATAGATAATATCTGATAATATCTGAAGTATGTTATCAAAGTTATCTCCATAGTCTATAATCATAACAATAAGGACCTCACCTTTGTGCACTTTCTGGTGTGTTTTGAGGTTCCCTTTCTGGTTGAAGCTCCTCCGACACAGGGAGCAGTGGAAAGGCTTCTCTCCTGTGTGGGTTCTGTAGTGTCTCACTAGTTTATACGCGTGAGGGAATTCCTTTCCACACTCTGAGCAGCGGTAGGATATCTTCTCTCTGGGTTTCTCTACGAGGGGTTCAGGTGCCACCGGTGGCCTTCTCTTACTGCTTGTGTCATGGTCGGCTGGCTCTGTAGGGTTGGGGCCGGACTTGTTCCTGGGATCCTAAAATGAAAACATAATTGTAAAAACAGTTTTTCCACAACATGGTCAGTCAGAACAGTGCTTCTAATGGAAAATAGATTCAACTGAATATTTAAGACATCTGAAATCGATGACATTTGCTCAGAGCGAAAGAATGATGTGTGAGACGGTGTTCTCCCACCTTCCTTCTATGCGTTGGACTTCCTGAACGACCTGAGGAACGGTCCGGGCTGTCTCCTGGGAGAACAGACGGTAGATAGTAAAAGCTATTTAGCTGACACTTTTATCCAAAGCGACTTACATTGCAGTGAGTGCATACATTTCAGTATAGATGGTCCCAGCGGGAGTCGAACCCACAACCTAAGCGTTGTTAGCACCGTGTTCTACCAACTGAGCCACAGAGGACCACAGAGGACCACAGTAGTTATTAGTAGATAGGAGGCCCTGAGATAACTTAGTCAACAGGTGATGGTGCATACCTCATTGATGGTGCATATCTCATTCAAACATACCTCATTGATGGTGCATACCTCATTCAAACATACCTCATTGATGGTGCATACCTCATTCAAACATACCTCATTGATGGTGCATACCTCATTCAAACATACCTCATTGATGGTGCATACCTCATTCAAACAAAGCAAAGTCAAACAAGCATCCATCAAGACGTGTTGTGTGTGTCCAGATAGAACATTATCTCTCTACTCGCTGGGACATAAGGAGTTTTGGAGTCTTAAATGCCGGTCTCTTTATTTATCCAATTATAGATCATTTGTTCAAACATTGCCATCATTCTAGTGCCACTTACCCTGATCAGGAGGGTTCCAATCAACTTCTTTGCCATCAGAATGAATCAAACAACCGACGTCTTCTTCCTCCTCCTCCTCCTCCTCCTCCTCCTCCTCCCTATCCTCCTCCCTCTCCTCCTCCTCCCTCTCCTCCTCCTCAGCTCTAGTCAGTTGGAGAGTCTGACTGACGTCCTCTGAGTGGTCAGTTACCATCCTCTTGGCACGCCGGCTCCGGGTCTCTCTGGGTTGGACTTCAACAACATCCTAAAACCAGGCAGGAAACACGGGAAAATTAGGAAGACTAACTTAAAGGTGCATTTTATGCCAAAATATTTTTTTTCTGTCCACCGTTGATAAAGGTCTAAAAAGTGGACAAAAAAATACGTCCACCATTGACAAGGTCTGAAAATGTTTTGTTTTATTTTGTTTGTTTTTAAAACAAGCTTGATGTGAACCAGCAGCAGTCTTTCAGAAGTGTGGAGAGTACATATAACATGTAGAATATAAAACATAAAAGTATGTATAATATAAATAAACATCATAATCTATAAAGTTCATGGCTTAGTGGGTAGATTTCCACCTACTCTGCGGTTGGTTGAGGTTTCTGTTTTGTGTTGACGCCTCCCACCACTGGAGAAGAGGCTAGGCCCCTCCCCTCTGTTAGGCCCCTCCCCTCTGTTAGGCCCCTCCCCTCTGTTAGGCCCCTCCCCTCTGTGCGCTCGCTGGTGCTCCTTCAGGGATTCTTCCAGAGAGAAGCTCCTGCCACAGACGGAGCATTGATGAAGTTTCTCAGTGTGCTTTTGCTGATGCGCTTTCATATTCTCTTTTTGGGTGAGAAAAAAAAAAATAGGCAAAAATAAAACTTTAATCTGCTGTTCGGTCAGGACACTTATGTTGTTAATATGATGTGGGTCCTCACCTGAGTGTTCTTATGTTGTTAATATGATGTGGGTCCTCACCTGAGTGTTCTTATGTTGTTAATATGATGTGGGTCCTCACCTGAGTGTTCTTTCTCATGCGTTGTGAGTTGCCTCTCAGTGTTGAATTTCTCCCCGCACACGAAGCACTGGAAGAGCACTCTTCTGAAGTGGGTTCTCTGGTGTACCATGAGTTCATAGGGCTGAGGGAATCCCTGACCACACTCTGAGCAGCAGTGAAGACTCTCTTCCTCACGATTCTCCTGGAGTTGCTCAGGGTCCTGAGATGGGAAAAATAATAAAGAATGATTTAATTGCTTCTACATGTCAGATTAAATGTCCATCCATGTTTAGCTACGTTTATGTCTGGGTTCTATTCAGCCGTCTCGGAGACCTGAAATCTACTACATTTGCTTTGAAGCTGCCTGTACTGCACTAAAAGAGCAATATCTCATAAGAACATTTAGTCAAAATGTAGTCATCATTTTCTCCCACCTGGTGACTTCCAGGCACACTTAATGTTTCTTCACTTCCAGAGATGTAATCAGGAACACTTTGTACTGTGAGAATAAATATGGGATTAGATAAACATGCAAATGCACTTTTTTCTTCATTTTTTTTTTTTAAACGGTCACGTATTCGCGTCCACTTACGAAGCTGACGAGGATCCGGTGCAGACGGACTTGCAGCATCCCAGAATGTTTCATCTCTACCAGAGTTACTGTCTGTGAGAATAAACAAGGGATGGGATTAGATAACCATGCAAATAGGTGAACTAGAAATAATACAGTTTAAAAACCGTCAAGTATCTGCCTCCACTTACGAAGTTGACGAGGATCCCATTCAACTGCAACTCCGTCAGAATTGATCAGACCCCCGATACCCTCCTCTTCCTTTACCTCATCTTTAATCATCACCTCAACTGTTGTTGTCACTCTTGTGTGTGTCTCCTGATGTGCTCTCATGTTGCCTAGTTGACTGAAGCTTTTCCCACACGCAGGGCAGGAGTACGGCTTCTCTCCAGTGTGTGTACGTTGGTGCACCCTCAAGTTCTCAGCAAGAGAGAATCTCTTCCCACACTCTGAACATTGGTGAGGCTTCTCTCCTGTGTGTGTCCTCATGTGCCTTGAGAGTTGACAGGCACGAAGGAATTCCTTTCCACACACCGCGCACGGACGAGAGCCCTTTATTTTGCCTTTCCCCTGGTGCTCCTGACTACGAACACTTGAAATGAGTCTCTTACCTGTAAGAAAAAATGAGAGTGGCGTAATACAGTGAGGCAAATAGTTCAATAAGCAAGGAAATGTGATTTCTGTCACATTTTGACCTCTACTTACTGCAACGAGTGGAATCCACACGAACATCTTCTCCTTTAGAGTGAATCGAGCCATCTCCCTCCTCCTCCTCTTCTGGTTCTTCAATTTTTATGTTTATATAATATGATTGACAGAAGTCATTGACGTGGCTTTGGTCAGGACCCTGGGTGGGTTTCGGTCCAGTGTGATAGGATGATGCTTCACCAGATTTCTAAAATAAAGACAGAGTATCCTTCACAACTTCCATAAACACTGAAATCACCATGCCTGATGTTGTCTTCTTACAACAAACATCAACATGCTATAATAATCCAACAATGAACTGGAGTGACAGATTGCATTGACAGGACATGCTTGACCATAATAATGCATTTGAACCTGACCTGCAACAGATCTAATATCCATTACCTCATTCATTGCGAATCGAGTTCAAACTTCGCTGAGATTTGGAGTAAATTCCGCCAGAATCTCCAGCTGGTGCCTCTGCACCGTGTTCAGGACAGGAGAAGCGGGGTCACATTCGTGAACTAAAATGACTTTGTGTGTGAACGTTTTTGGAAGTTAACTAGCTAGTTAGTAAGCCGAGTGAAATCTGATAAGAAAGATGAGAGTTATACTCTAATAAATGGCAGTAATATGAGTGATTATGTGTCGGAACAGTGTGGCTGTCAAAATAAAAACATTCTCCCACTTCCGGGTGGGATTCTTCTTCTGCGTTGATGAAAGAGCGACTGGTGCAACACCGCCCCCGTGTGGCCGCTGTGAGACGGCAACGCAGCAACACGACCCGCTGAAATCGCTTCATAAAAAGAAAAGAAAAAACATCAATTAAACGAAATTCTCTAATGTCAGATATAATATTATTCAGCCCCTCTACAAAATAACTGTCTCGCCAAAATGGGAATTTTAATGGTCTTGATAAAGTATGACATTTTAACGGGTAAAAATGATGCAAACGCCTGTGCCATTGATTGTCTTCATAAGTTCATTGTTAACGAAGAAATCATACTGTGGACATAATTGAAGAGGCAGGTTTTATGAAACATTGCTCATTTATTCAGTCATGACTTGCCTATTGTGCATCACAGGAGACAGTGGGTATAATATCACATGCCGGATATTGAGGGAATAAGGCACTGTGGGTTTACTATCACATAACAATAAAAAGACCTTCATTGATTTTCAAGGACAATAAATAACTTGCAAGGCAAATATATAAAAGGCAAAAATAAGACAGTTAAGACAACACTTCCATAGATTTTTAACAGGAGATTTAACATGATGGTAAAATGCAGATAGTCATCTCTCTCTCTCTCTCTCACACACACACTCACACACTCTCTTTCCTATCAGTCTTGATCAAACCACTGATTTCTTCTTCTTCCTCCTCCTCCCTCTCCTCCTCCTCAGCTCTAGTCAGTTGGAGAGTCTGACTGACGTCCTCTGGGTGGTCAGTTACCATCCTCTTGGCACGCCGGCTCCGGGTCTCTCTGGGTTGGACTTCAACAACATCCTAAAACCAGGCAGGAAACACAGGGAAATTAGGAAGACTAACTTAAAGGGGCATTTTACAAAAAACAAACAAGTCTTACTGTATTTGTCATCAGCCGACCATTGACAAGGTCTCAAAATATTTGTTTTTTCAAACAAGCCTGATAGCTATCCAAAAAGCAGGCGCCTGTTTATTTCCTGTAAAAGAATCATGATGATTTTTCCAGGAATTGAACAAAGTCTTGCTATGAGTTTAACTGTTTGGCTTGTATGCGCAAAACAATGCTATTGAGAGACTATTTTTTAATTCCTGACCTTCCACTCTGTTATGACCCTCCAGTCTGTTAGGACCCTCCAGTCTGTTAGGACCCTCCAGTCTGTTAGGACCCTCCAGTCTGTGCGCTCGCTGGTGCTCCTTCAGGGATTCTTCCAGAGAGAAGCTCTTGCCACAGACGGAGCATTGATGAAGTTTCTCAGTGTGTTTTTGCACTTTCATATTCCCTTTTTGGGTGAGAAAAAAAAATGATACACAAAAAAAAAAAATCTTTAATCTGCTGTTTTGGCAGAAACCTGTGTGCCGGTGTTGCTCAGTTCAAGTTTTATGAATTGCGACTGGAAGATTATTTCAAAGTAGTTTGGAGGTAGAGGAAGTCAGGTTCACAATGTGCTCTGGCTAGTTTGTAGCGTGTTTTACAGGAGTCCGAAAACATCTGCTACAATGCTTCCAGTACGCAATGGTACAGTATAATCACTAACACCATCATGATCAATAAAGGCCTCGTTGTGGGTCCTCACCTGAGTGTTCTTATGTTGTTAATATGATGTGGGTCCTCACCTGAGTGTTCTTATGTTGTTAATATGATGTGGGTCCTCACCTGAGTGTTCTTATGTTGTTAATATGATGTGGGTCCTCACCTGAGTGTTCTTATGTTGTTAATATGATGTGGGTCCTCACCTGAGTGTTCTTTCTCATGCGTTGTGAGTTGCCTCTCAGTGTTGAATTTCTCCCCGCACACGAAGCACTGGAAGAGCACTCTTCTGAAGTGGGTTCTCTGGTGTACCATGAGGTCATAGGGCTGAGGGAATCCCTGACCACACTCTGAGCAGCAGTGAAGACTCTCTTCCTCACGATTCTCCTGGAGTTGCTCAGGATCCTGAGATGGAAACATAATAAACGATGGTTCAATTTGGTAATAACATAAAATAACACGTAAAATAAAATGTTAATCTATGTATTTTTAGCTATATTTATAGTGTGAGTTCTGTTCATCCAACTCGGACCTGAAATGTATGACATTTGCTTTGAAGGTGCCGTGTACTGGACTAAAACAGTGATATCTCAAGAGAAAATGTCGTCATCATTTTTGACCCACCTGGATGATATCTGGTGCTGGCGGACTTCCAGGCACAATTAATGTTTCTTCACCTCCAGAGATGTGATCAGGAAGAGTGTGATCTAATGTGAGAATAAATATGGGATTAGGTGACCAGGCAAATACAGCCCTGCTTTAGTTATGGGACAGTTCAGCATTGTTTTCTCTTTCGGCTCAATACTCCAAAAGTTTAGATTTTAGATCAAACCATTACTATGAGGTTTAAGTAGACATTTGTGTACATATTGGTTTCACCCTTTATAAACAACTTTTCATACATACTCCCCCTATTTCAGGGCACCAAAAGTAAAAGGCTTGAAAGGTGCTTCTGGTAAGTCAGGTGTCGGTGATCTAGAAGAGGCGAATGGGTGAACTAGAAATGTCGTTCATTAAAAAAAACGGTCACGCATCGTCCACTTACGAAGCTGGCGGGGACCAGGTGCAGACGGACATGCTGTGGCCCAGAATGTTTCATCCCTATCAGAGTTGTGATCAGTGGTCTCACTGTCTGTGAGAATAAACAAGGGATGGGATTAGATAACCCTGCAAATAGGTGAACAAGAAATAATACACAGTTTAAAAACCGTCAGGTATCTGCCTCCACTTACGAAGTTGACGAGGATCCCACTCAACTGCGACTCCGTCAGAATTGATCAGACCCCCGATACACTCCTTTTCGTGCACCTCGTCTTCCATTGACACCTCAACTGTTGTTGTCACTCTTGTGTGTGTCTCCTGATGTGCTCTCATGTTGCCTAGTAGACTGAAGCTTTTCCCACACGCAGGGCAGGAGTACGGCTTCTCTCCAGTGTGTGTACGTTGGTGCACCCTCAGGTTCTCGGCAAGAGAGAATCTCTTCCCACACTCTGAACACGGGTGAGGCTTCTCTCCTGTGTGTCTTCTCATGTGCCTCGAGAGTTGAGATGCATGAAGGAATTCCTTTCCACACACCGTACAGGGACGAGAGCCCTTTATTTTACGGACACTTGAAATGAGTCTCTGACCTGTGAGGGGAAACAAGGGAATAGGGTAATACAATGAGGTAAATAGTTCAAGAAGCAAGGAAATGTGATTTCTGTCACACAATCAGGACACCAATCTCTCTCTGATCAGCAAAACTAAAGAGGCTGGTCGTGGACTTCAGGTGGAAGCAGAGGGGCACCGAGGACAGGCGATTTGATTTGATAATCTCCACTTACTGCAACGAGTGGGATCCACACGAACATCTTCTCCTTTAGAGTGAATCGAGCCATCTCCTCCCTCCTCCTCCTCCTCTTCTTCTTCTGGTTCTTCAATTTTTATGTTGATATAATATGATTGACAGAAGTCATTGCCGTGGCTTTGGTCAGGACCCTGGGTGGGTTTCGGTCCAGTGTGACAGGATGATGCTTCACCAGATTTCTAAAATAAAGACAGAGTATCCTTGACATGTCAACTTCAATCAAGACTGAAATCATTCCCCTGCCCGATGTCTTCTTCTTACAACACAAATAAACATGCTATGAGGAATATATCGTATAGTATCTCACCTGATCCATTGCGAATTCAAACTTCGCTGATCAGGAGACGGATCTCCAGCTGGTGCCACTGCCAACGTGTTCAGGACAGGAGAAGCGGAGTCTCATTCGTGAACAAAACTGACTTGCTGTGTGAACCTTTTAGGAGGTTAACGGGCTAGTTAGAGTTGCATGCTAATAAACAGCAAGTTAGTTAGCAGTCGACAATATGGATCTTTACCTGTTAGAACAGCTGCTGCTGACAAAATAAAAACATTCTCCCACTTCCGGGTGGGAGTCTTCTTCTGCGTTGATGAAAGAGCGACCGGTGCAGTTCTGCCCCCGTGAGGCCGCTGTGAGACGGCAACCAAATAACACGACCCGCTGAAATAAAATTAACTTAAATTAACCTAAACTTTCTAATATCATATATAATATTATTCAGCCCGTCTTTATAACGCGTTAAATCTGTCAATATCCCTGTTCTCTCACAAGGAAATACCGTTGATTACAAATACCTGCACATCAGCTGAGAGCATTGCACCAGAAGTACTGTCCAAAATATTCACATTATCTGTTCCAGATATCTGTATACCCCACTGGTTAAATGTACATAGAAATTAAAAACTGAAAAACTGTTTCTGAAATTAGCTCCTAAGTTTTCAGTTCATTGGTAAAGAAAAAAGCATATACTGAATTGAAGAGGTAGGTTTTTTTTAAACATTGCTCATTTATTCAGCCATGACTTGCCTATTGTGCATCACAGGAGACAGAGGGTATAATATCACATGCAGGATATTGAGGGAATAAGGCACTGTGGGTCTCTGAACTCCTACATGAAAGAATAACTGCTTTGATGTAACAGAACTGAGAATTATCACACAACAATTAAAAAGACAAACTTTGCGAAGCAAACATATAAAAGGCAAAAATAATTACTTTTAAATATTCATACATTCTACAGTTAAGACGAGATCCATAGATTTTTAACAGGAGATTTAACGGGATGGGTGAAATGCAGATAGTCATCTCACACTCCCTCCAACTCACTCTCTGTTTCATTCTCACACACTCACACACTCACACACACACACACACACACACACACACACACACACACACACACACACACACACACACACACACACAGCTTAGCAAGAGGACAAAATTCGAACAATTTAGTTTCATAATTCAGTTCAGCATATACTACACATAAACACATTTTTGGCGAGTCAGTTGTCCATCCTAGGTAACTGCTTGGGTCTCCCTAACTGTCTGGTCGGTCCTATGGGCTTCTCAGCGTGCGACTTCAGGTGCTGCCGCAGACCTTGACGGTAGTAGAACTTCTTCCCGCACTCGTCACATTGGTACGGTTTCTCTCCGGTGTGAAGTCTATGGTGGACCTTGAGTTCTTCTGCTCTGGCGTAACTCTTCCCGCAGACCGAGCAGAGGTGTGGCCTCTTTCCCGTGTGAGTCTTGTAGTGATACGTCAGGTATGAAGGCAGACAAAATCGTTTCCCGCAAACGACGCAGACGTACGGTTTCTCTCCCGTGTGCTTGATCTCGTGGTTTCGAAGGGCCGACGTTGTGTAGAAACTCTTCTCGCACTGTGAACAGCGGTAAGGCCTCTCTCCAGTGTGAATTCGCTGGTGTACCTTTACATAACTTTCATTGAGGAATCTCTTCCCACAGTCTGGACAGGGGTACGGTTTCTCATTCTTGTGCATCAACTGGTGGGCTTCTAGTTTTTCTTTATCAGTGAACTGCATCCCGCAGTCATTGCAGAGAAAATAGGTCTCTTCTGTGTGAGTTCTCATGTGTGTTTCGAGTGCTGACGGGTTTTGGCAATCCTTCCCACACTCTGGGCAGCTGTGTGATGTCTCTTGTGTGGGATTCTCTTGGTTTTTTTGAGGAACATCGAATAAGCCTATCAGGGGACTCTCCCCATCATCAAAGCTCAGATTGGGGTTCTCTTCTGCAAGAGGGATACAGTGTTAATGATACAGTGTTAAGTCAAGTCAGTCACATTCTGCCTTAACCAACTAGGATGAAGAAAATACCAACATACCTAATTTCTTAATTCACTCCACATTTTATAAGTGCAAATAGACAATATAATAGATAATATCTGAAGTATGTTATCAAAGTTATCTCCATAGTCTATAATCATAATAATAAGGACCTCACCTTTGTGCACTTTCTGGTGTGTTTTGAGGTTCCCTTTCTGGTTGAAGCTCTTCCCACACAGGGAGCAGTGGAAAGGCTTCTCTCCTGTGTGGGTCCTCTCGTGTCTCTCTAGTTTATACGCGTGGGGGAATTCCTTTCCACACTCCGAGCAGCGGTAGGATATCTTCTCTTTACGTTTCTCCACCAGATTCTCAGGGACTACTGGTGCTCTTCTCTTCCTGCCACGCGGGACGTCTCTCTTTCCTGCCTGAGGGCCTTTCATCCCAGGGGTACGACTGCCGCTGCCCCCCTGGCCCGGTGGCTGTGTGGGTTTGGGGCTGGACTTGACACCAGCAGCCTTAAATGAAAACATAATTGACCAAATCATTTTTCCATAACGTGTGACAGGCGCGACAGTGTTACCAGTGGAAAGCGTACTCAATTGAAATCGATGACATTCGCTCAGAGCTAAAGAATGATGTGAGACGGTATTTTCTCCCACCTTCCTTCGATGCGTTGTACGCTGACTTCCTGAACTATCAGAGGAACGGTCCGGACTGTCTCCTGGGAGAAGGTGACAGATATTATTGTTATTGTATTGAGATAGTATTGTTCAGGCCCTGAGACAAGTAACAGTAGACAGCAAGTGATGGTGCGTAATTCATTCAAACAAAACAAAGTCAAAGACGCATTCATCACAACTTTTGGTTGTTGTCAATTTCTTTGTACCGTACATTTGTGTTGTCCATTAAAAAAACAAACATCTTTTGCATTCTATTCTTATCTGGTGCTTTTTTTGTTGTTGATCAAATGCAAGTCTCTCGATTGATTGTGGATCAATCAAACATTGCCATCATTCTAGTGCCACTTACCCTGATCAGGAGGGTTCCAATCAACTTCTTCGCCATCAGAATTAATCAAACCACCGATTTCTTCCTCCTCCTCCTCCCTCTCCTCCTCCTCCCTCTCCTCCTCCTCAGCTCTAGTCAGTTGGAGAGTCTGACTGACGTCCTCTGGGTGGTCAGTTACCATCCTCTTGGCACGCCGGCTCCGGGTCTCTCTGGGTTGGACTTCAACAACATCCTAAAACCAGGCAGGAAACACGGGAAAATTAGGAAGATGAACTTAAAAAAATGCCAAAACATTTTTTACAACATTTCTGTTCTGTTCTGGTCTCATAAAGGTCTCAAAATTTAATTATTAATTATTTTCCAAACAAGCCCGGTAAATACCCGAAAAGCAGCAAACACCTGTAAAAGTCTCAAAATATGTGTTCCTGGAAATGAACAAAGTCTTGCTAGGCTAACGGTGAGGCTTGAATGTGTGAAATAATGCTGTTTTGAAATGATATCAACAGTACTGGTTGACGACAAGCTGATTCAAGGCTAGTGGATCGGTGCCCATACTGTAGGTGTAGCCTGTGTGTGGAGTTTATGGCTTAGCGGGTCAATTTCCACCTACTCTGCAGTTGGTTGAGGTCTCAAAATGTTTGTTTTTAAAACAAGCTTGATGTGTACCAGCAGCAGTCTTTCAGAAGTGTGGAGAGTACATATAACATGTAGAATATAAAACATAAAAGTATGTATAATATAAATAAACATCATAATCTATAAAGTTCATGGCTTAGTGGGTAGATTTCCACCTACTCTGCGGTTGGTTGAGCTCTTTGCTCTGCGTTGATGCCCCTCCCCACCGGAGCGCCGACTAGGCCCCTCCCCTCTGTGCGCTAGCTGGTGGACCTTCAGGGACGCCTTCAGAGAGAAGCTCTTGCCGCAGACGGAGCACGGGTGATGTTTCTTCCCGGTGTGTTTCTGCTCGTGCGCTTTCATATTCCCTTTCTGTGTGAAACTCCTCCCACACAAGTGGCAGGAGTAGGGCCTCTCTCCCGTGTGCACTCTCTGGTGCGCCGTCAAATTGCCCCGATGGGCGAAGTTTTTCCCGCACTCTGAGCACGAGAAGGGTTTTTCTCCCGAGTGGACGCGCAGGTGGCGCTGTAGGGCTTCCACCGTGTGCCACTCCTGTCGACAGACCGGGCAGTAGAGGTGCCGGTCCACGGAGTCTGGCATGGTCAGCACAGAGTGTGTCTGGAGGTGGAGGGTCATGTCCTGGTCACGAGCGAATCTCTTCCCACACAAAGAGCAGTTGAATGACTTCTGTTCTTCCGTGTGCGTCTCAGCCAATTCTTTCCCACACGGTCGGCCGCGGTGGGACATCTCGGCTTGGTGGTTCACCTGGAAATGTTCAGGCACTCCGGATGAGGAGCTCCCATCCTCACTGACAGCGTGGTGGACTGGACTCTCTCCTGTGTGAATATGTCAAGACAAACAAAGAGAGACAGGGAAATCAAGATCGAGGCAGTGCATCAATCCAGGGTCCTGACCACCCAGAGGGCATGCATCATTTTGTTCAGGCCAGCACTAACACGACCCGCCAACTTACCAGTACAACTCACACTCCAGGTCAAGTCCTCCTCCTCTTTGACGACTACATCGATCTCATGTATGTCGCTGTGGTAGTCCAGGCTTTCAGGACTCATCCGGGGAGACTGTTGACTCTGGTCACCATGGTCCCACTCAGGGCACGGTGACTGGGAGAGTTTAGGTGCAGGGCGATCCGACCGTGACGAGCTGGATGGGTCATTAGAAGGATCCTAAAACAGAGAAAGCGAGGGAGGGGTGTTTACTTTACCAGCTGTAATGTCGCGAGAAGTCTAGATTTGGGTGATCGCTGTCCTGACAAATACGCAAAAATAAATTAATATGTTCTCCTGACATTATATCCCACGACATTTGATATGGCATGAAAACACAGAAATATATGTGGCACCTCATACATAGTGAATCGACCCCGACGTCCTCCTGCGGTTCGTTGTAAGTAGCTAACTAAGACTGAGACCCGCTGGACGGTTCCTGCTTTCAAACTCTGTTGACAGCAACTTGGCTAGCTCGCTAGGCTGCTAACTGGTACTGGTCGCTAGCCAGCTCGCTAGCTGGCTGTAGCCGTTATGCCGATGTCCTCCAATCCTGTTCGTTGGCGTTCCGTACATTTGCGACTGAGGTTGGGAAATATCGAGACCACTCAAAAAAAACGATTATATAATATTCCCGTACTCTTCTTAGGGCGAAACAACTAGCTAGCTAACGTCTCCGGTCTTCGGGAGGGATTCTTCTTCTCGGGTGACAGTGAGAGTAACAGGGGCTCTACCGCCACCTAACGTGCTGGAGGGAGAGCGGAGTGGCGAGAGGTTTTAGATGCAACCTTACTCTGACCGCTGTCATGAGGCATTTACCTTAATATATGCCATTTAGCTGATGTTTTTATCCAAAGCGACTTATATTGCAGCGAGTGCATACATTTCAGTATATACGGTCCCAGCGGGAATCAAACCCACAACCTCAGCGTTGTTAGCGCCGTACTCTACCAACTGAGCCACAGAGGACCACCTCGAAGAAATACATTGAGCCCGTTTAAGTTTTGACGTGTCATATTAACCCCGAGGGTGTTTTCTCCTCCAGCCCCCTCTAGTAAATAAAACCTCATGACAGAACACTGGACATGGCTGACTCCTGAATGTTTCATAACCAAGAGGCCTAATGAAGGCTTACCTGAACCACTAACTGATTGTTTTCATAAATAACTTGATGGAAAGAGATGTGCATTTTAATCCAGTCATGTTTATTGAGTTGATGGGTATTGGGTAGCATTTTTAGACGGACAGGTGTGTTACTTAGCACCACGAGAGCTTCAACAATGACATTCTAGACAATAGTACATAGAATAGTACATAGAATAGTACATAAAATAGTACATACAGTATGAATGTGCAATGCATAGCATGTACTGGGGCCATTGGTCCCCAACAAACAATCATTACATCACAATCATTACATCACAATCATTACAATTAATCATTTTCAATTGAGGTCCATTCCAATTCGTCAGAATGTGTAGAGAAACAATCTGCTTCAACATGACATTCTGTAGCATGTTGATCGGCGACAATTTTGGGGAACTCAGAACTCCTAATATGTCCGTTCTGTGGCCACAGTTCCTGATCACAAAGAATCATGCAGTGACGTTAAAAGACGTGTCATCATTTTGGTCTAACTTCAGCACTTACAGACAGCTCATCCCCGTTACCCAAAGTACTTGTCGACAACTTCTTCCCAACATGAATCCGCTGGTGTGTCCGAAGATATTTGGCACAGGCAAAGCCCTTCCCACATTCCGCGCAGTGGAACAGCCTCTCTCCTGTGTGGATTCGCTGGTGCACCTTGAGGTCTTCTGCTCTCGTGTAAGTCTTCCCACAGGCGGCGCAGACGCACTTCACGCCAGAGTGGGACTGCTGGTGTTCTCTCAGATGTCCTGACTGAGTGAAAGTCTTCCCGCACACTGAGCAGGAGAAAGGCTTCTTCCCCGTGTGCACGAGCTGGTGTCTCGTCATCGCTCCTTGGTGGGCGAAACTCTTCTTACAGACGGCGCACCGGTGAGGCTTCTCGCCTGTGTGCACCAGCTGGTGTCTCCTCTGGGCCCCTGCGTTGGTGAACCTCTTCCCGCAGTCTGGGCACGGGAAAGGTTTCTCTCCTGTGTGGGTCCTCATGTGTACTTGCAGTATGGATAACTTTAAGCAGTCTTTTCCACATACCGAACAGCAGGTTGAGCTCTTTCCTTCTTGATTCTCCTGCTGCTGCTGCAGTTGTTGTTGTTGTTGTTGTTCAGATACTCCTGATGTAGAGGGACTCTCCTCACTGCCAGACGGATGGTCAGAACTCTCTCCTGTGTGAATGAGACCGTATGAGTTAGATATTGATGTGGATAAGTCGATTAATGTTTGTTGAGATTACTATTCAGCCTTGACTTACTCAGTTGAATCGCATCCCAGTCAATTTCTTCTCCTTCAGAATTAATGAAACCACCAACATCCTCCTCTTCCTCTTTGTCCTTTCCTTCCTTTTCTTCCTCTTCTTCCTCCTCTTCCTTCTCCTCCTCCTCCTCCTCCTCCTCGATATTCACTCCCACTGTTTCACTGCAGCTCTCTCCATGGCTTTGGTCAGTGGCAGGGCCCAGTGATTCTGTGGTTTTGGGACTGGATTGATCCCCAGGATCCTTTGAAAACACAGTTTCCGAGTGATAATTAAGTTGAATTAATGCGAAAACCATACATACTACTTCAACATAACTCTTCAATAAACAAAAATAAGATACATTTAGCTCTTAGGGGTCCATACAGAAGAAGAAAGACATATTCTATGTGAAAATTCTTCATTCACCTTGCTAATATCTGATACAGGTGGGCTTTCTTCTCTATCAAAGCGATGGTCAGGACTGTCTCCTAGGAGAATAAAGGTACAGGTTAGACCAGACACCCAGAAAATAATAATTTAGTAAACCAGACCTGACACCAAAACAGTCACCGTTTCACCTCCACTTACTGCGATTAGTGACATTCCAACCGACTTCCTCTCCTTCAGAATTGATCATGCCGCCATCTTCCTCCTCCACTTCCTCCTCCTCCTCTTTAATCGTCACCACGAGGGTTTCCCCGACGTCCTCCTCGGTGTGCGTCTGCAGGTGTTCCTCCAACGACCCCCTGGTGGGGAACTCCTGATCGCACACGTGGCAACGTGGAGCGGTCCCAGGCGCCTGGTTCTCTCCGGAGTGTGTCGGCTGGTGCGCTTTCAGGTGGTGGAGGTGAGCGAATCTCTTCCCGCACGAGGAGCAGTGGTGAGGCTTCTCCCCCGTGTGAACCAGCTGGTGCCTCCGAAGAGAACCTGCGTGGGAGAACCTCCTCCCGCAGTCCGGGCAGGGGTACGGCTTCTCCCCCGTGTGGACCTTCTGGTGGTCCATCAGGTGGCCCTTGTCACGGAACTGCTTCCCGCACACGGCGCAGTCGTACGGCTTCTCGTCGGTGTGCACCAGCTGGTGTCTCTTAAGGTCCTGCAGGTGTCCGAACCGGCTCCCGCAGTCCGGGCAGGGGTACGGCTTCTCGCCCGTGTGCGTCCTCAGGTGGACCTTCAGGTGTCCGTTGTCGCGGAACCCCTTGCCGCACACGAAGCAGGAGCAAGGCCTCTCCCCCGTGTGCGACCGCAGGTGGACCTTCAGGTAGTCTTTGTGAGCGTAAGTGTTGCCGCACACCGTGCAGGAGTAAGGCCTCTGTCCGGTGTGGGTGCGCTCGTGTTTTTTCATATTTCCCTCCTGAGTGAAACTCCGCCCACACACGGTGCAGGAGTAAGGCTTCTCCCCCGTGTGAGACCTCTGGTGCACTTTCAGATACTCGTTTTGGGTGTAACTCTTCCCACACAGAGAGCAGGAGTAAGGCTTCTCACCCGTGTGAGACCTCTGGTGGACTTTCAAGTTCCCTGACTGAGTGAAACTCTTCCCGCACACAGAGCAGGAGAAGGGCTTCTCCCCTGTGTGCGTTCGCTGGTGTCCTCTGAGGCCTCCTCTGTGGCTGAAGGTCTTGCCACAGTCTGGGCAGGGGTACGGCTTCTCAGCGCTGTGGGTCGTCAGGTGCCTTTGTAGGTCGGGGGAACGAGAGAATACTTTTCCACATTCCAGACACGGGTACGACCTCTTGGCTTTGTGATTCTCCTGGTGCTGTTCTGGTGCAGGGCCACTATGACATAAGGCTTGGTCGGACTGATTGTCAACATCCTAAAATAGAGTGAAAAGGCATCCTTTACATCCTCAGATATGATAACGTATTTAGAAATAAGTAATAAGTATTATATAAGTATTTAGCCTAATTCACTGTTTAGTCTAGTTAATCCGGTTCAACCATTTTTTATTATTTTTTATAAATGCACATTTTAGAAAGCAAGACTTACATTTACAGTTACAACTTACAGTTAATTAAGCTCAAGTTGAGGTGATTCATTGTAGCAACTTCTATCAACACTGACATCACACTTTGCCTTGTATAAAATGCAGACAGGAACAACCCAACACTTAACTGAGAGCCTGTATTGATTCAACAACTTGTCATGACACCGACAACAAATCTAGGAGTCGGGTTAATGCAGAAATACGTGACGGTCATTCATTTCCTCACCTCATCCATGGTGAATTGCGCCCAAAATTCAGTAGTTCCGCTGAAATCACCACAGTTGTGTTTAAAACGAGGTCTCATTAGTGAAACATTTCACAGCTTAATGGCTAGCATGCTGTTAATCCGTACAGTATAGAAAAATAGTCAAATTCATCATTCATCACCGATCGAACGAATCACGGACTTGATTGAGTTGCTGAATCTGCGTGCAAGTGCTGGGTCAGAACAAAATGTACAACCATCCCAAGGCGGAGTTGAAAAACGTGCTTCCGTTGGTCCCTTAACCTCGTATCTCGCTGGTTAATGAAGTATTCCTTTAGTCCAGCCCGAAACGTATCCACCCAGTATCGGATATTGACAGTATTTTATTAGTCAAGTAGTAGTTAGGGAAGCGAAATAATTAGCTCGCAATTAGCTATTCTTCTTTTCCGGAGAGGCTTCTTCTTCTCCCGCGGGCCTAGTTACAGACTGGTGAAATATCGCCACCTGCGGGCCGGAGAGGCGCTGAGAACAGCCGTCAAAAGTAAGCACACTGTATTTGCAGCATGGCTGTCGAGATCAAATACAATAATAACTTCTATAAAATGTGATATGTTGAAAACAAGACTGAAATCAAATGCATTGGTTGATAAACAAGCTCAAGTTCAGAATAATACCCAAATTGTAGCCATATGCACTGAAATATGTGGATAAAACCAGGAGTTAGCAATACAGCAGTTTAAAGCAATTACAACACAAGCACAATTCATGACAATAATAATGAAACTTTTATTATCCAAGTTCATCTGTTCAATAATAACAATAGACCTACTATTACGGGGATCAGTGAGTTGCCTTTCACAGATACTACTAATAGTTTTTTTGGCACCAGAAAAGCTTCAAAAAGGTGGTAATGCCAATTAATTTCAAATCTGATAAAGGGGATCAATCCATAATTGCAGACAGAGAACAATTACATAATCACTTCAATAAAGTCACCAAGGCTGTACGCTTGTCACATCTGCAAACACAGCACCGTCCTCAGGTGGAATTTAGAAACATTTCTATTCATTCTGTGTCAGTAATTCTTCGTAACACAGAATCTATGTGATGGTCACCGAGGCTGGTCATCGTTTTCATCTCCCCCGTCTAACGTCACCTGACGGGGTGACCTCACAGCTCACAGATGAACAGTCCTCAGTCTCCACACTCTCCCCCAGCTCCTTCCCAGCGCGTGTCCGCTGGTGCGTTCGCACGTGAGTTCGGAGGTATTTGGAACGGACAAAACTCTTCCCGCAGACGTCGCAGCCGTAGGGTCTCTCTCCGGTGTGAACCCTGAAGTGGATTTTGAGGTCACCTGATCGAGTGTAGCACTTCCCGCAGACGGAGCAGACGAGCTTCACTCCCGAGTGAGACTGCTCGTGCTCTCTCAGGTGTCCCGACTGAGAGAAGCTCTTTCCACACACGGAACATTGGTAAGGCTTCTCCCCAGTGTGTACCAGCTGGTGCCTTTTCAAGGCTCCCGAGTGGATGAACTTCTTTTCACACATGGAGCATTGGTAAGGCTTCTCTCCTGTGTGAGTTCTGATGTGTATTTGTAATACTGATAACTTCTGACACTCTCTTCCGCATACCGGGCAGCAGTGTGCTGATTTTACTTTGTGGTTCTCCTGGGGTCGTTCGGACACTCCTGACACGGGGGGACTCCCCTCACCCCCAGAGTGCTGGTCAGGAATCTCTCCTGTGTGAATAAGACAGCAAGAGTTAGAGATTGAGTCTACGTGAAGCTGATTCAGGTTTGTTAAGATATTTGAGTCTGCCTCTGTGCTTACTCATTTGAACAGAATCCCAATCAACTTCTTCTCCTTCGGAATTAATGAAACCACCAACTTCTTCCACCTCTTCATCCTCCTCCTTCACTTTCTCCTCTCCCTCCTCTTCATCTTCTTCTTCTTCTTCTTTAACATTCAGCCCAAGGGTTTGAGAGCAGTCCTCCACTCTTTGGCTTTGGACGGGACCCGGTGACTCTGTGGGTTTGGCTTCTGCATCCTAAAACAAGGGAGTAAGGACGAAACATTAGGAATTGTGTTGACTTAAGGGGCCACTACCACTTTGACCTAAGACTGAATACTCTTCTGTGTGAATTGTTAGTGTGTTTGCAGTGTGTTGTGGACAAGAATCAGAAAAATCGATTTCACATACTAGGCGGCAGGCTGAGCTCTTTGGTTTAGGATCCCCCTGGTGTTGTTCAGGAACTCCTGATGTGGAGGGACTTCGGTCTTCGTCAGAGCAGAGCTTATCCCCAATGAGTAAACGCTGGTGTACGATTAGTGCTGCTGTGCCCGTGAATCTAACATCACTCACTGCACAGCGGTAGGCTGTCTCTCTCAAGTGTGTTCGTTGGTGTAATGTCAAATACTCCTTTTTGACGAAACTCTTCCCGCACGCAGAGCAGGAGTACGGCTTCTCTCCAGTGTGCGATCTCTCGTGAACTTTCAAGTACTCTTTCTGGATGAAACTCTTTCCACACGTGGAACACGTGTAAGGCTTCTCCCCGGTGTGTGACCGCTGATGCACTTTAAGATTGCCTCTTTGGTTGAAACTCTTCCCACACTCGGAGCAGGAGAAAGGCTTCTCCCCGGTGTGAACTCTTTGGTGTACCTTCAGGCTTCCTATGTGACCGAACCTCTTGTCGCAGTCCGAGCAGGAGTACGGCTTCTCGCCCGTGTGTGTCCTCTGATGGTCTTTCAGCTGCCCGTTGTCCCGAAACTGCTTCCCACACTGCGAGCAGGGGAAAGGCTTCTCTCCTGTGTGGGTCATCTGGTGTCTTCGTAGGTCACGCGAGTGTGAGAACTCCTTTCCGCACTCCAGGCAGCAGTGAGCCTTCTTTGGTTTTGGACTCTCCTGCATCCTTGCGTCCTTGGAAAGTTCTCTCTGGTCATTGTGGTTACAGTCAAGATCCAGTGACACAGTGGGTCTGAGACGGACACCAGAATCCTAAAATAAGGAGCAGTTGGATCTTATCGTGAAATAACTGTCCTGTCAAGTACTGGGTTTTACAACTGTCAACTATTTTCTTCATAACTAAAGAAAATATTACAACAGGGAATGTTCATTCCATTCAAATATGTTATGTGTTAACAAGGCAACGTGTATGTATACTGTACTTACGTATATAATAACCTTCATGACAATCAATCAGGAGTTCCCAAAAAGCACAGACTGACTGACAGTCACAAGCTGACTAAATAACATTTGAGGATCATCTCACCTCATCCATTGTTAATCGACTCCAATTCTCTTGGGACGTATGTAGCAACGCAATGAGAAAGATTCCGCTGAAATCTACTGTGGAAATGTTGTTGTGTTCAGGACCTGTTTGACAGCTGTCCAGGCTAACGCTAGCTAGCTAGTAAAGTTTACTTAGACGCTGAGGTTGGGTTGTGTATCCTCACATTTATCTTATTATAGTTCCATAATGTTTTTGGCCGGCTATGAAATATCCACATCGATCACAACAGAACAAGAAAAGATGTGTACCAGTCATCATGATCACTGTTATGCTACCTGAGCTAGCTAGCCATTACTACAGATCCCACTTCCGGATCGGATTCTTCTTCTACTGCGTCGGTGAGAAACAAAACAGCTACCAGCTCAATACCGCCGCCAGTCGTCCTAGAGGGGAAAGGCGAGCGCCGAGCTCACTCACTTTGACTGTACTACCAGGGATAGGACGGGAGCAAACGATAAAACCTTCAACCTCTTTACAACTATTCCATTTGACTGTACTACACCTACCAAGACCTACTGACTTTACCACGGTAACTAGTCCTAGAGGGAGAAACAACACCATTTAGAGAGATAACCAGGACCACGTACTTTGGACCCAACTGTGGCTAATAAGTCCCAATCTTTACTGACTCTGAAATATAAACACTGAAATCAAATCTTTCATCAAATGAAGCTTTCTGGATGAAAGAGTGAAAAGCTAAGCATGTTTTTGCATTGCAATGCTCATTTATTCAGTAAATGCAACTATAATTATGCATAGGTATCGGTGGGTAGCATTTCAGGCTACGAGTTGAAACTTCAATAACGTAAAATAAAGTGCTACAGTATCAATCTATCACAAGTGACTGATGTGCAAGAAACATCAGAATAATTAAATAGCAGCAAATAATTAAGAATATGCTAATTACGTAATAACTCAAATAACCAGAAGAAGTTCAGACTCCCGCGCACAGGGGAGCAGCAGCAGAACAGCTCCATATGTTCTGCCAAACATGGACGACGTGGAGAAGGTCTTCCTGCAGAGGGAGCAGTGGTGCGGTTTCTCTTTGCCGTGTACCTCCTGGTGCTTTTTGAGGTGCTAGGGTTAGTACAGGGGGGTAGTGGGGGTGAAGAGGTCTTTAGGGTTAGTACAGGGGGGTAGTGGGGGTGAAGAGGTCTTTAGGGTTAGGGTTAGTACAGGGGGGTAGTGGGGGTGAAGAGGTCTTTAGGAGGGAACTTGATCGAAGTAAGCGGTCATTGGATTTGTCAGTCAGTTTGTCAGAGTTGCTTTTTCCATAACAATCAAATTATCAGACGAGGCGAGACAGGGTTAGGGTTAGACCTAACCCTGTCTCGCCCCTAACCCTAAATTGAGAGGCAGTGTCTCTTTTGGAATGCAGTGATCGTGTCTTTGGGAATGTGTTTATATTAGTTAAAGGGATAGTTCAGGTTTTTTCGATGTTAGACCTAATTTTCTACTTACTTGTAGTGTAGTAGGCTCATCCAGACTGGTCAGATTTCCATTCTAGATCTTTCTTTGACTGGCTCCAGGGCTAGCATTTAGCATTTAGCCATACCAGTGTACATGAATGGGATCACCTGTATGCTTTACGCATGACTACTTACAAACATCTCCCAAGGAAATTCTACAGCCATCTCATATCTTTGTGGGCTATACATGCATGTCGATATGAAAACAATTTGTTATTTCGACTATTACTTACTTTTACAAACGTAAACGTGTATTATTTGAACTGAGGATACTTTCTGTTTTCCCGCAGAACTTCATTCGGTTGAAGTAACTAGTCCATTCTATTCAAATGCACAATGACAGAATATTCTGTAAAAACAATATATTTTTCTATATTCTTCTATTCATTTGTTTTGGCCTCATACTGAAGAAGACAATGATCAGAGAGGAAGGAAAGAAATAATTTAAAAACGTCATCTATTATCTCATCCATGTATTTTCAGTTACTGTGCATATTTTATTGGAAGAAAAGCTGGTGGTCATTACACACAAACTGCTCCAGTCCCTTCAGAGGAATACTTGAGCCTGAAGGGTACATATGAGTTGGGCGTTTTGAATGTCCAATCTAACATTTCTGAAATAATAAAATAGAAAATGTATATAATATTAACAATAAAATTAAACAAAACGTTACGCTATTCTTGGCTAGTCTAAAATGTGCATTTTGAGACAGAATTTAAACATAAAACAAAAATGTTTGATTAAATGAAAATAAATAATATGAAGGGCATCAACTGGGTTAGAATCCGGGCTTGGACAACTGTACATATCATCCTGATATGATGATGTAACGTACGACCCGATCAGATCTTTGGTATGAAATGCTAAGAGTCTTCGCATCGTGATGTTCCGTCATCGGCGTGAGAGCAGGTGGTGACGACAGTGTCGACGTTGTGTGCCGAGTCGTGACGTCTTCGCAGGCCACGTGGCCAGGCGAACCCTTTTCCACAGTCGAGGCGTTTCTCAGGCTTCACCCCGGAGCGGGCGCTCTGAGGGGCCGTGAAACCGTGCACGTCTGTGAGCCTTTCGAACCACAGTCTGAGAAAATGTACAGCTTCTCTCTCTCTGTGTGTCTCTCTCTCTCTCTGTGTCTCTCTCTCTCTCTCTCTGTGGGAGTTTGCAGGTGCGCCTCCAGGCCCTTCAGGTGGAGGAGGCGACGGACTTCTTGCAGTGCGTCCTCTGGTGCACTCTGAGGTAGGAGGCGCTGGAGTAGCTCTTGCCACAGTCGCCGCAGTAGTGGAGCTCCCCGCCGGCGAGGACCCTCAGGGCTCTCTGACGCGCCATCGACACGTACCCGTTCTCCCCGAGGCTGCGGTCGGCCGCCTCCATGTCATGCAGCCGCAGGTGTATTCTCAGCAGACGCGCCTTGGTGAATCCCTGTCCGCACCGAGCGCATTGGTGTTGTCTCTCCCCGCTGTGACTCCTCTGATGGATCCTCTGGTGCTCCTTCAGGTGGTGCCGTCGCAGGAAACTCTTCTCACACTGGGTGCACTGGTGGGCCCGCTCTCCCGTGTGAACCACGCGGTGCTTGTTCCTGTTCCCGACACAGCGGAAGCCCTTGCCACACTCGGGGCACTGGTACGGTCTCTCCCCCGTGTGTATTCTGCGGTGGGCGTTCAGCATGCACAGGCTGACGAAACTCTTGCCGCAGTCGGAGCAGTAGAGAGGCGTGTGCGTGTCCTGTGGGGGCTGTTGCTGTGCAGGGTCCTCTGCAGCAGAGGGATTCACCCCGCCGTCAGACGCCGAGGAAGAGTTTCCATCTGTGGAGAAACAAGTATCGTGTAAATATAGTCCCGTAGCAACAATTTGGTGGAGCCAGCTCTGTGATTTAAATGCGTTTAAATGTGGCTGAGACAAAGACAGTGATCTCCGTCTGGCCTCCCATTGTGAGTGGTGATCACTCTGGAGGTCTTCAACATGTCCATCCCTCTGTTGTAGCTCTTTTGGGTGCAAGTTATGCCCTGACTGACGTCAGGCCTTTGGCAGAGGAGAGGGACAAATTGCCTAATGCTAATTTCTAATGTTATTGCGAGAAATGCTGGGAGACGAGACTAGTAACAGAAAAGTAACAGAAAAATCTGAAAAGTGGTACTTGAAAATCGTACGGGCTCAGATGTGCTTTATGCTCAACAAGGAGGACCGGGGTGCTTAGTGGCGTAGCACACTAACGCGCTTACCACGTAATCGCAAGGTTCCTGGTTCGATTCCGACCCTCGACCTATCTTGCATGTCATTCCTCCTCTCTCCCATCCTTCCTGTCAATCTCTACTGTCTCTATCCCAATAAAAAAAAAGCAGAAATGCCCTAAAAACATACTTTAAAACAAGGAGGACTGTGAGCAGGCCTTAATACCACCTGTTGTTTCAACATTCCCACTCATTCTCAGGACCTGGCAGGGAACACAGAACAGATAAAGGATGTCGTGTCTGCTCTTCACATTCCGCCAGCCGGGTGGGATTCCTTTTCCTGGGCCTCTCCCTGCATACTGGGCCTGCTGAAACTGTTGGCACCCATTTAATGGGGTCTGCTGGTAATGTGTCACGTTCATGCTCATTTAATGGGGTCTGCTGGTAATGTATGTCACGTTCATGCTCACAGAATGTGGCCTAGTGTTATTGTGCTGCACAGAGGTTTGATAACCCTGGTATTTGCTAGAAGTGTCAGTGATTAATTTTCAAATGACATTGCTTGCTGTTTTATTTAATTTTTTATTATTTATTTCTGTATTTTCTTATTTTGATATTTGTATTATTTATTATAATAATTTGATAAAAAATAAATCAGGGGGGGGGGGGGCTGTTGAAATTGTACAATATTCTGTATGTGTTAGCCTCTGAGTGTCTCTCTCTGTCTGTCTCTGCCCTTTCACCTAGTAGGCCATAAAAACAACAGAAAACACCAGACACTAGGTGAGAGGGGGAGGGGGTCAGGGGACAAGGTCACATTCCAAGAGTGTCCCTGGCATAGGACAGAGAGAATCCCAGGGAGAGAGAAAGAACAACACTAGCTCTTAACATCAACTCTATGTAACATATATCAAATAAAGCGCATCCTCTCCAAAAGACGTCGACCCCAGTTCTCCTAATTTCATGTCATACTGAAACCTGTTGATGCAGAAGAATTACACAACCATTTAACACACCGGCATACTCGAACAAACAGAATACATCAATGGTGACGCCTCGTCAAAGACTCACACAAATACATACTCACCAGGATCAGTCAAATCTCCGATAGCTTTTTCCTCCTCTTCCTCTTTGACCACGGAAGCATCCTCATCTTCCTTCTCATACTCTTCTTTGATTGCCAGTGGTTCCTCCTCTTTAATCAGGAAACTATCCTCTTCCCTCTCCATAACCGATAGAGCCTTCTCCTCCTCCGCTTTAATCAGGAAACTACCCTCTTCCCTCTCCATAACCGATAGAGCCTTCTCCTCCTCCGCTTTAATCAGGAAACTACCCTCTTCCCTCTCCATAACCGATAGAGCCTTCTCCTCCTCCGCTTTAATCAGGAAACTATCCTCTTCCCTCTCCATAACCGATAGAGCCTTCTCCTCCTCCTCTTCTTTGATCATGACATTCGGAGCTTGACTGTGGTCTTCAAGCATCACTGGTCTGTCACTGCAGTCAGGGCCCAGAGTGAATGTGGATTTAGGTTCAGTTTTGCAAGATAAAGACATGTCCTAAGGGGGGGAGAGATCAAATACTCAGGTAGGTAGACACGCGTACACACTGAGCGAATGTGTAGGCTACTACTACTAGTACTAACAAGGTTACCTGTGCCTCTATTATCCCAGTTGCACCTTGAGACCACGGAAAAATAGAAGGGACGACTGTCGTCATCAGACGCTGATTCCGTGGCCCCGTGTGGTAATCACTCGGCTGAAAATGGTCACTGCACACCCGGAGGTCGCGGTGGGACGGCCCGGGGGACGGCCCGGGGGCCGGCGTGTCCGTACCATGTAACGGATGCCTGACGGCGATGAGCCACAACCGACACAACTCAGGGACTCCATATGGAAATCGATGAAAATGTACATAATGTCTTCCACTTGAGTAATTCCTGCAACCGGGAACACAGCACCTCATTACGATCACTTCTGTATTTATTTATTTATTTATTTATTTGGTGGGCTTGTCTCCGGCCTTTGGCGTGTGTGTCTGCTATTGTTCCTCAGGGTCTGTTTGTTGTCTTCTTCGCCTTCAGGTGACGGTCGCCTGACTTCCGCATGCCTCGACACCGTGAGTCTCGCGTGATGATGACGGCGGGTGGGCGTTCCCCCAGGAAGTGGGCGGGTAGCTAGCTGGCTGGCTAATCGAAAGAAATGTCCAGCAGTAGCAGCTAGCAGAACCCGAGCTAAAGAAGCCGTATTTATAGCTACTAAAAGGCTGTGTGATGTGATCTTCCACCTACGCTGCAACGGCCGTTATTCCTGAGGTAAAGACCGTGGACGTGTATGTATTGGTTACACCATTTAAACAGCTGTCTAACGTCAGATAGCTGCGAGCAACATTGCGGTTTGCTCTGGCTCGCTGTCTCGTCGAGTGCGTAGCCACACACACACGAGACCGCGACAGCTATTAAAGTTGCATGATTTCTACAATATGTTGTTTATAACACCATGTGTCGCAGTTTAGGCGTGATCTGTTAAAGGGGTTGTGAGTTGTGTTGCGGTGTTGTTCATCTGAGATTGATGCACTTCCTGATTAGCGAGCTATCTAGTTTGGTTGCTAGCTGCTGTACAGGAAACTTGGAATATAATTTAGGAATTCCGTTGCAAAACAATGCAGTCTCGATTAGACGAGAAAATGCAAAAGGTTGCATTGAAACTGCACGTCCTCTTCAACCAACCAGGTTCATATTACGACGTTTTTCTCGGTTCGGTCATAGACCGAGTCCATAGTTCATATAGATACGAGGCGCAACTGGCTGCACACCTTGAAGTTACCGTAAAAAAAACGGTACAGGATGTGCTGTTATGAACCGAGCTGACGTCAGGCCCGGGGGACGACAAGGTACACGGTGCATCTCCCTCAAGTCACTCATCCCTCCTCTCCGCCTTCCCCCCCCCCCTCCCCCCCGTAGACCCCCCAAATGATACAGCACTCCCAGATGAAGGGGAATGGCGACAGCGGTCTCGGTGTGTTCTCGGACGACCCCCCTCCCCCCTCCTCTGCGGACCCGGACCCCGACCCGTACCCCCGGCCCGCCAGCAGCGTCATCTCGGAGAGCGAGCTGGCGTGCCACTGTTGCTATGACATCCTGGTGAACCCGACCACGCTCACGTGCGGCCACAGCTTCTGCCGCCACTGCCTCGCGCTGTGGTGGGAGTCCTCGCGGAAGAACGAGTGCCCGGAGTGCCGGGAGAAGTGGGAGGGGTTCCCCAAGGTCAACATCCTGCTGAGGTACTGCAGCAGAACCACCTCCACAACTCTTTATCGGGGATTTCACTTTGACAAATAAAACTGTTTGGGTTTTTTTTGCCAGCAAGCGAAAACCAGCTCTGTGTGATGATATGTGTAGGCCCTTTAGAACAGCATGCTAGTGCGCTCTCCTTGGGGTAGGGAATTTCACTTTGACAAATAAAACATTATTATTAGTATTTATTTTTTTAATCAGCTGTTTGGAATATGGTAAAAAAAAAAAAAATCACACCAAGGGAGAACAGAGCTCTGGGCACATCGTCAGCCATCTTTGGCGCCCCTGTTAGGGGGTTAAGTGCCTTGCTCATGGGCACAACGGCAGTGGTAGGCACCTTAAGCAAGGGTGATGATCTTCTAACCCCCCCCCCCCCCATTCTCCCAGGGATGCTGCAGACAAGTTGTTCTCTGACGTGGTGGGGAGGAGGAGAGCAGAGATTCAGGAGAATCCCAAGATCTCACAGAGCCTGCTGGCCTTCCAGAGGTATGAGGATGGGATCCTGACGTCTGAGTACTACTAACATCACCCTGCCACTACTGTTTGACCCTCAACAGACGGACCGTTTTTCCAGATTTTCCTGTTTGTGCTTTGACCACCTGTAGGTACGGGGACGAACAGACGGCCAGGGGGACCCCCAGAACCACCCAGCGCAGAGGAGCCGGGAGCTTCTTCTCTGGAGTCCTCACCGCACTTACATGTGTGGCTGTAAGTGTGTGTGTGTGTGTGCGTGTGCGCGCGTGTGTGTCTGTCTGTGTGTCTGTCTGTGTGTGTGCGTGCGTCTGTGTGTGCGTGCATCTGTGTGTGTGTGTGTGTGTGTATACCAGTGCTCTGCGTAAGTAATGGGACAGTGAAGAATGTTCTCTCCTTTTGGCTCTAGGCTCCAAATGTTTGGATTTAAAATCAAACAATTAATATGAGATTAACCTTTTATGCAGAGTCTCCCTATATTAGGATCCCCAAAAGTAATGGGACAGTAGGCTTGACAGGTGTTTCTGGTAAGTCAGGTGTGTTCCGTCACATCATTTGTGCAGGAATAAGAGAGCTGTGAATGTCTAGTATTGATTCAAGGCAGGGGTTAAGTCTGCTTTGGAGTGTGCTGTTGGTGTTGGTCAACATGAGGACCAAAAAGGTGTCAATGAAAGTCAAGGAAGCCTTTATTAGGCAGAAACATATCAGAAACCTAGCAAAAAAAAAAGCACTGGTGAGTTCAGCAATCGCAAACAGGCTGGTAGGCCAAGGAAGACTTCTACAGGGGATGACCAAAGAATGCTCACTATAATTAAGAAAAAAAAAACCTAACAACTGTCCCACAGATCAGGAACACACCAGCCAAACTACAGACGCTTCACTGCAAGGTACAAACCACTAATTGTCCTCAAAAAGGATGGTCAGGTTACAGTTGGCTTAAAAAGTACCTAAAAAGCCTGCAGACGTCTAGAAAAAGGTTTTGTGGACAGATAAGACGAACATTATCATGTACCAGAATGATTGCAAGAGGAAGGTTTGGAGAAAAAAATGATCTGCCCAAGATTTACAGCATACCACCTCATCTGTGAAACATGCTGGAGGAGGGGGTTATGGTTTGGGCATGTACAGCTGCCACTAGAACTGACTAACTTGTCTGAATTGATGATGTAACTGCTGACGGCAGCAGCAGAATGTATTCTGAACTCTATAGAAACATCTCGTCTGCTCGAGTGCAAACACATACCTCCAAATTCATTGGATGGCGTTTCATCGTACAGTAAGGCAATAACCCAAGTCAATCTTCAGATTTATATCCAATTGAACACGCATTTAATTTCCTGATGATGAGATTTTAGGCAAAAAGCCCTAAAATCAAACAACCGAGGGTGGCTGCAGGACAGTGCTTCATTTGGACATTTCATGAATCTGTCCCATTACTTTTGGGCACCCCGAAATAGGGGCACTGTGCATGCATAGTGGTGTAATTGGTGGTGTGAATGGTTAAACCAATATGTACACCAATACCATCAAATAGAAGCTGAGAATGTTTAACAGTATAGTGATTGTTTGATTTGACTTTTGGAGTGTAGAGCCAGAAGAAGAAAAAATGCTTCACTGTCCCATTGCTTACACAGGGCTGTGTGTGTCTGTGTGTGTCTGTGTGTGTCTGTGTGTGTGCGCGCGTATACACACACACACACACACACACAGGTGACCCTTGTGAGGGGGAGGAGGGTTCTGAGTGTGTGTGTTTGGAGTGTGTGTGTTTGGGTGTCTGTGGTTGTCTGTTTGTTCAGTCCATGTGGCAGCAGAGGGCAACGTCTGTGTGTGTCTGCGTGCGTGGCAGGAAGGGTGGGGGGTGGGAGGGACGGGGGCAGGAAGGGTGGGGGGTGGGAGGGACGGGGGCAGGAAGGGTGGGGGGTGGGAGGGACGGGGGCAGGAAGGGTGGGAGGGACGGGGGCTTTTCTATTGGCCTTAGAATCCTTACAATCACATTGGTTTATATTATAATATAGATTATAATGATCACATTGGTTTATATTATAATATAGATTATAATCTATATTATAGATTATATTATGATATAAACCAAAGTGATAATTATAATCTATATTATACTGTAATATAAACCAAAGTGATAATTATAATTTATATTATACTGTAATATAAACCAAAGTGATAGGTTTATATTATAGTATCATATAGATTATAATCTGTAATATAAACCAAAGTGATAGATTCTAATCTTTATGATACTATAATATAAACCTATCACTTTGGTTTATATTACAGTATAATATAGATTATAATTATCACATTGGTGTCTCCTCAAAGCCTGGGAACTTGTCTGTCAATTGGCCCCAACTTCCTTCAATCTCTTATTCCACCACCTAACATCCTGAGGACCACAATGTAAATACATATTTGACTTTGTTGTTGTTATCCTCAATGATTTTCATTCTATTTGTGCGTCTATACGTGTGTTTTTTTGTTTAGTTTTTTGTTTTTTAAATTAAATCAAATCCGATGGGAATCACCCGCCTCACCTCTGCTGCCTGTCCTCCCGTCCACCAGGTGATGCTGCTGGTGTACCACTGGAGCAGCGGGGAGGGAGACCACGACCTGCTGGTCAGTAAGCCCGTGTCCCGATGGACACCGGAGGAGGTGGTGTCCTGGCTGGAGCACCTGGGACCCTGGGCCTCGCTCTACAGAGAACACTTCCTGCAGGAGAACGTCAACGGACGGTGCGTCAGGAACTGTCCTTTTTATTTGTCCTTCTGTGACCTTTCGTCTCTCCTGTCCTCTTCGTCCCCCGCGATGACACCGGGGAGCAGCCGCGGCTCGGTCTCCGTCTGGTCGTGAGTCACACGCCGCTGGTACAATTTGGACGAAACTTGGGTGAATGATGCGTGTTGCCATAGAGATTCTGTATTCACCCAATTACACTGATTGGCCGAAGGGGGTAAATATAGTAAACAACTGAAATTCAGACATTTCACTGATTGGCTGTGGGGGACCTGTGGGGGACCACTGATTGGCTGTGGGGGACCACAACGTTCACTGTAGACTTGTTTTTCTAGTTGGCACAACCAATGTCGGCAGGAGGTAACAAAGGTTTTGTAAGAGTGTTCTGTTTATTTTCACTTGGAGTTGGATTTCACTTTTTTCTCTCTTTCCTTGATCCTTTTCTTTTCCAATCGATTTTTTTCCAATCATGTTCTGGTCCGTTCCCAGGTTGAAGGAGTAGTCATGTTCTGGTCCATTCCCAGGTTGAAGGAGTAGTCATGTTCTGGTCCATTCCCAGGTTGAAGGAATAGTCATGTTCTGGTCCGCTCCCAGGTTGAAGGAATAGTCATGTTCTGGTCCGTTCCCAGGTTGAAGGAATAGTCATGTTCTGGTCCGCTCCCAGGTTGAAGGAATAGTCATGTTCTGGTCCGTTCCCAGGTTGTTGCTGATGCTGGGGGATGAGGAGATGGCCCGGCTTCCCTTTGGTATGGAGAACCAGGCCCACAGACGAGCCATCCTGGCTGAACTGGACCGGGTCAAAACCCTGGGGGTCAAACCACCTCAGAACCTCTGGGAGTACAAGGTAATCCAGTATGGACTCTAAGCTCTCTAACACTGGGGTGGTCATCAGCTCTGGTCCTGGAGACACACATTGTTTGTTTGTGTGTGTGTGTGTGTGTGTGTGTGTGTGTGTGTGTGTGTGTGTGCGCAAAAGCAAGGTGTGTGTCTAGGCATTGTGTGTGTGTGCAGGCATTGTGTCTAGGTATGGTGTGTGTGTGTGTGCAGGCATTGTGTCTAGGTATGGTGTGTGTGTGTGTGCAGGCATTGTGTCTAGGTATGGTGTGTGTGTGTGTGTGTGTGTGTGTGCAGGCTTTAGTTCCAGCCCAGCCTAACTAACAGCACCTGTTCCACAACGATCAGCTGATTATCGTCTCCATCTTCCTCTGGAACATCAGTGGTCATGACAGGAAGGACAGTTATTTAAAACGGTTCCCTGTGTGTGTGTGTCTGTGTGTGTGTGTGTCTGTGTCTGTGTGTGTGTGTGTGTGTGTGTGTGTGCGTGTGGCCCCCCTCTCCCAGGCGGTGAACGCGGGTAAATCCCTCTTCCTCCTGTACGCCCTGAAGAGTTCTCCCCGCCTCACCATCCTCTACCTTTACCTGTTCGACTACGTCGACGCGTTCCTCCCCTTCCTGCACACCTGCTGCCCCGCCCTCTCACACGCCAACCAGCCAATAGAGGACAGCCTCATCCTCAACGCACAGGTATGATTGGACAAGGGGTCGACATGATAGTGATCACGTTTTAAGCACGTTCAAAGATGTGTCATTTCCATCTCAAAGTACCAGCTTAGCGAAAATATTTCAAACATTTCTTAATTCTTTATAATTACATTTCTTAATTTCTTAACACATGCTCACTTCTTCATCACTCACCCTTTCGACAGGTGAGACCCAGCTGGCGGCAGTGGGCGGAGTTTCTGGTGAAGTACCTCCTCCTGCCGTACCAGCTGATCGCAGAGTTTGCGTGGGATTGGTTGGCGGTCCACTACTGGACGTCTCGCTTCATCATCGTCAACGCCATGCTGCTCTCCGTGCTGGAGGGCTGTGCTCTGTGGAGGCTGTGGACGCGCGCTGAGATCAGGTGAATGTCTCTCTCTCTCTCTCTCTTCTCTCTCTCTGCCTGCTTTTCTCTCTCTCCTCTCTCTCTCTATCTCTCTCTCTATCTCTCTTCTCTCTCTCTGCCTGCTTTTCTCTCTCTCCTCTCTCTCTCTATCTCTGTCTGACCCCCCCCCCCCCTCCCTCCCCAGGACTCTCCCTAAGAGGATGTGGGACCACTTCTGGAAGATGTCCTCGCAGGGTTTCGCCTTCGCCATCTTCTGGCCCGTCATCCCCCAGTTTGTGTGTAACTGTCTGTTCTACTGGGCCCTGTACTTCAACCCCATCATCAATATAGACCTGGTGGTCCAGCAGCTCATGCACCCCGAGACGCAAGCGCCATGAAGACCGACCCCAGACAGCGTCTGTAACCGGAGCCTAAACGCTGCCCCCTATTTTCTGATGTTGCACACTACGTTTGACCTTTGACCGGAACGCCGGCTGTGTCCCAAATGGTGCCCTGTTCCTGACTGTGCGCACGACATTTGAGCGGTGGCCTGTGTACTGTATCTAAAGGTGGCAGGGGGGGGGGGGGAGGGGGGGTAGTAGTAGTGAGCTGCGGGGGGGGGATAGGTTGCCTTTTGACATTTTTTGACCATCTACATAATAACAAACCTCTTACTTGCATCCAAGGAGGTGAAGTGGTTTCAGATGTTTAGTATCCCAGGGCGACATCACAGGCGTACAGTAAAAGCAACAACGTCAAACAGGACAAAGAAGTGTCAAAAAATATATATATATAAATAAAAAATGTCCGGTGTGGAATGCATATGTTATAGCCAGAGAGCCTATTGTCTTAATGTGTTATAGGGAGGTTTTTCTGACAGTAATTCATATTGAAGACACTGGAGGCTTGGTCGGCTTGGTGTGGTGGTATGAACTGAACAGCCAGATGAGGTTCTAGCTGTTTCCGAAACGTTTGTGAATCATGTCAGTTTGAAGAACCGGTTCTTTGATTGTTTTTCCAGCCTGTTGTGGAGCTCGCCGATCCATTTAGTTGATTTAAGGGAGAGCATGTGATGCATTCTCCACTAGGACAAACACGTATACGGTAATGTGCGTCGCGAGGTTTTAAGTGTTTTCTTTAAAAGAGTTATGCACTTGCGTTTCAAATGAGAATACATACAAGATTAATTTTCTCTTCCTGTGTTCGAAAGGAATTTAAATATGGAGGTTTCTAGCTGTTTGTAATTTTCCATTTTTAAGGAAATCATCTCTCCGACATGCCGTGGTTTAGCATAAAAGGGCTCTAGGTTGAATCACCCCGTCTTTGGTTTAACCAGCGGCTTGGAGGATGTGTGTATGTTTGTTGATGTATGTAACAAATGTTTAATTTTTAATTGTTCAAAGGAGATTTTTTTGGCAATACTCACTTCCATTTGTGGGTTGTAGTTGCGTTGATTTAAATTCCTTAATTTTACATTTATGATTTGTGTAATATGCACTTATGCTACTAGTACTGCACTGTGATTCATTCATACATTTGGGTTCTTTGTTTCTCCCCAAAATGAGGATGTAAGGAAATAAATAAAGATTTTTTTTAAAGAATCCGATCATGTGTGCTTAGTACTGGTCTACATTTGAAACTCTAAGTACAACTTTTCAAGATGACAGTACAAGTCCACACCCTGTTTGTATTACAGTAGCAGTGCATCTACTTTGATGAAAAATAATAGCTATAACTGTTTTGGCCCACCCAGGAATCAAATTACCCATCTTGTCATTATGTGAAAGGCCATCGGTATTTATTACACACATACACACACTGTTATAACATCAGTAATAAGCACACGTTGGGTGTTCAAAGCCACAGAGGAAGTCAGGCCAGATGGCATACTTCGGAATAAATGGTGCTTTCCTCAGACACCTGGCTGCGTCCCGGTCACATCGGCACAGAATCCTCTCACACCTGTCCTTCAGCGACTCTGGAGAGAGGGAGACAGAAAAGAGGGCAGAACTGAGGACGGAAAACTTATTGTCCCCCACTGATGAAATCGGGGAGCGGAGGGTGGGGGGGCGATGATCCGGTCTCTGTCCGAGTGTCACACTGTGTCCGTATGTCACCAGTGGGACAATTCTGATAAAACTTGAGTTTGATCAATTGATGGGTCTTGCCTTACAGATACTGCATTTACGAAATGGCACCGATTGGCCCAATTTCGTCGAAACTACGGTGAAAGATGCATCTTGAGATTGTTTAGGAGTTTCGAGGTGACGCTGACTCATCGTTAAAAAACCGTCACGATAGGGTGCAGACGTGGAGACCCAGGAGTGGAGCCTAACGCAGGTGGCATGTAGCCGAACGGAATTGGGAGGAATATGTTGTGAGTGAAGTCTGTTATGCAGCATAACACGTGGCCTATATCAATACGAAAACCACAGTTGTGTAACTTAGGTCTATAGCCAGTAGCATTTGTAACCAAATCATTTGGCTGTGCAAATGTTTTGTCTTAGCCTACTGGTGAAATGTGCGTTTGAAGGCCTCCCTGTACACAACGAGGTCACAGCGCTGTAAAACAGAGACAACCACAATGTCTTAGTAAAAAGTGTAGGAATAAACGCCACAGGCTTCATTCGCAGGCTTCTCCATCACACTCCTTTTACAGACCGATACACTTGTTTTCATTCCGTCTGCAGACAGAAGATTATTCTATTATTATTATTATTATTATTATTATTATTATTATTATTATTTCTGTCTATCTGCAGAACAAATTACCCTGGGTTCACCTCCCAAGTAACTAATCTCATCATGCATCTTCAGCTGATGTTACACACACACTTTTAGGACGTGGGCAAATCATTTTTGCTGACATTTTATATTGTATCTGTATTCTGACGGTGTTGTATTATGGGGAATGTAGTTCATACCACAGTCAGCCACCCTGTTCTCACAGGTCCACTGGTACTTGTCTGTCTTAGTCTGGCAGCTGATGGCCTCCGCCTTCCCGTAGCAGCTTGAGAGGATGAAAGAGATACATTCAATTGCACGGTCCGCCCCCAAACCCCCCCGGCCCGCCCCCAAACCCCCCCGGCCCGATCACTCCGCTCTTCCACCTCGGCTGGCCGACTGGCACCGCCGCCTCTACGTGGATGCAGCGGCCGCGCTACTCGGTCACGGCTTTTCACTGTCCTGGCGCCCCGCTGCTGTCATGACTGCAGAGTCACTACCTATCTTCCGCCGTAGATTGAAGACCCATCTCTTCAGGCTACATCTTAACGGTCCCTCCTAAAGACCTCTTCACCCCCACTACCCCCCTGTACTAACCCTAACCCTAGGACCTCTTCACCCCCACTACCCCCCTGTACAAGTTCTCTCCTGTTAATAATAAAAAAATAAAAAATAAATCCTTCTTCTAGCATTGTGACTGCCTATGGCCGCTGGTCTGATCATTGATTACTTTATCTTATGATGACTGTTGGATAGATGATTCACTTACTGAAACAAATGTATTTGTTGTAAGTTGCTTTGGATAAAGGCGTCTGCTAAATGCCGTAAATGTAAAATAAACATATAGCTATAGGCTTTATTTGGATGGTTGCTTATTGTTTATGGTTGGATTCACTAAAAAGACTGAACTGAGCCTATTTTTTTTTTTTACGGTCTGAGACTAGCCCAGTAAACCCTAGACAGCTTTGCCACAGCTGCACCACCAAAATTACAGCCTGTTTCTGAATATGTATTTAGACATCAGAGCTTGTTGTGCCTGGGTTTGAGCCACACCACAATCTATAATTACACCGGGGGAAATCATTCTTTGATGCAGTCATTGTAAGGGCACTGTGTGTGTGTGTGTGTGTGTGTGTGTGTGTGTGTGTGTGTCTGTGTGTGTGTGTGTGTGTGTGTGTGTGTGTGTGTGTGTGTGTGTGTGTGTGTGTGTGTGTGTGTGTGTGTCTGTGTCTGTGTCTGTGTCTGTGTCTGTGTCTGTGTGTGTGTGTGTGTGTGTGTGTGTGTGTGTGTGTGTTCAGAAGTCAACCTAAATCAGTTTGTTGAGGGGGACATAAGAGACCTACCAGTCTGCCTTGTCCCGAGGCCAGCCCTGGCCGCCCAGGCCACAATAGCATCCGTACATGATGTAGGCCACCGCTGACCTCCCGGTGCTGCATTTGATGACCCCGGCCAGCTCCAACAAGCCTCGCTTGTCCCGCCGCCGTGACCGCTCCGGTAAGGGAGGATCGGCTCCCCCTTCGAGTACATACTCTGAATAGGAGTTTTGAGTATTGCGGTGAACAAACTGTCGGCCTAAACACGATAAAACAACGAAGAATATCCAAAGACGATGGCTTATTGTGGAGAGGTTCTGCTGATGAATTTTACGCGGGCATGCTAAATTTCCCCTGCTATAGTGCAGGCCTATAATTAGAGTACTTCACCACCACAACAACAACAACAACAACAACAACAACAAAGGATACTGAGGAGAAGAGAGAAAGTAGAGAAGTAGGGAAATAGATCATATTTAAAAATGACCGATTTTCCCGCACATATTGGTAGCCTATCTAAGCTGGGCGCGCCGTACCATCCAATCCATTTAACGCAAGACTTTCTCGCTGTTTTAAACACTTGACTTGTGGAGAAAAAAAAACTTGTTTCAGAACGAAACACACACAAATCTCTCTTCTTTAAGGTTTAAATGATCACTTACCCGAGAACAGCAGCAAAGCAAGGTAGAGCGGGGACATCTCTCCGACCGCAGGGCATCTGCACTTATTTGGCTGAGGGGATCCTTTTAAACCATCCCTTTTCTTCCACACCACACTTCACACCATTGACGATGTGGTAGGATTGCCTTCGCCTAATCATCACTTTCCTAACCCTGTCATCTTTCCAGTAAAGACGCATCCCCTCAACCCCACAAGGACACACCTTTGTTTCCCTGTTTAGTTCTGCCGCAGGTGCGCGTGAGCCCGTGCAAAAAGAATCTCCCACGTTCTCCGCACGTTTACGAGCACGAGCGAACACACAGGGCTTTATCCTATATATGCCATTTACAGGACAGGACAGACACAGACACAGACACAGACACAGACACAGACAGACAGACAGACAGACAGACAGACAGACAGACAGACAGACAGACAGGACAGCAAATGATGGACAGACAGGACAGGACAGGACAGGACAGGACAGGACAGACAGACAGACAGACAGACAGGAGAGCAAATTATAGACGGACAGACAGACAGACAGACAGACAAGACAGACAGGACAGGACAGGATAGCAAATGATAGACAGACAGGCAGACAGACAGACAGACAGACAGACATTTCTGACACCATTCATACATGTATTCAACAACAGTATCATAGCCCTAGCTCCCGCAGTGCGCGTGTTTATGTGATGAAACAGGAACAGGCAGTGAATAACTGGTTTTAAAACATACATGTGTCACAAAAGCCGATACATGGGTTAGCCTAGTAACATGTGTACTCAAGGCAGACCCCAAAGAGGTGAGATTTAGTCAGCGTCCTATAGGTTAGACTTTATAGTCAAACCCAGTCATCGGTCATTTAACCAAGACCCTTACGTGAGAGTGAGTGTCAGCTATTTTCAGTGTTGGGGAAGCTACTCTGAAAATGTGTTTAACTAGATTACCAGTTACTTTACAAGGGAACTACACCAAAGCTACCCTTGAGAGAAATATAGTTTGAAATCACGGGGAGAGAAAAAGGTGGAGCAAAGTGGGGAAACCGGAGGCAGTAAGAGAAGAAATAGTCGGGAAATTGAAGTTCAACGGCTGGAATAACAGTTAAATTCCACTGTTTTGTTATTTTCTTTTGGAAAAATGTAATGAGTAGTGACAGTAGCTTACTACACCGCTACATGGCAAACAAGTAGTTAACTACAGGAAAAAACGACTAGGGTTGGAATTCAGTTTAACTACCGCAAAGCTTCTGCAAAATGCATTTAAACTGATAGTTGAAACTGATGTATTAGAACTACTTCCCAACACTTTTCCATGTACACTTCACACCTAGGCTCCATCAGACAGTGACATGCCCACGACATTACAGTTCACAAACCCCTGTCCTGAAAGTGGAGGACGTGCGCCACCCAGCGGCCTTGGTCGGTGAAGCAACTGTAATGAAAGAGGTAGATTTTCTAGCTGAGACAGAGACGGTCTCGCATTAACACGGTCATTTATGAAGCGCAACCCTACAATCATGTATTCGTAAAAGCTTCGGAAAACATGAAAATCATATGATAAGACACGGTTAGTTGTATGTTTCCTTATTGGAGTCCCTTGTATAGATTCATCTTTTGAAATCCTCTCGGGATTATTTTGAGCGATTCACGTCCCATGTGTGGTCGGGCCCTTGTCGACGCTCCCTTGTGTCAATGCGGAAGTGCTAAGTCTACGTGGGGAAGAAAGGTTGGTCTGGTGTTCAAGCAGCGATCGTACCCCCTAAACAGGATCAATGTCCAGGCTTGCATAGTTGTCAAACGTGTTTTGCCAAGTCTTCCTCCCCACCCCGCTAAACAAATGGACGCGTTGAGCATGACCAGGGGCGTGTAAATGGGAGGGAGAGCCGAGTACCTGTAATGGTGCGCCGGTTGCGGCAGTCTCTCCGGCAGGTGCTGTTTCTGATGGCCCGGAGACCCGATCTGGTCTGTGGGACTATCATACTGAGTGTCCTCTTCGTACTGGCAGTCAAATTCACCTGCAGGTAACCGTATACGGTAACGTAAGCGTGAACGACCGCGATGGGCTTTCTTGATGTAAAACGGTTGGATCAGAGTGACAGCTGCTAGTCAGACACAGCCAGACACAGGCTACATCTTTGTTTTAGATAGGACTACTGGTTACTGCCTCCTAGACCGAAGCAAAAGTCCAATGTTTTGTTGCAGAGAAGATTACTGCATTTGTCTGCAGACTTGTTCGGCCTATTATTGTTTGTTTACTGAACTTGCCAAGCCTGCGTGTCCCGCCGCTAAGTGACTGACGTGTCCTACTACGCTACGAGTTGGCATCAGGATAATCACTTTTAAACCATTTAAAGGCTATTAGGCAGACTGTGAGACGATCTAAAGGAGACTGTAAATATGCTTTCAGGGTTATGGGTTGACTGAAACACAACAGTGAAATAATTCGCTCATCTATCATCACAACCAAACTATGCAAATTGCAAACAAATCATCTTCTCTCTCTCTCTCTCTCTCTCTCTCTCTCTCTCTCTCTCTCTCTCTCTCTCTCTCTCTCTCTCTCTCTCACACACACACACACACACCTTTCTTGTGCTCAAACACACACACACACACACAATCACACTCTCTCTTTTCCTGCTTTATCTCCAAAAACGTACAGAGCCCTAACTGGACTACTCCTTAAACGGACCTCATCCTCTCTAACCATCCCTCTCTCTCTCTCTCTCTCTCTCTCTCTCTCTCTCTCTCCCTCCCTCCCTCCCTCCCTCCCTCCCTCCTAGCCGGGCTAAGAATGTAGTGGCATCGGCGCGGCCCCCGGTGCGGTTCTTCTCGGCCGAGGCCCCGGTGGTGGACCTGTACCTGGGCCAGCTGGAGCAGGTGGAGCGGCTGAGGGGCGTGGCCGAGGTGTCGCTCATCTTCTTCTACGCCCCCTGGTGCGCACACTCCATCGCCGCCCGCGAGGAGGTGCAGCAGGTCGCCAGGAAGCTGGCCAGACAGGTGTGTGTGTGTGTGTGGGTGGATGGGTGGGGGGGTGTCTGTGTGTGTGTCTGTGTTTACGGGTGGGTGTGTGTGTGTGTGTGTGTGTGTGTGTGTGTGTGGGTGGGTGGGTGGATGGGTGGGGGTGTGTGTGGGGCTATAGTGTTTCTGTTGTAGACAACGGCTGGCCCTGTGCTGCTGTGGCTGTTGATGACATCAGCAGCGCAACTTCACATGAAGCTGTTTATGAAATGCAAATAGTTCATTGTGCAGGTGGTGTACTGTGGTTAACTGCTACGCTTTGCTGTTACACACACACACCCGTAAACACACACACACACACACACACACACACACACACACACACACACACACACACACACACACCACAAACACACAGGTACAGTTTGTGGCTGTGAACTGCTGGTGGAGCCAGGGAAAGTGCCGGAAACAGAAGAGCTTCTACCAGTACCCAGTCATCCATCTGTTCTACAGGAGGTAAAGGAGACACACTTTATTTCATCTGTTGACTTGTGTCCCTGAAGGCTTTACCTCAGTTTACTTCCCAACAGTCACTGTGTGTGTGTGTGTGTGTGTGTGTGTGTGTGTGTGTGTGTGTGTGTGTGTGTGTGTGTGTGTGTGTGTGTGTGTTTACGGGTGTGTGCGTGCGCGTGTGTGCGCGTGCGCACGTGTGTGTGTGTTTCATTAACATTCAACTTTTAACAGAAAGTAAACAAATCTTTGACATCATTTTAATTGTATTCCCAAATCACTTCCTGATGGAATTGAAATGGAATTAAGCCCAGCCGTGGTACTGGACTGTAGTGCCGGTTCCTATGTGTTGGTCTGTTGTGGGTTCTGTCCTGCAGGTTTGGGCCCATTGAGTACAAGGGTCCGTTCATGGCTGCCTACGTGGAGAGCTTCATCCTCAGAGTCATCAACCCTCTCGTCTACCTCCCCTCCCGAGCCACGCTGCGAGACTTCCTCTCCTACCACGAGGTAGGCCTGGGGGAGGGAGGGAGCAGGAGGGAGGGAGGGGGAGAGGGAGAGAGAGGGAGAGGGAGGGAGAGAGAGAGAGAAACCTTGACCTATAAGCTACATTTCAAGTATGTTCTAATAGGAGAGTAAAAACATGATTTGTCATGAAGTGTGGCTTTGCAAGATAAAGAGAGGTAGAGAGAGAGAGAGAGAGAGAGAGGTAGAGAGCTAGAGAGAGAGAGAGCTAGAGAGAGAGAGAGAGAGAGAGAGAGAGAGAGAGAGAGAGAGCTAGAGAGAGAGAGAGAGAGAGAGAGAGAGTCAGTGATGGAGAGAGAGAGCAGAGGGAGAGAAAGGAGAGGAGAGAAGGGTGAGCCTGAGATGGAAGGAGACACTGAGAGGGGGAGGGTAGCAGAGAGAGAACGAGCCTTTTAAGGTGTGGGTCCTGTATCCTGTTGTTAGACAGGAAGACACTTTTTTGGGTCCAATATCCTGTGTCTAGACAGAAGGACACTTGTTTAATTTAATATGATACTGTGTGTGTGTGTGTGTGTGTGTGTGTGTGTGTGTGTGTGTGTGTGTGTGTGTGTGTGTGTGTGTGTGTGTGTGTGTGTGTGTGTGTGTGTGTGTGTGTGTGTGTGTCTTCCCCTAGCCGGGCGTCGTGGGCTTCTTCCAGTTCAACTCCTCCCCTCAGCCTCCTGGGTACATCACCTACCTCTCCTCAGCTCTCCAGGCCCTGAAGAGGGGTAAGCTAACCTGCTACATGCTAAATGGCCCAATAACTACAGCCCCAATAGCCCTGAAGAGGGCTAATCTAACTGCTACATGCTAAATGGCTAAGTCCCAGTAGCCCTTAAAGGGATAAGCTAACCTGCTACATGCTAAATGGCTAAGTCCCAGTAGCCCTTAAAGGGATAAGCTAACCTGCTACATGCTAAATGGCTAAGTCCCAGTCGCCCTTAAAGGGATAAGCTCACCTCTTTCCCAGATCTGTAACCCTGTTACATACAAGGTCCTTTCCTTTCCTAATCTCTCCTCGGAGGAAACAAAACATTGGTTAAATGTGGATTTTCCCTCCGCTGCAGACTTCCGCGGGGCGGTGCGCTTCGGGGTGGTGACCAGCAAACGGGTGGCGGCGGCCATTTCAGTCAGAGAAGACGAGACCGTCTACCTGCACCGCCGGTTCAACTCCTCCCTGGTGAGTGACATCATCGTCAGCATGCGACCACGAGAGACTGTTTTTGGCCCCCGGTCGGAAATCAAGAACCTCCGCCCTTCACGCCAGGCGTAGATCTGAAAGGAACGGGGTGGTTGGAAAGCAGGGATGCTGAGGAAACTAACCCTGATTACCCCCCCCTCCTCCTCCGTCCCTCTCCCCTCCTTCCCTCCCTCCCTCCTCCTCCTCCTCCCTCCCTCTCCCTCCCTCCCTCCTTCTCCCTCCCTCTCCCTCCCTCCCTCCCCCTCCCTCCCCCCTCCCTCCCTGCAGGTCTTCCCTCGCCGGGAGCGTAACTTCACCTCAGAGGCGATCTGTGGCTGGGTCTACGAGAACCGCGAGTCTGTCCTCCAATGGCTGCAGCCGCCCGGGGTCAAGTCCCGCCTGCTGCAGCAGGAACTGACCAAAGGCCCCGCCCTGCTGCTCTTCCTGCCCCACAATCCAATGGGGTTAATCCCTGACCCGCTGCTGACGCAGGTGAGTTCCACCATAACCACAACCATAACCATAACCACACCACAACCATAACCACAACCATAACCATAACCACACCACAACCATAACCACAACACAACCACGCCATAACCACAAACACAACCACGCCACAACCATAACCACAACCCTAACCATAACCACAACACAACCACAACCACAACCATAACCACAACACAGCCACGCCACAACCATAACCGTAACCACAACCACAACCATAACCACAACACAACCACAACCACAACCATAACCACAACACAGCCACGCCACAACCATAACCGTAACCACAACCACAACCATAACCACAACACAACCACAACCAAAAGGCAACACAAACACAACGACTACCACATGTGTGTTAAGTCTTATTATCTTTCTAAATTCACTGTCCTGTAAAAAATGTTCTTTTGGTTTCTTCCTTTGTCAGATTGCAGACATCGCTGTGCGCTACCATTCCTGTCAAGACACCCACCCCCCCCCTGCCTCGGGCCGCGATGGTACCTCCCTGCCCCCCCCTCTCTGCTGCCACTCCGTGGTCCTTCCCGCGTCTGGCTCCGCCCCCAGCGTGTGTCAGGTCTGTCTCAACCCCTCCCAGTACGACCCGGCTCGCTCCACCCACTGCTCCTTCCCCTCTAGGCCACAGGGGGGCGCCACCCTCCAGTCTTACCTCAGACGCTGCTGCCTTCACCCACGCCCCGCTGTCACCACGACAACAACAACGGTTGCCTGTAGCAGCATCCTGAGCAGCTACAGCCAGTTCGGTCACTACAGCGTCTGCTGCAGAACTTTGGGAACCCAACTTTGGGACACTCCCTTACCCCCTTCCGAGGGGTTAGACTCTCTGCCATCCTCCTCCTCTTTCTCCATCCCTCCATCCCCCGTGGAAGTGGGCGGGATAACAGGTCTGAGGTGTCGGACCAATAAGACACTACGGTTCTACGTCCTGGACTCCCGCCTGAACTGGCCAATGGCGATGCGGCTCGGGGCGCCAGGCAACGGGAGCTGTCGGGGGACGTTTGGGTCGCTCGGCTACGACAGCGATCGGTCGTTCGCGGCAATCGTGAACCTGCGGGACGAGGTTCACTACGTCCTCGACCGCAGAGGGACCGCGACCGTGATGGAGTCCCTGGGTAAGGTCACAGCGGTCGTGGTTGTTGGGTGTGGAGTGTGTGTTTGGGTTGTGCTGTGGACAGGTCGTGGACGGGTCTGAAAACCAAGATGGATGCAATGGAGGGTCTCTGCTGTGTCTGTTGGAAATGTTATGATGTTTAAGTAACAGTAGAGCATCTTCAGGAGTGATTAACTTGTGTGTGTGTGTGTGTGTGTGTGTGTGTGTGTGTGTGTGTGTGTGTGTGTGTGTGTGTGTGTGTGTGTGTGTGTGTGTGTGCGTGCGCGTGTGCGTGTGTGTGGGGGGGGCCCTCCAGAACACTTCATCAGGAACTTCAGCGCCCCCTACAGCTACCTGCAGAGACATCTGGTGGGGGAGGAGAAGCCCAAACCCCCTCCAGAGGGTCCGACACCGCCAAAGCCCCCCCTCATCAGAGAGCTCACCACTGCCTCCTTCCACAGTGCTGTCATGGATCCAGAAAGGGTGGGTTTAAACACTGGACAAGAGTTACCTCTTGTTTTGAATTTGCGGTCCAGGACATTAAGTGGTATGTGTCTGTGTCTGTGTCTGTGTCTGTGTCTGTGTCTGTGTCTGTGTCTGTGTCTGTGTCTGTGTGTGTGTGTGTGTGTGTGTGTGTGTGTGTGTGTGTGTGTGTGTGTGTGTGTGTTCTCCAGGACGTGTTGCTGTTCTACTACACTCAGTGGTGCGGCTTCTGCACCGCTCTCAACCACGTCATCATCCAGCTGGCCAAGCTGTTCCAAGAGAACAGCACTGTCACCATTGCCAGGTGTGTGTGTGTGTGTGTGTGTGTGTGTGTGTGTGTAAGAAGAAGACTGTTTATTTGGCCATGCAATCAATTCTCATCAATTGTAGGAATGTGATGCTTGTGTGTTGAGTTTGCCACTTTCAGCGTCTCTGTAATACAACAGTTTTCAGTTGATTAGGTTCTGACATTAAACTGGAGTCAAGTGCAACAGGATGTGATGTCATACCTCTGTGTTCAGGGTCAACGTGGCGCGCAACGACCTCCCGTGGGAGTTCATGGTGGACCACTTCCCCTCCGTCCTGTTCTTCCCCAGACACAGGTAAGACCACTTCCCCTCCGTCCTGTTCTTCCCCAGACACAGGTAAGACACAGCACACACACACCTGCACAATTCATACAATACACAGTTCGTAGAATACACCAATAGACACAGGTACCAGTCTTTACACGCTAAGCCATGTCCCATTCAACTACATTATAAACCAATTATGGGCCAGTCCGGTTTAAGAGGTTAATTGAAGTCAACACAGTTGAAAGAGGCAAATACCTGCCAATGTTCAAAACAACGTAACTTGTCTGTGCCTTCCCACCCGTACACATGCTATAAATAAAACATGAAAGTTTCCTGTCGGATAATAACATTCTATAACACAGCTATAACACATCTATAACACATCTACTGTCGCCTTTCCCGTTCTCTTCGACGCCTAGGAAACACCTGAGCACCAAGTTCCCAGAGGACCTCCCTCTCACGCTCCCCAACCTGTTACGCTTCGTCCTGAGGCACACCGACCAGCC
>NC_139676.1:387417-390032 GCF_951799395.1 Argentina silus | reverse complement strand
GTTGTCATTGACTGTGTCCGCCCCCCCCCCCCCTCCCCCATGCCAGCCCCCTTATTGAGCAGTTAGGTGTTGCCTCGGCAACAGGATAACATTTGTGCCGTAGAAATAGGAAATGTACAGTGGGCATTGGTTTCCATTCTGTGAATTTTCGTAAAACCTCCAATGTGGTCGCTCAGTACGGTCACGTTTACACTGCAACCTATTTTATAGACGTTTTCAGTACGCAAGATTAGAAAGTTTTTCAAGTTTGAACACTTAGTATACTCAAAATGTCAGGTTGGCATACTAGATTTGCCTTTTCAGGCAGTATGAATTCACTGCTCACTGTTCAGGAAGTCCTTTCCGATTTTAGTCCCAGAATTCAATGGAGCAGGTAAGGGAGGCGGGCCTTAGTGAAACAACCAATGACTGTGAACTACAGGGCGGAGCTACAGATGACAGTTTCTCAGCATGAATGATGTTCGACTGTGTTGCAATGTGTCGCTTCCTAAATATCCATTTTACTAAACAGTAGGCTCTGAATAGTATGTATGGTAGCATGATTAGTATACAGTATATACTTGAAGTAATCAGAAGGCAGTATAAACTTTCAGACATGCCCTGTAACTGATAATTGATAAAGATTTTAGCATCTGCTTTCTATGGTGACAGTTTTGTTGATGTGTTCCATTTATATGATTTGTCCATTAAAGAAGTATATAAGCCTGCCCAATGATGTATGTACCCGTTCATCTGGAATAAACTGAACCCTGAACTCTCAATATTCCAATAAATTGCAGTATTTCATTGTTGATATTTTCCTATCATGTTCTTTGCCATCACCAGTGAAGATCAAAACTGTGAACATTTTACATTTTCCAAGCTTCAAATTATGAAAAAAAAGCAAACTTTGTTGTCTCCAAAAGTTTACACTGTCAGGTGTTCTATGAGTACCCATTAAGGTTTCATTATAAATAAAAGGCACACGTTATGTGTTTGTGCAGTACAATAAAACATTTATTTACGGAATCATACAACTTCTGACATACAGTAAGGTCCGATAGCAGTTGTCATAGTAAGGCAGTGTAAGTAGAGGATACTGTTGTTGAGGTTGATACGAACAACTAATGACAACAAACCACTCATTGAGAAGTTCACTAAACGGAACAGTTTGTTGCCCTTAAGGTGCAGTACGCATACAGTTGCAGATCCCTGAGCGAGAAATTGCCGTTGCAGAATGATGACATCACAAGCACAATGTCAGACGCAGGACTTCATTGTCAAAATGGGGGGGGGGGGGAAACCATATTTTCATCAGGAAAAGGACACTGTATTCCAACCACCAAAAACCCCAAAAAGAGGGACGCATTTGATAGAAAAACATAAACATGAGGTATGAAAAAAAGTTTCAGAGCATAACAATTTTAGACTAAAGTGCTAGATTGTCATACATATATATAGTTTGATAGATCCATGATATAATATTGTCTTCATCAATATATCCAATATGTTAGGGAATCTATCAGAGCAAATAACAGGAGAAAACGTTTCAAAACCTTTTAATTCCCAGCCACTACTTTTACCTAATAGGAAAGCACATATTTATCTTCTCTCTTCTTTCCTATTTGTGCCTAACGCACACAATCGCATGATGGCAAAAAAATATATAGAATTACTCTAATTCTGTATTCTCGTTCTCTGACCGAGCCGGGTTCATATGTCTAACGATGACATCAGTGTAGAGTCTGCAGTGCGGCGATGGTCACAGCCATGAGGAAGAGGTGGAGGCCACAGGCTGGCCTGCTGCTTGCTCCTCCGTTACCTGAACAGGTGAGGTGAGACATCAGAAGAGGTCAGACATCAGAAGAGGTGAGACATCAGAAGAGGTCAGACATCAGAAGAGGTCAGACATCAGAAGAGGTCAGACATCAGAAGAGGTGAGACATCAGAAGAGGTCAGACATCAGAAGAGGTGAGACATCAGGAGAGGTCAGACATCAGAAGAGGTCAGACATCAGAAGAGGTGAGACATCAGAAGAGGTCAGACATCAGAATACTTAGTTGCGATATGATACTGTAGATACGTGTTTTAAAAGACGATCATCAGCAGACCATCAAACAGAAGTAAACATGGATGGACAGATGATTCACTTACTTAAACAAATGTACTTGTTGTAAGTCGCTTAGGATAAAGGCGTCTGCTAAATGCCATAAATGTAAATGTAAACAATTGAAAAGATAAAACGGCCATTTTACCCGTTGTGGATCCTCCAGCAGTTGTCCCCGATCCTGTAGCTGTCGTCCCAGGGACGGTGATGCTGCCCGGGATGGTGATGCTGCCCACTCCGGTGGGGGTGGGGTCGGCCCTGCCTCCGCTCAGGCCCAGGTCCAGGCTGTTGAGTTGGGACTGGAACTGTCCCCTGATCCAGTTCTGGACCACAGTCTGGTTCTCATAGCTCTTCAGCTCTGGCAGGTTGGACCCCAGCAGACCCTTCACCTCGCTCACGCTCAGACCCTGGACACACACGCGCACACACACGCACACACACACGCACACACACACATATGCACACACGCACGCACACGCACACACACGCACACACACACACACACACACACACACACACACACAGAGGT
>NC_139676.1:329917-374917 GCF_951799395.1 Argentina silus | reverse complement strand
ACAATTAGGACATCATGGAGCAATCGCTTGCTTTTATTATGACTATATTATTGTGTTATTATAATATATATATTTATGTTTTATTATTACTATATTATATTGGATTGTTGATTCGTTGACCGGTGTTGATCGAGGAGCAAGAACTCAAAGCATTTCACTCCATCAACTATATCAACTAGGGCTGTATGTGATGGACGTGACAAATAACATTTGATTTGATTAGATTTTTTTTGTTTGATTTGGCTCCCTCTAGTGTTTATATGTAATAAAGCAGTTTCCTCCTTGTTCATGACACTGATAAACACTTACAGTTTCTGGAAGGCCAGACAGGAGGCGCTTTGCACTTCGGCGGAGGTCACCAGGCTCTTGGTGAGGAAGGCCAGGTAGTTCTTCAGCCGCACGTCAAACCAGGCGTTGACCTCCGACCTCTGGCTGCTGCTGAGGGCCGAGGGCCAGACGCAGGGCAGCGTGGGCCTCCTCACAGCCTCAGGGACCGCCTCCTGTAGAGAGAGAGAGCAGGGTCGGTGTGTGTGTGTGTGTTTGCTTGTGTCTGTGTGTGTGTGTGTGTGTGTTTGTCTGTGTGTGATTGGATGTTTGTGGTCTGTGTGTGTGTGTGTGTGTGTGTGTGTGTGTGTGTGTGTGTGTGTGTGTGTCTACGTACATTCTCTAGGAACTCTGGTGTCCTGGCGTAGTTTCCGTAGAGCTGGCAGAGCTGCGTGTCGTCGTCGACAACCCCCGGCCGTCTGAGGAAGCTGCCCAGGTCAGAGGGAGGCAGAGAGTTCACCAGCTGACGAGACGAGAGAGGAAGAAAACACCATCATCATCATCATCATCATTGCCATCATCACCGTCATCATCATCATCACCATCACCATCATCACCATCATCATCATCTTCTTCATATACCCCTCTCACCTCCCTCCTTCCCTCCCTCCCTCCCTCTCTCTATCTATCCCTCCCTCCCTCCCTCCCTCTCAACCTCCTCCTTTTCTCTGTCCCTCTCTTCCCTCTCTCTCTATCCCTCCCTCCCTTGCTCACTCTCCTCCCTCTCAACCTCCTCCCTCCTTCCCTGCCTCTCTCCCTCCCTCCCTCCCTCCCTCTCCTCCCTCTCAAACTCCTCCCTCCCTCCGTCCTTCCCCTCCCTTTTTTCCTCTCTCACCTGGCCCATGGTGCTTTGGGGCATGAGGGAGAGGAATGTGGTCAGGTTGGGGAACTGGAAACCCAGGAAGGACTGCTCCAGGAACGCGTAGAAGCTGCGGTTGTAGTTGTCCCCATAGCAACGCAGCGGGGAAGGTTCTAAAGGTGGGTCAAATGACAATCAACTGGAGAATCACAATTCCTGAATCACAGTAATTGTATGTTTAAAAAATAACTTTGTTGTTGTTGTAGTTGTTGTCTGACAACATCTGAAAATGCAATAAAAATGTGTTAAAAAACAAAGCAAGAATTGGTTTAAAAAACAAACAAATACTGTGCATGACATCAAAAGTTTCTTTGTAAGTTCATAACAGTACACCAGGTTTGGGTTAGGGTTTGGGTTAGGGTTAGGATTAGGGTTGGGGTTGGGGTTGGGGTTAGGGTTAGGATTAGGGTTAAGGTTTATATATATGGGATATGTACAGCACCTTTGAGTGATTGTAAGATGTGGTTGTAGATCCCTGTCTGTGTGTCGTCATGGAGAGTGGAGAGGGTAGAGTTCAGAACCTCCACTCTGACAAAAAAAAGCACATTATATTCTGATGATTCCTCGAATCATCATTTAACATTCAAGTTGTCTCTCTCTCCTTTTGTGAGATACACCCACTGGCACTGTAATATCCTGGTATTTCACACAGATGAAGCTTGCGTGTCAATAACAACCAGCAACTCAATTTAAAATACTGTGACTCAGTCTTACGCCTGCTGTTCGGTGCTGCAGTTCCTCTGAGCGACCACGCTGAAGAAGGGGGCGACGTGGAGCGGGGACAGGTTGGCTAGCAGAGGGCGGAGTCTGCTGCGGAGCCACACAGAAACCTCCTGGTCGCTCACAGCGGCGTCAGAGAGGTTAGCGCGATCGAACACCTGCTGTAGCATGGCCGAACGCACCACCGACGGCAACAGACTCTCATGACCCTACGAACAGAGAGAGAGAGAGAGAGAGAGAGAGAGAGAGAGAGAGAGAGAGAGAGAGAGAGGTCAGGAGAGGAGAGAGAGAGAGGTCAGGAGAGGAGAGAGAGAGAGAGAGAGAGGTCAGAAGAGGAGGGAGAGAATAATATCTGCCATTTAACTTTTATCCAAAGCGTCTTACATTGCAGCGGGTGCATGTTTCAGTATGTATGGTCCCAGCGGGAATCGAACGCCCAACCTTAGCATTGTTAGCACCATGCTCTACCAACTGAGCCACAGAGGACCACATAATGGCGGTAACGGTAATCCTTCTCGGTTTTGGGCAGATAGAGGTGCTCTTCTTACTGTGATGGCAGGAGAAAGGTCATCAAAGAAGGAGGCGAAGAGCCGGTCGGGAACGTGGCTCATCAGCGTGTTGACGTCCACAGCAGAGGTGAGCTGGCCGGGGGTGGAGGAGACCTCTGCTAGCTGCCTCACTGTCAGCTGGGGAAGGGCCTCCATCTGCACAACAGACCATGGGACCACAGACACGATTACAGACACTATCACAACAGGACGACAGACACAGTTACAGACACTATCGCAACAGAACGACAGACACAGTTACAGACACTATCGCAACAGGACGACAGACACAGTTACAGACACTATCGCAACAGGACGACAGACACAGTTACAGACATTGTTACAACAGGGCAAGAAACACAGTTACAGACACTGTTACAACAGGACAACAGACACAGTTACAGACATTGTTACAACAGGACAACAGACACGATCGCAACAAGACAACAGACACAGTTACAGACACTGTTACAACGGAACGACAGACACAGACACTATTACAACAGGACAACAGACACAATTACAGACACCGTTACAACAGGGCAAGAGACAGTTACGGCCAGAGCAACAGACACAGTTACGGGTTAATGCGCATGTGCACATGCAGTGAAGTGCGTACCGCAGAGAAGTTTGCGCGCAGCCTCTGGAAGTCTACGAACGTGGAGAAGGCAGAGAAGGCTCTGAAGTTCTTCTCCAGCCAGTCTCCACTGTCACGGGTATCAGCGCTGCAGCTGGGGTCTGCAATCCACCAAGAACATTACATACAATAGAGCAGAAATAAAACTATTAAAAATAAAGTACAGTAGGTGTTACCAGTGAATAATAATGACAATAATAAAGATAATAATAATAATAGGGAATAATATTGTATATTCTGAACATTTTATTTGACTGTATCTACTGTCATTTACTGTTACTACTTTTAGTGCTTATATTTATGTTTCCATGTTTGCTTATTCCGCTGTGTTGTGTTGTTGGTTGACGTTGTAGAGCTGCTCTGCCTTCAGCATTTTTTTGCGTTGTGTACTTGTATATGATGTAACGACAAATACACCTGAACTTGAACTATAAGTGTCAATCTCTCTCTCTCTCTCTCTCTCTCTCTCTCTCTCTCTCTCTCTCTCTCTCTAGACAAGGCGTCTTCATCCTTCAACAGTGAGACTCGACCGTGTTGAACCACCTGATGTGTTCCTGGTGAGGAAGACCACCTGATGTGTTCCTGGTGAGGAAGACCACCTGATGTGTTCCTGGTGAGGAAGACCACCTGATGTGCCGTTCCTGGTGAGGAAGACTTCGATGAAGAGTGTATAAACAGACTACCTGATGTGCCGTTCCTGGTGAGGAAGACCTCGATGAAGAGTGTATAAACAGATATCTGGCGGGAACGGCCCATCGCTGAGCGGTCGTTGCTCAGGATCTGCAGACTGAAGAGAGAGGTGAAAGGTCAGATGTCAGAGGTGAGTGGTGGTTGCTAAGGAACCGTAGGGTTAATTCAAAGGCATGACAGGTAACAACATCAGACAGACAGAGACAGACAGGCAGGCAGGCAGGCAGGCAGGCAGGCAGACAGACAGACAATAATACTCACATGCTCTGGTAGGTCTGGCAGCTGAAGTTCTTGCTGCTGAGGCAGGACAGGAAGTCCACAGACATGGCGGGCAGGAAGGGGCGGAGCCTGCTGTTGAACCAGCGCTGGATGAAGGCGGGGTCTCTCAGGCTGGCCGTGGTGAAGCTGTCCAGTCTCACCTCCGCGATGGCGTCCAGGGCCAGGGAGACCGCTGGGTTACTGGGATCCAACGTCTAGAGGACAAGACACACATGTATAACCCTACAGTTGCCAGGCAATAAAATCAAGATCAAAAGGATAAATGGGTGAGCTAAATGCGGTTATTATGAAGCTATAGTCTTCGTGTTTACACGTGATTAGCTTGGAATTGATTATACTGTAGTCTCTTCTCACCGTGTTGGAGAAGAGGTCCAGAGCAGAGTCCAGCACCACAGAGGCTTTGGAGAAGAACAGCTTCCAGGTCTGTTTGGAGTGGGTGGCGTTGCCTGAGAGTTTACACTTCAGCAGGGTCACCAGGTCCTTGGCCGTCAACGCTGACAGCTGGACCGTAAATAACGAGAGAGAGAGAGAGAGGGAGGGAGAGAGAGATAGAGGGAGGGAGAGAGAGAGAGATAGAGGCAGGGAGAAAGAGAGAGAGAGAGAGTGAGAGAGAGAGGCAGGGAGAGAGAGGGAGGGAGAGAGAGAGAGATAGAGGGAGGGAGAGAGGGAGATAGAGGGAGGGAGAGAGAGAGAGATAGAGGGAGGGAGAGAGGGAGATAGAGGGAGAGAGAGAGAGATAGATGGAGGGAGGGAGAGAGGGAGATAGAGGGAGGGAGAGAGAGAGAGTGAGAGAGAGAGGTAATTAGTGATACATCCCAAGACTCTTGGTTCTCTTCGAACAACAACATGACCGTCATAGAGACATCATACCGAAGCACAGGCGAAGTCTTCAATGCTGAAGTCACAGAGAGCACCACTGGTCGTCCCATCAAGTAGTTGCTGTAGTGCAGTACTGAAGGAAATAAAATACATATTTCAATAAATGAAAAGGTATATCATAAATAGTTTGGACTGTTTGAGAACAATTTACTGTGTTTAAAATTGCTTGAGTAACTCACCTTGTGACACCAGCACAAACATCCTCCTCTGTGATGAAAAGGACACAGTACAGAGTACAGATGAATGAATGATCATCAATGATAATCAATCAATAATCAATCAATAGTCATTAGAAGTTAATTGAATGGCACTTACCATTAACTGGGGTGATGTTGCACTAAGGGCAGAAAAAAATAATAATTCAATAACATACGCAGTGCCAAGACAAATGAAAACATCACATTGAGGAAATACATGTCAGCCTAAGGCTAAACTTAATTACATACTCACCTCTCCACTGTATACAATGCAACCTGGTAGGGGGGAAAATGCCTCTTGTAAGATTTCAGTGTGTCATGCTTCATAAACGATTAATGGCAAAAAAACTAAAAACATCCATGTGACCTAGATTAACCTACACACATTATTTCATATCATTATGACTTATATCTAAGTCACGTTATAACAACCGTATGAATGCATTAAAAAAGGAACATCCAAAGAGAGTGTTTCAGTGTCTAAAATTCCCCTCTGACCTGCTGGGACTCTCTGCAGTAAGGCCGTCTTGCTGGAGGTGATGACTGTCTCTATGTCCATAGGAACTGAGGGTATGGCCTGATCCAGTCGGTAGAAACTGTGATTAAAAATAACCAAGAGTTGGTTTAAATTTGGTTTTACAATGGCCATTCATGGGAAGTCATTATTTGGAGTTGAAATGTGAGATACAATCTTCAGATACAAATCGACATTTACAACTTACATGATCTTGTAGGTGGCACAGGTGATATTTCCCTAGAAGATGCAAGAGGGTTATGGTGAACATGTATATACAGTATATTATTTATGGTCTCTTTGAAGAATTACTTGATGTAAGGGGAGATGTTACCTCTTCAGAGAGCTTGACAAGGTGCTGGAGGAACTCTGGGAGTCTCCTCTCCTTTGGTGACTCAATCAGGTAGTCAAACACTCTGTTGATGACCACATCTTTCTCTGGAAGACCAGGAAGAGGTGACACCACCAGCTCTGCAGTCTGCTCTGGAGAGAGAACCTCCAGGGCCTCCAACTGGAAAAGAGTGATGCAACATAAAAAAATAAATAAAAAAAACTGAAACTGAAACTAAAATGACCTGCAATTTAATCTGGGTGCCCATTTATTGCATAATTTATCAAAAACATATATAGCAATATGGTGGCATAGTCGGCGGCCACTGAGACGTACAGGAGAGAAGTCTGTGTTGAGTTCCAGCAGGTCCTTGAGGGATATGAGGACTGAAAATGGCCCCAAGTTCCTCTTCAGCCAGTCTACACTGCTGTTAGTGCTGGACACACAGCCAGTGTCTGTGGGGGGGGGGGGGGGGGGGGGAGAACCAAATGGAAACATAAAGATATATACAGATATATATATACAGCAGATCTTAAATGTACTGGGAAAATGTAGTAGTTGATGGATACCTGTTCTGGAGCGGGACAAGAAGGGCTGGATGAACTCTTTCAGGATCAGGTGCTGCTGCTTTTCAGTCATGTGACCAAACTGGTCCCCAAACTCCTTCACCCTGGAATTGTCAATAGATGACACAACATTGAGAGGAGGGGCATCATCTCTCACCATATTGTAAACATTTGACACATGGTGTGACAATAATGAGACTTTTCTATGACATTAAAACTGACACATGGGCTGAGGTTATGAGGACGAAACATTGAAGTCTGACACTTACAGAAGCTGGTAAGTCTCACAGCTGAGGTTCTGGCTGCTGAGGCAGTGCAGGAAGCCTCCTGATGCAGACGACAGGAACACTCTCAGACGCTCAGAGAACCACTTCCTGATGACATCACTGTCTCTCAGCTGCTCCTCAGTCAGTCTGGAGACTCGGATCTCTCCAATCACATCCAGAGCCTGGGACACCGACGGGCCAATCACTGACATGGACTGGGAAGACGAAAATGAGATTTGTTAGTTTTATAAAAGAATCTAGTTTTTGTTTACAAGGAGGAACAATTATATTTTGCTTATTTGGCAACTCTAGGGACAAAAAGTGGGTCCATGTCTACAAGTGTAGCTATGATATCATTGAAAATGCATCTACCTGGTTGGAGAGCATACTCAGGGCTTCATCCAGGACCGCAGACGCTTTAGTGAAGAACAACTTCCAGGTCTCTCGAGAGTACGTGGCGTTTTCTGGCAGTTTGCATTTCAGCAGCGTGAAGAGATTTTCTGCCGTAAGGTCTTTGAGCTTTAGAAATGACAGCAAGCATTTTAGCTTCTTAAAAACAATGCAAGTAGTTTATTTTAATAATTGCCACCACTTCCATTGTACTTAACAAAAAGTACAAATAATACAGAATTTGTAATTACACATTTTGTTTGGTGAGGATTTCTAGGAAGGCCACTACAATTAAAGAGTGGTACAACATACTGTATAAATGATGCAAATAATTTAATCAAAGACACAAACCTGATTGGCTGAGGATGGTCAAACTCTTACCTGTGAGCAGGCGTACTGTTTGATGCTGTGATCACACAGCACTCCCGTCATGTTCCCTGAGTCCAGGTGTTGTTGGAGGGTAGAGCTAAAACACAGACAAGACAGAAGTGTCAGAGCACCAACTCACAACCGTCGCATTCAGGATTAATGTGCATCAATCGTTTGCCTGGTCTGAATTAAATCTTACCTGTCCACACCAGTGCAAACTCTTGTTTCTGAGAAAACATAGAGGAATACAGAGATTTAGGTTGAAGCTACATTCTGAGAAAAAGCATTTGGTAGGGTATGAAGTTGTGGCTTATTAAACAACATACCATTGTGAGAAGACACTGGACACTGGAAAGCAAAGAACTGAAAATAATGATTAAGTTAGTCTGTCTGACTCATGACACTGTCATTCATGACTGGCTACCATTTCCATGTTTGGGTCATGCAGGAATAAAAACAAATGTCAACCATACCTGTTGGTCAGGTGGTACCAGAACGCAATCTGTTCATACAAAACAGAATAAGAAATTAGTGAATGACAAATGAATGTACTGTCGCCAGCTATGATCCTCTACAACTATAGTGTTGTAGTTAGTGTTAGTGTTCCTGACTCACCCATTGGAGCAGACTCTGTGAGATCATAGACACTGGCCCAGATGATTGGTTCCATCTCGCGGGGGATCACCGACATGGACTGGTACAGCCTCTTAAAGCTGTGGAAAAACAACAAAGACAAAACTGACTTTTTGAAATGTTCTCAAAAGACATAGATAACAAAAAAATCCACTCATTTATCTGACAGAGAATATACATTAAAGCACAGCAACCACAAACTGATTAGCCTAAGAGATCTATTTTCTCTGGTTTGACTTACATGGTCTGGTAGGCTTCACAGCTCACAGGAGTCTAGGGATAGACAATACACAGTCACACCATGAGGTTGACAAAAATAATGAATGTAAATTACTCAAGTATGAAGTTATTAAAGGAGGAGAAAACCTATATTGATTAAAAGTTTGGAATGACTTAAATAAATCATTATCTTTTATCTGAGGCCATGTTGACATGTTAGGGAACACGTTCTCTATGGCATGGCACAAATAACAGCAAGTTTCCCCATCTCACTTCAAACGGTCTCTAATTAGGTCCTACTGTATGTTACATGATATTTGTTATGTCATGTTTGTGGGAACATTATAACACTGTTATGATGTACAGCTTCCAGGTCTCAAATAAAGTACCCATTGTTCAAATTTTGTGTAGCACTGTTAATCCAATATACATGTATATGGGGTGAACCACTTGTTTGGAATTCACTGTTTTTATGCCGAGTAAAAGCTTGATTAAACTTGATGATGGTTTGTCAACGAAAGGCTTTCAGGACTGTTACCTCTTCAGAGAGCTTGACAAGGTACTGGAGGAACTCAGGGAGTCTCCTCTCCTTTGGTGACTCAATCAGGTAGTCAAACACTCTGTTGATGACCACATCTTTCTCTGGAAGACCAGGAAGAGCCAAGACCACCAGCTCTGCAGTCTGCTCTGGAGAGAGAACCTCCAGGGCCTCCAACTGGAAGCGAGAGAGGAGAAGAGATATAAAACTATAGAAGTTTTGAAATTCTGTGTTAATCTACAGTATATCTGATATGTTAAGGCCTCAAAGTGGGCATCATCACACGATAAAACCCCTTTGATACATCATAATGAAGAATAAAGACATGGTGGCGTAGTCGGCGGCCATTGACACGTACAGGAGAGAAGTCTGTGTTGAGTTCCAGCAGGTCCTTGAGGGATATGAGGACTGAAAACGGTCCCAAGTTCCTCTTCAGCCAGTCTACACTGCTGTTAGTGCTGGATACACAGCCAGGGTCTGTAGGGGTAGACACATTATGGAACATGGATGTGTGTAGTTAATGTTTGTATGTGAACCATCTTATTGATCAGAGTTTTGGGAAGCAAAGCCATAAAAATACTCGATGCTCTATGTTACTATTTTAATCCAAAAGAAAAAACAATGAATACAAACAAACTTCAGCAGCATTTATTGCCCCCTGTGTGTAACATTTGTGTATACCTGAGGTATTTTTAGAGAGGAATGGGTGGATGAAATATTTGACAACCATCTCTTGTCTCATGTCGTCCATGTGGTTGAACTGATTGCTAAACTCCTTTAGACTGTATGAATAAACAGAATATAATATCAGGTCAATAAAACACATAATTCTCAAAATGTTGACAAACTTTGGAAGCCATCTTTCTTGTGTCCAGGTGAAAATGATAAACATCAGCTTATGTCTGTTGATAAATGTTTCATGAATCATAATAATGTCTGTAGCTGTTGAAACACACTTACACATGCTGGTAAGTCTCACAGCTGAGGTTCTTGCTGCTGAGGCAGTGCAGGAAGCCTCCTGATGCAGATGACAGGAACACTCTCAGACGCTCAGAGAACCACTTCCTGATGACATCACTGTCTCTCAGCTGCTCCTCAGACAGTCTGGATACTCGAATCTCTCCAATCACATCCAGAGCCTGGGACACTGACGGGCCAATCACAGACATGGACTGGGAAGACAAAGATGAGATTTGTTAGTTTTATAAAAAAATCTAGTTTTTGTTTACAAGGAGGAGCAATTATATTTAGCTTATTTGGCAGCTCTAGGGACAAAAAGTGGGTCCATGTCTACAAGTGTAGCTATGATATCATTGAAAATGCATCTACCTGGTTGGAGAGCATACTCAGGGCTTCATCCAGGACCGCAGACGCTTTAGTGAAGAACAACTTCCAGGTCTCTCGAGAGTATGTGGCGTTTTCTGGCAGTTTGCATTTCAGCAGCGTGAAGAGATTTTCTGCCGTAAGGTCTTTGAGCTTTAGGAATGACAGCAAGCATTTTAGCTTCTTAAAAACAATGCAAGTAGTTTATTTTAATAATTGCCACCACTTCCATTGTACTTAACAAAAAGTACAAATAATACAGAATTTGTCATTACACATTTTGTTTGGTGAGGATTTCTAGGAAGGCCACTACAGTTAAAGAGTGGTACAACGTACTGTATAAATGATGCAAATAATTTAATCAAAGACACAAACCTGATTGACTGAGAATGGTCAAACTCTTACCTGTGAGCAGGCGTACTGTTTGATGCTGTGATCACACAGCACTCCCGTCATGTTCCCTGAGTCCAGGTGTTGTTGGAGGGTAGAGCTAAAACACAGACAAGACAGAAGTGTCAGAGCACCAACTCACAACCAACTGTCCCATTCAGGATTAATGTGCATCAATCGTTTTCCTGGTCTGAATGAAATCTTACCTGTCCACACCAGTGCAAACTCTTGTTTCTGAGAAAACACAGAGAAATACAGAGATTTAGGTTGAAGCGACAATCTGAGAAAAAGCATTTGGCAGGGTATGAAGTTGTGGCTTATTAAACAACATACCATTGTGAGAAGACACTGGACACTGGAAAGAAAAGGACAGGAAATAATGATTAAATGAGTTTGTCTGACTCATGACACTGTCATTCATGGCTGGCTACCATTTCCATGTTTGGGTCACACAGGAAGAAAAATACGTTCTCATTGCAATAACACATTAAGTGAGACTTACCTGTTGGTCAAGAGGTACCAGAACGCAATCTGTTCATACAAAAACAGAATAAGAAATGAATTAATAACAAATGTATGGACTGTAGCCAGCTATGATCCTCTACAACAGAGGTATCAAAGTCATTCTGGCCCGGGGACACTTTTGTCCTCTCCAAAGTTTGGAAATCCACAGACATAATACTGTATGCTATAACAGTATTTGTAATAGTTGCATTATCATGCATACACAGGTTGGATGTGTTTTAAAGCATTTTCTATTTAGACTAACACTTGCAGGCTATTTGAAATCTTCCTGCGAGCCACAAATGGCCTGCAGGCCACATGTTTGACACCCCTGCTCTACACCAATAGTGTTGGAGCTACAGCATTCCTGGCTCACCCATTGGAGCAGACTCTGTGAGGTCATAGACACTGGCCCAGATGATTGGTTCCATCTCGCGGGGGATCACCAACATGGCCTGGTACAGCCTCTTAAAGCTGTGGAAAAACAACAACGACAAACAGACTTCATGAAATGTTCTCAAAAAACATAGATAACATAGATAACAAAAAATGCACCTATTCATGTGATAGAGAATACATGTCAAACCACAAGATCCAGAAACTGATTAGCCTAATAGATCTATTTCTCTGGGATGACTTACATGGTCTGGTAGGCTTCACAGCTCACAGGAGTCTAAGGACAGAGAATAACAGTCACACCATGATATTGAGAGGAATAATGAATCTAATTTACTCAAGTATGAAGTTATTAAAGTTATTATTTTACCAAATTAAAATATGAAATCATGCTTTCTTTTTGTTTCATGATGCTCTATGACATGTCTTATGTCATGTCTTATGTCATGTCATGTCATGTATAACATTTTGTAGGTCATGATTATGAACACTGTTATGATCTACAGCTTCCAGGTCTCAAATAAAGTACCTATTGTTAATATACTGTGAAGCATTGTTAATCCATGAATGTACAGTATATGGGATGAACCACTTGCTTGGAATTCTTCTGTTTTAGCTGAGTAAAAGCTTGATTAAACTTGATGATGGTTTGTCAACAAAAGGCCTTTACGATTGTTACCTCTTCAGAGAGCTTGACAAGGTGCTGGAGGAACTCAGGGAGTCTCCTCTCCTTTGGTGACTCAATCAGGTAGTCAAACACTCTGTTGATGACCACATCTTTCTCTGGAAGACCAGGAAGAGGTGACACCACCAGCTCTGCAGTCTGCTCTGGAGAGAGAACCTCCAGGGCCTCCAACTGGAAGCGAGAGAGGAGAAGAGATATAAAACTATAGAAGTTTTGACATTCCGTGTTAATCTACAGTATATCTGATATGTTAAGGCCTCAAAGTGGGCATCATCACACGATAACACCCCTTCGATACATTAAAATGAAGAATAGCGACATGGTGGCGTAGTCGGCGGCCACTAAAACGTACTGGAGAGAAGTCTGTGTTGAGTTCCAGCAGGTCTTTGATGGATATGAGGACTGAAAATGGCCCCAAGTTCCTCCTCAGCCAGTCTACACTGCTGTTAATGCTGGACACACAGCCAGGGTCTGTAGGGGTAGAGACATTATGGAACATGGATGTGTGTAGTTAATGTTTGTATGTGAACCATCTTATTGATCAGAGTTTTGGGAAGCAAAGCCATAAGAATACTCGATGTTCTATGTTACTATTTTAATCCAAAAGAAAAAACAATGAATACAAACAAACTTCAGCAGCATTTATTGCCCCCTGTGTGTAACATTTGTGTATACCTGAGGTATTTTTAGAAAGGAATGGGTGGATGAAGTATTTGACAACCATCTCTTGTCTCATGTCGTCCATGTGGTTGAACTGATTGCTAAACTCCTTCAGACTGTATGAATAAACAGAATATTATATCAGGTCAATAAAACACATAATTCTCAAAATGTTGACAAACTTTGGTAGCCATCTTTCTTGTGTCCAGGTGAAAATGATAAACATCAGCTTATGTCTGTTGAGAAATGTTCCATGAATCATAATAATGTCTGTAGCTGTTGAAACACACTTACACATGCTGGTAAGTCTCACAGCTGAGGTTCTTGCTGCTGAGGCAGTGCAGGAAGCCTCCTGATGCAGATGACAGGAACACTCTCAGGCGCTCAGAGAACCACTTCCTGATGACATCACTGTCTCTCAGCTGCTCCTCAGACAGTCTGGAGACTCGGATCTCTCCAATCACATCCAGAGCCTGGGACACCGATTGGCCAATCACAGACATGGACTGGGAAGACAAAGATGAGATTTGTTAGTTTTATAAAAAAATCTAGTTTTTGTTTACAAGGAGGAACAATTATATTTAGCTTATTTGGCAACTCTAGGGACAAAAAGTGGGTCCATGTCTACAAGTGTAGCTATGATATCATTGAAAATGCATCTACCTGGTTGGAGAGCATACTCAGGGCTTCATCCAGGACCGCAGACGCTTTAGTGAAGAACAGCTTCCAGGTCTCCCGAGAGTACGTGGCGTTTTCTGGCAGTTTGCATTTCAGCAGCGTGAAGAGATTTTCTGCCGTAAGGTCTTTGAGCTTTAGAAATGACAGCAAGCATTTTAGCTTCTTAAAGACAATACAAGTAGTTTATTTTAATAATTGCCACCACTTCCATTGTACTTAACAAAAAGTACAAATAATACAGAATTTGTAATTACACATTTTGTTTGGTGAGGATTTCTAGGAAGGCCACTACAATTAAAGAGTGGTACAACATACTGTATAAATGATGCAAATAATTTAATCAAAGACACAAACCTGATTGGCTGAGGATGGTCAAACTCTTACCTGTGAGCAGGCGTACTGTTTGATGCTGTGATCACACAGCACTCCCGTCATGTTCCCTGAGTCCAGGTGTTGTTGGAGGGTAGAGCTAAAACACAGACAAGACAGAAGTGTCAGAGCACCAACTCACAACCGTCGCATTCAGGATTAATGTGCATCAATCGTTTGCCTGGTCTGAATGAAATCTTACCTGTCCACACCAGTGCAAACTCTTGTTTCTGAGAAAACATAGAGGAATACAGAGATTTAGGTTGAAGCTACATTCTGAGAAAAAGCATTTGGTAGGGTATGAAGTTGTGGCTTATTAAACAACATACCATTGTGAGAAGACACTGGACACTGGAAAGCAAAGAACAGAAAATAATGATTAAATGAGTTTGTCTGACTCATGACACTGTCATTCATGGCTGGCTACCATTTCCATGTTTGGCTCATACAGGAAGAAAAATACGTTCTCATTGCAATGACACATTAAATGAGACTTACCTGTTGGTCAAGAGGTACCAGAACGCAATCTGTTCATACAAAAACAGAATAAGAAATGAATTAATAACAAATGTATGAACTGTAGCCAGCTATGATCCTCTACAACAGAGGTATCAAAGTCATTCTGGCCCAGGGGACACTTTTGTCCTCTCCAAAGTTTGGAAGTCCACAGACATAATACTGTATGCTATTACAGTATTTGTAATAGTATCATTATCATGCATACACAGGTTGGATGTGTTTTAAACCATTTTCTATTTAGACTAACACTTGCAGGCTATTTGAAATCTTCCTGCGAGCCACAAATGGCCTGCAGGCCACATGTTTGACACCCCTGCTCTACACCAATAGTGTTGGAGCTACAGCATTCCTGACTCACCCATTGGAGCAGACTCTGTGAGGTCATAGACACTGGCCCAGATGATTGGTTCCATCTCGCGGGGGATCACCAACATGGCCTGGTACAGCCTCTTAAAGCTGTGGAAAAACAACAACGACAAACAGACTTCATGAAATGTTCTCAAAAAACATAGATAACATAGATAACAAAAAATGCACCTATTCATGTGATAGAGAATACATGTCAAACCACAAGATCCAGAAACTGATTAGCCTAATAGATCTATTTCTCTGGGATGACTTACATGGTCTGGTAGGCTTCACAGCTCACAGGAGTCTAAGGACAGAGAATAACAGTCACACCATGATATTGAGAGGAATAATGAATCTAATTTACTCAAGTATGAAGTTATTAAAGTTATTATTTTACCAAATTAAAATATGAAATCATGCTTTCTTTTTGTTTCATGATGCTCTATGACATGTCTTATGTCATGTCTTATGTCATGTCATGTCATGTATAACATTTTGTAGGTCATGATTATGAACACTGTTATGATCTACAGCTTCCAGGTCTCAAATAAAGTACCTATTGTTAATATACTGTGAAGCATTGTTAATCCATGAATGTACAGTATATGGGATGAACCACTTGCTTGGAATTCTTCTGTTTTAGCTGAGTAAAAGCTTGATTAAACTTGATGATGGTTTATCAACAAAAGGCCTTTACGATTGTTACCTCTTCAGAGAGCTTGACAAGGTGCTGGAGGAACTCAGGGAGTCTCCTCTCCTTTGGTGACTCAATCAGGTAGTCAAACACTCTGTTGATGACCACATCTTTCTCTGGAAGACCAGGAAGAGGTGACACCACCAGCTCTGCAGTCTGCTCTGGAGAGAGAACCTCCAGGGCCTCCAACTGGAAGCGAGAGAGGAGAAGAGATATAAAACTACAGAAGTATTGAAATTCTGTGTTAATCTACAGTATATCTGATATGTTAAGGCCTCAAAGTGGGCATCATCACACAATAAAACCCCTTTGATACATCATAATGAAGAATAAAGACATGGTGGCGTAGTCGGCGGCCATTGACACGTACAGGAGAGAAGTCTGTGTTGAGTTCCAGCAGGTCCTTGAGGGATATGAGGACTGAAAACGGTCCCAAGTTCCTCCTCAGCCAGTCTACACTGCTGTTAGTGCTGGATACACAGCCAGGGTCTGTAGGGGGAGAGACATTATGGAACATGGATGTGTGTACTTTGTAAGTGAACCATCTTATTGATCAGAGTTTTGGGAAGCAAAGCCATAAGAATACTCGATGCTCTATGTTACTATTTTCATCCAAAAGAAAAAACAATGCAGCATTTATTGCCCCCTGTGTGTAACATTTGTGTATACCTGAGGTATTTTTAGAGAGGAATGGGTGGATGAAGTATTTGACAACCAACTCTTGTCTCATGACGTCCATGTGGTTGAACTGATTGCTAAACTCCTTCAGACTGTATGAATAAACAGAATATAATATCGGGTCAATAAAACACATAATTTCAAAAGGTTGACAAACTTAGGTAGCCATCTTTCTTGTGTCCAGGTGAAAATAATAAACATCAGCTTATGTCTATTGAGAAATGTTTCATGAATCATAATAATGTCTGTAGCTGTTGAAACACACTTACACATGCTGGTAAGTCTCACAGCTGAGGTTCTGGCTGCTGAGGCAGTGCAGGAAGCCTCCTGATGCAGATGACAGGAACACTCTCAGGCGCTCAGAGAACCACTTCCTGATGACATCACTGTCTGTCAGCTGCTCCTCAGACAGTCTGGAGACTCGAATCTCTCCAATCACATCCAGAGCCTGGGACACTGACGGGCCAATCACTGACATGGACTGGAAAGAAAGGGAAGTTGTTATTAGCATTTTATTAATACTTATAACCATTTATGCCTGACTAAAAAAGGCCTCAATCAAAGCCTCAAAAGACAATAGAAACACTTACCATATTAGAGAACATATCCAGAGCCTCATCCAGGACAGAGGACAGTTTAGTTAGCAGCAGCTTCCAGGTCTCTTTAGAGTGAGTGGCGTTTCCAGGTAGTTTGCATTTCAGAAGAGACACCAGCTGCTGTGAGGTGAAGTTTTCCAGCTTCATAAGAGAGACAGAGAAGGGACAGTCAATGAATGAATGCACACATATGTGTGCTCTGCCAGGGTATTCTGTAGTACTTCTCTGCCTAGAGTTAAAGCAGAAGTGACAGACTAACCGATACACAAGCGTACTCCTCCAGAGTGAAATTGCAGGACACGTCCATTGTAGTTGACTTTTCCAAGTAACGCTGTAGTTCAGTGCTGTAAAAAGTATTCAAGAGTGTTCACAGATTTTCGTATCACTGGCAATTGCAGTTGTCTAAATTAATCAAGACCAGAGTAGATCTTAGATACAGGTGATGTAACTAGTTACCTGTTGATTTTTTCACAGACTCTGGTATCTTCAAAAGACCATGAGAGAAAAATAAATGTTTAAGATTTAGCCAATGAATCTCAAGCAGCACAATTTACAGCATATAGCAAATCTATTAGTATCACATCGAGCTAATGTTCTTGTCAAAGACAACACTTACCATTGAATGGTGTTATTGGACACTGTTAAAAGGCAAAGACGATAACAAATAACAAAGTGATCAATAACAATATAATTTGAAAAAAGTCAAAGACAGATTTATTTGTTTTATGTAGAGATAAATTCTCACCTTAACATTAGTTGGCAAGCAATCTGTCCAAATCGAAACAAAAAACAACAACAATTGTAACATTATTTCATTAATTTCATGGCATCTTGTTGAAGCAATATCTTATTTATGTATAAAATAACCAATAAAGTCTGAGAAAAAAAGGCTCTATTTAGAACCAAAAATAGTTATTTGGCTTTTGGTTCTACATAGAACCCCTGTTGGATCCATGTAGAAACATTTCCAGAGAGAGGGTTCTCTATGGAACCAAAATAAGTTCCAAGAAGAGCCAAACTTCTACAGGGACAAGCCAAAGAACACTTTTTGGTTCAAGGTCAACCGTTTTGTCATTTTGTGGCACCTTGTTGTATAAATAAGATTATGTCATTCTTGTTTAACAGATTGCAGATTTAAAAAAGTCAATATGGAAAACCAAATAAAATAATAGAACTGTGACTGACCCTCTGAAGCGGTCTGCATCAGGTCGTCTATGCTGGCCCAGATGACTGGCTCCATCTCTGGAGGTACAGACGGTAAGGCCTGGTACAGACGCTCAAAGCTGAGAGACACAACAGACAACAAGAACGTGACGATACAGTACATCAAAAACCCTCCGCAGATACTGTATGACAACACACAAATGCAACAACATTGACTACTTTTCAGTCCAAATTGCAAAATCACAAAGGACATCATACTTCAGATATTTGCTTTGACTATTGGAGCTGTGGTAAAAAAAAAAAAAAAGATCTTCAGATTTGATCATTTGATTCATTTTTCAATTCTGGACTTTCTAGACATCTTATCGACTTACATGGGCGTGTAAATTCCACAAGGTAGTTTAATCTGAAAAACATAGAAAAAGGTTTGACAAAATTGTGAAATACAGTATTCTTAATGTTTGAAATTCAGTAAACCTATGCATAAAGTATTACTTCTTCAGAGAGCTTGACCAGGTGGTGCAGGAACTCAGGGAGTCTCCTCTCCTTTGGTGACTCAATCAGGTAGTCAAACACTCTGTTGATGACCACATCTTTCTCTGGAAGACCAGGAAGAGGCAACACCACCAGCTCTGCAGTCTGCTTTGGAGAGAGAACCTCCAGGGCCTCCAACTGGAAAGGAAGAGAGGGGAGAAAATGTATCAATCACTCTATGGAATACTGGAATGACTTAGAACTATGGTGGCGTAGTCGGCGGCCATTGAGACGTACAGGAGAGAAGTCTGTGTTGAGTTCCAGCAGGTCCTTGAGGGATATGAGGACTGAAAACGGCCCCAAGTTCCTCTTCAGCCAGTCGACACTGCTGCTAGTGTTGGACACACAGCCTGAGTCTGCAGGAGGTGAAAACACAACATAGATTAAAAATCAAACTCTTAGAAAAGACAGAGAAAATTGTGATTTTACTACTTTTTAAAAAAAATTCCCCTTCTCTATAGTTTTTTTTGGTACAGGCCTACCTGACGTGTTTCTGGACAGGAATGGGTGGATGAAGTTTTTGACCACCAGCTCTTGTCTCATTTCGTCCATTTGGTGGAACTGATTACCAAACTCCCTCAGTCTGTGAGGAATAAATATAACATAATATATGTTCAATATCAATTGCATAAAACTACACTTTATACTCAGTTTAAAACACTCTCCAACCATACATACATGTGCTGATATGACTGACAGCTGATGTTCTTGCTGCTGAGGCAGTACAGGAAGCCTCCTGATGCAGACGACAGGAACACTCTCAGACGCTCAGAGAACCACTTCCTGATGACACCACTGTCTCTCAGCTGCTCCTCAGTCAGTCTGAAGACTCGGATCTCTCCAATCACATCCAGAGCCTGGGACACTGATGGGCCAATCACTGACATGGACTTGGGGAAAAAAAATACACATGTCATTGCAAGAAACAATGTGAATTTAAAGTTTACAATGGTGCTGTATTCGTAAATTAGTATTCCGGCTTTTGTAAACATCTGCAAGCATACGGAAACAGTCATGTACATTTTTAAACAATAATCAAGCTTTTATCACTGATCCAAACACAATAGAAACACCTACCATATTGGAGAACATATCCAGAGCCTCATCCAGGACAGAGGACAGTTTAGTTAGCAGCAGCTTCCAGGTCTCTTTAGAGTGAGTGGCGTTTCCAGGCAGTTTGCATTTCAGAAGAGACATCAGCTGCTGTGAGGTGAAGTTTTCCAGCTTCATAAGAGAGACAGAGAAGGGACAGTCAATGAATGAATGTACACATATGTGTGCTCTGCCAGGGTATTCTGTAGTACTTCTCTGCCAAGAGTTAAAGCAGAAGTGACAGACTAACCGATACACAAGCGTACTCCTCCAGAGTGAAATTGCAGGGCACGTCCATTGAAGTTGAGTTTTCCAAGTAATGCTGCAGTTCAGTGCTGTAAAAAATATTTAACCGTGTTCACAGATTTTCGTATCACTGGCAATTGCAGTTGTCTAAATTAATCATGACCAGGGTAGATCTTACATACAGGTGATGTAACTAGTTACCTGTTGATTCCATCACAGACTCTGGTATCTTCAAAAGACCATGAGAGAAAAATAAATGTTTAAGATTAAGCCAATGAATCTCAAGCAGCACAATTTAGAGCATACATCAAATCTAGTAGTATCACATCTAGCTAATGTTCTTGTCAAAGATAACACTTACCATTGAATGGTGTTATTGGACACTGTTAAAAGGCAAAGAAGATAACAAATAACAAAGTGATCAATAACAATATATTTTGAAAAAAGTCAAAGACAGATTTCTTTGTTTTATGTAGAGATAAATTCTTACCTTAACATTAGTTGGCAAGCAATCTGTCCAAATCGAAACAAAAAACAACAACAATTGTAACATTAATTCATTAATTTTATGGCATTTTGTTGAAGCAATATCTTATTTATGTATAAAATAACCAATAAAGTCTAAGAAAAAAAGCCTCCATTTAGAACCAAAAATAGTTATTTGGCTTTTGGTTCTACATAGAACCCCTGTTGGATCCATGTAGAAACATTTCCAGAGAGAGGGTTCTCTATGGAACCAAAATAAGTTCCAAGAAGAGCCAAACTTCTACAGGGACAAGCCAAAGAACACTTTTTGGTTCAAGGTCAACCCTTTTGTCATTTTGTGGCACCTTGTTGTATAAATAAGATTATGTCATTCTTGTTTAACAGATTGCAGATTTTAAAAAGTCAATATGGAAAACCAAATAAAATAATTGAACTGTGACTGACCCTCTGGAGCGGTCTGCATCAGGTCGTCTATGCTGGCCCAGATGACTGGCTCCATCTCTGGAGGTACAGACGGTAAGGCCTGGTACAGACGCTCAAAGCTGAGAGACACAACAGACAACAAGAACGTGACGATACAGTACATCAAAAACCCTCCGCAGATACTGTATGACAACACACAAATGCAACAACATTGACTACTTTTCAGTCCAAATTGCAAAATCACAAAGGACATCATACTTCAGATATTTGCTTTGACTATTGGAGCTGTGGTAAAAAAAAAAAAAAAAAGATCTTCAGATTTGATCATTTGATTCATTTTTCAATTCTGGACTTTCTAGACATCTTATCGACTTACATGGGCGTGTAAATTCCACAAGGTAGTTTAATCTGAAAAACATAGAAAAAGGTTTATCAATATAGTGAAATACAGCATTTTTAATGTTTGAAATTCATTTAACATATCCACAAATTATTACTTCTTCAGAGAGCTTGACCAGGTTGTGGAGGAACTCAGGGAGTCTCCTCTCCTTTGGTGACTCAATCAGGTAGTCAAACACTCTGTTGATGACCACATCTTTCTCTGGAAGACCAGGAAGAGGTGACACCACCAGCTCTGCAGTCTGCTCTGGAGAGAGAACCTCCAGGGCCTCCAACTGGAAAGGAACAGAGGGGAGAAGATGTATCAATCATTCTATAGAATACTGGAATGACTTAACATTTTGATATGATTCTATTCTATTTGACATAAAACCATGGTGGCGTAGTCGGCGGCCATTGAGACATACAGGAGAGAAGTCTGTGTTGAGTTCCAGCAGGTCCTTGAGGGATATGAGGACTGAAAACGGCCCCAAGTTCCTCTTCAGCCAGTCTACACTGCTGTTAGTGCTGGACACACAGCCTGAGTCTGTAGGGGGGAAACATAAAACATACTGTTATGATGGAATACCAAGATATAGCATATAGCAATTGACAACAAACAGTTTACTAACAACAAGCCACCATTGTGAGACCCTCTGTGTGCCACTCGTGTTCATACCTGTGGTGTTTATTTTAGACAGGAATGGGCGGATGAAGTTTTTGACCACCAGCTCTTGTCTCATTTGGTCCATGTTGTGGAACTGATCACTAAACTCCCTCAGTCTATAGAAACAAATGCAACAGAATATCAGCTAAATATGCACAACATGATATTGAAATAAATAAATAAATACATTGGTAGCCATCTTTAATTTTCTCGAGAAAGAAGGTATGAACACAAAAAAAAGCAGCTTATGTATGTCGAAAAATGTTTTTCAAACATAATTAAATAATCATGAAGTTAAGAATCATGGGGAAAAATCAACATAATTTGTGTTGAGCCACACTTACACATGCTGGTAAGTCTCACAGCTGAGGTTCTTGCTGCTGAGGCAGTACAGGAAGCCTCCTGATGCAGACGACAGGAACACTCTCAGACGCTCAGAGAACCACTTCCTGATGACATCACTGTCTCTCAGCTGCTCCTCAGTCAGTCTGAAGACTCGGATCTCTCCAATCACATCCAGAGCCTGGGACACCGACGGGCCAATCACTGACATGGACTTGGGAAAAAGAAAAGACATTTGTCATTGTAAGAAACAATGTGATAACACATATGACATAGCCACAAAATAGAGGACAATTTTTAAACATCTATAAACATTATTTAGCATTTTAGAAGCATTTTATTACAATTGATGACCATTTATTCAACATGTATAGATGCCTTACTAAAATAAGCTTCAATCAAGGCCTCAAAAGACAATAGAAACACTTACCATATTGGAGAACATATCCAGAGCCTCATCCAGGACAGAGGACAGTTTAGTTAGCAGCAGCTTCCAGGTCTCTTTAGAGTGAGTGGCGTTTCCAGGCAGTTTGCATTTCAGAAGAGACACCAGCTGCTGTGAGGTGAAGTTTTCCAGCTTCATAAGAGAGACAGAGAAGGGACAGTCAATGAATGAAGGCACACATATGTGTGCTCTGCCAGGGTATTCTGTAGTACTTCTCTGCCTAGAGTTAAAGCAGAAGTGACAGACTAACCGATACACAAGCGTACTCCTCCAGAGTGAAATTGCAGGACACGTCCATTGTAGTTGAGTTTTCCAAGTAACGCTGTAATTCAGTGCTGTAAAAAATATTTAAGAGTGTTAACAGATTTTCGTATCACTGGCAATTGCAGTTGTCTAAATTAATCATGACCAGGGTAGATCTTAGATACAGGTGATGTAACTGGTTACCTGTTGATTCCTTCACAGACTCTGGAATCTTCAAAAGACCATGAAAGAAAAAAAATTGTTTAAGTTTACGCCAATAAATCTCAAGCAGCACAATTTACAGCATATATCAAAACTAGTCGTCAAACATCTAGCTAAATGTTCTTGTCAAAGACAACACTTACCACTGAATGGTGTTATTGGACACTGTCAGAAGGCAAAGAAGACAACAAATAACAAAGTGGTCAATAACAGGGTCATTTAAAAGAAATCAAAGATAGATGTATTTGTATTATGTAGAGATAAATCCTCACCTTAACATTCGTTGCCAAGCAATCTGTCCAAATCAATGCAAAAACCAAAAACAATTTTAATTCATTAATTGTATGGCAACTTGTGGTAGCAATGTGAATATCTTACTTATGTTTAAAATAGCCCATGAACTCTAAGAAAAAAGGGTTCTATCTAGAACCAAAAATAGTTAATTGGCTTGTCCCTGTTGCAGAACACTTTTTAGTTCTACCTAGAACCCTTTTTGGATCCATGTAGAACCATTTCCACAGAGAGGGTTCTATACGGAACCAAAGAGTTCCAACAACAGCCAAACACGGTTCTTCTCCAGGGACAAACCAAAGAACCCTTTCTGGTTCAAGGTAAACTCTGTTTTCATTTTGTGGCAGTGTTGTATCAATAAGATTATGTCATTCTTGTTTAAGAGATTGCATATTTAAAAAAGTCAATATGGAAAACTAAATAAAAGAATTTAACTGTGACTGACCCTCTGGAGCGGTCTGCATCAGGTCGTCTATGCTGGCCCAGATGACTGGCTCCATCTCTGGAGGTACAGACGGTAAGGCCTGGTACAGACGCTCAAAGCTGAGAGACACAACAGACAACAAGAACGTGACTAAACTATGTATCAAAAACCCTCAGCAGACACTGTATGCCAACACACAAATGCAACAACATTTACTGCTTTTCAGTCCAAATTGCAAAATCACAACGTACATCATACATCAGATATTTGCTTTGACTTTGGAGTTGTGAGGTAAAAAAAAGAAGAAAAAAAAAGAAAAAGATCTTCAGATTTGATCATTTGATTCATTTTAATCTTCTCGACTTACATGGATGTGTAAATTCCACAAGGTAGTTTAATCTGAAAAACAGAGAAAAAGGTTTGTCAATATTGTGAAATACAGTATTTTTAATGTTTGAAATTCAGTTATCCTATGCTCAAAGTATTACTTCTTCAGAGAGCTTGACCAGGTGGTACAGGAACTCAGGGAGTCTCCTCTCCTTTGGTGACTCAATCAGGTAGTCAAACACTCTGTTGATGACCACATCTTTCTCTGGAAGACCAGGAAGAGGTGACACCACCAGCTCTGCAGTCTGCTTTGGAGAGAGAACCTCCAGGGCCTCCAACTGGAAAGGAAGAGAGGGGAGAAAATGTATCAATCATTCTACAGAATACTGGAATGACTTAGAACCATGGTGGCGTAGTCGGCGGCCATTGAGACGTACAGGAGAGAAGTCTGTGTTGAGTTCCAGCAGGTCCTTGAGGGATATGAGGACTGAAAACGGCCCCAAGTTCCTCTTCAGCCAGTCTACACTGCTGTTAGTGCTGGACACACAGCCTGAGTCTGCAGGAGGTGAAAACACATCATAGATTAAAAATCAAACTCTTCGAAATAACAGAAAACATTGTGATTTTACTACTTTTTTTTAAAATTCCCCTTCTCTATACGCTTTTTTGGTACAGGCCTACCTGACGTGTTTCTGGACAGGAATGGGTGGATGAAGTTTTTGACCACCAGCTCTTGTCTCATTTCGTCCATTTGGTGGAACTGATTACCAAACTCCCTCAGTCTGTGAGGAATAAATATAACATAATATATGTTCAATATCAATTGCATAAAACTACACTTTATACTCAGTTTAAAACACTCTCCAACCATACATACATGTGCTGATATGACTGACAGCTGATGTTCTTGCTGCTGAGGCAGTACAGGAAGCCTCCTGATGCAGACGACAGGAACACTCTCAGACGCTCAGAGAACCACTTCCTGATGACACCACTGTCTCTCAGCTGCTCCTCAGTCAGTTTGAAGACTCGGATCTCTCCAATCACATCCAGAGCCTGGGACACCGACGGGCCAATCACTGACATGGACTTGGGAAAAAGAAAAGACACTTGTCATTGCAAGGAACAATGTGAATTTAAAGTTTACAATGTGCGCTCTAATTGTAAATTAGTATTCCGGCTTTTGTAAACATCTGCAAGCATACGGAAACAGTCATGTACATTTATAAACAATAATCAAGCTTTTATCGCTGATCCAACACAATAGAAACACCTACCATATTGGAGAACATATCCAGAGCCTCATCCAGGACAGAGGACAGTTTAGTTAGCAGCAGCTTCCAGGTCTCTTTAGAGTGAGTGGCGTTTCCAGGCAGTTTGCATTTCAGAAGAGACACCAGCTGCTGTGAGGTGAAGTTTTCCAGCTTCATAAGAGAGGCAGAGAAGGGACAGTCAATGAATGAATGCACACATATGTGTGCTCTGCCAGGGTATTCTGTAGTACTTCTCTGCCTAGAGTTGAAGCAGAAGTGACAGACTAACCGATACACAAGCGTACTCCTCCAGAGTGAAATTGCAGGGCACGTCCATTGAAGTTGAGTTTTCCAAGTAACGCTGTAAGTCAGTGCTGTAAAAAATATTTAACCGTGTTCACAGATTTTCGTATCACTGGCAATTACAGTTGTCTAAATTAATCATGGCCAGGGTAGATCTTAGATACAGGTGATGTAACTAGTTACCTGTTGATTCCTTCACAGACTCTGGTATCTTCAAAAGACCATGAGAGAAAAATAAATGTTTAAGATTAACCTAATAAATCTCAAGCAGCACAATTTACAGTATATAGCAAATCTATTAGTATTACATCTAGCTAATGTTCTTGTCAAAGACAACACTTACCATTGAATGGTGTTATTGGACACTGTTAAAAGGCAAAGAAGATAACAAATAACAAAGTGGTCAATAACAGGGTCATTTAAAAGAAATCAAAGATAGATGTATTTGTATTATGTAGAGATAAATTCTCACCTTGACATTCGTTGGCAAGCAATCTGTCCAAATCAATGCAAAAAGAACAACAATTTTAACGTATTCATTGTATGGAAGCTTGTTGTAGCAATAAGATTATGTCATTCTTGTTTCACTGCGGCTTTGAAAATGTAAATATGGCAAATTAAAGAATTGAACTGTGACTGACCCTCTGGAGCGGTCTGCATCAGGTCGTCTATGCTGGTCCAGATGACTGGCTCCATCTCTGGAAGTACAGACGGTAAGGCCTGGTACAGACGCTCAAAGCTGAGAGACACAACAGACAACAAGAATGTGACTAAACTGTGTATCAAAAACCCTCAGCAGACACTGTATGCCAACACACAAATGCAACAACATTTACTGGTTTTCAGTCCAAATTGCAAAATCACAACGTACATCATACATCAGATATTTGCTTTGACTTTGGAGTTGTGAGGTAAAAAAAAGAAGAAAAAAAAAGAAAAAGATCTTCAGATTTGATCATTTGATTCATTTTAATCTTCTCGACTTACATGGATGTGTAAATTCCACAAGGTAGTTTAATCTGAAAAACAGAGAAAAAGGTTTGTCAATATTGTGAAATACAGTATTTTTAATGTTTGAAATTCAGTTATCCTATGCTCAAAGTATTACTTCTTCAGAGAGCTTGACCAGGTGGTACAGGAACTCAGGGAGTCTCCTCTCCTTTGGTGACTCAATCAGGTAGTCAAACACTCTGTTGATGACCACATCTTTCTCTGGAAGACCAGGAAGAGGTGACACCACCAGCTCTGCAGTCTGCTTTGGAGAGAGAACCTCCAGGGCCTCCAACTGGAAAGGAAGAGAGGGGAGAAAATGTATCAATCATTCTACAGAATACTGGAATGACTGAGAACCATGGTGGCGTAGTCGGCGGCCATTGAGACGTACAGGAGAGAAGTCTGTGTTGAGTTCCAGCAGGTCCTTGAGGGATATGAGGACTGAAAACGGCCCCAAGTTCCTCTTCAGCCAGTCTACACTGCTGTTAGTGCTGGACACACAGCCTGAGTCTGCAGGAGGTGAAAACACATCATAGATTAAAAATCAAACTCTTCGAAATAACAGAAAACATTGTGATTTTACTACTTTTTTTTTTTTAATTCCCCTTCTCTATAGGCTTTTTTGGTACAGGCCTACCTGACGTGTTTCTGGACAGGAATGGGTGGATGAAGTTTTTGACCACCAGCTCTTGTCTCATTTCGTCCATTTGGTGGAACTGATTACCAAACTCCCTCAGTCTGTGAGGAATAAATATAACATAATATATGTTCAATATCAATTGCATAAAACTACACTTTATACTCAGTTTAAAACACTCTCCAACCATACATACATGTGCTGATATGACTGACAGCTGATGTTCTTGCTGCTGAGGCAGTACAGGAAGCCTCCTGATGCAGACGACAGGAACACTCTCAGACGCTCAGAGAACCACTTCCTGATGACACCACTGTCTCTCAGCTGCTCCTCAGTCAGTTTGAAGACTCGGATCTCTCCAATCACATCCAGAGCCTGGGACACCGACGGGCCAATCACTGACATGGACTTGGGAAAAAGAAAAGACACTTGTCATTGCAAGGAACAATGTGAATTTAAAGTTTACAATGTGCGCTCTAATTGTAAATTAGTATTCCGGCTTTTGTAAACATCTGCAAGCATACGGAAACAGTCATGTACATTTATAAACAATAATCAAGCTTTTATCGCTGATCCAACACAATAGAAACACCTACCATATTGGAGAACATATCCAGAGCCTCATCCAGGACAGAGGACAGTTTAGTTAGCAGCAGCTTCCAGGTCTCTTTAGAGTGAGTGGCGTTTCCAGGCAGTTTGCATTTCAGAAGAGACACCAGCTGCTGTGAGGTGAAGTTTTCCAGCTTCATAAGAGAGACAGAGAAGGGACAGTCAATGAATGAATGCACACATATGTGTGCTCTGCCAGGGTATTCTGTAGTACTTCTCTGCCTAGAGTTGAAGCAGAAGTGACAGACTAACCGATACACAAGCGTACTCCTCCAGAGTGAAATTGCAGGGCACGTCCATTGAAGTTGAGTTTTCCAAGTAACGCTGTAAGTCAGTGCTGTAAAAAATATTTAACCGTGTTCACAGATTTTCGTATCACTGGCAATTACAGTTGTCTAAATTAATCATGGCCAGGGTAGATCTTAGATACAGGTGATGTAACTAGTTACCTGTTGATTCCTTCACAGACTCTGGTATCTTCAAAAGACCATGAGAGAAAAATAAATGTTTAAGATTAACCTAATAAATCTCAAGCAGCACAATTTACAGTATATAGCAAATCTATTAGTATTACATCTAGCTAATGTTCTTGTCAAAGACAACACTTACCATTTAATGGTGTTATTGGACACTGTTAAAAGGCAAAGAAGACAACAAATAACAAAGTGGTCAATAACAGGGTCATTTAAAAGAAATCAAAGATAGATGTATTTGTATTATGTAGAGATAAATCCTCACCTTAACATTCGTTGCCAAGCAATCTGTCCAAATCAATGCAAAAACCAAAAACAATTTTAATTCATTAATTGTATGGCAACTTGTGGTAGCAATGTGAATATCTTACTTATGTTTAAAATAGCCCATGAACTCTAAGAAAAAAGGGTTCTATCTAGAACCAAAAATAGTTAATTGGCTTGTCCCTGTTGCAGAACACTTTTTAGTTCTACCTAGAACCCTTTTTGGATCCATGTAGAACCATTTCCACAGAGAGGGTTCTATACGGAACCAAAGAGTTCCAACAATAGCCAAACACGGTTCTTCTCCAGGGACAAACCAAAGAACCCTTTCTGGTTCAAGGTAAACTCTGTTTTCATTTTGTGGCAGTGTTGTATCAATAAGATTATGTCATTCTTGTTTAAGAGATTGCATATTTAAAAAAGTCAATATGGAAAACTAAATAAAAGAATTTAACTGTGACTGACCCTCTGGAGCGGTCTGCATCAGGTCGTCTATGCTGGCCCAGATGACTGGCTCCATCTCTGGAGGTACAGACGGTAAGGCCTGGTTCAGACGCTCAAAGCTGAGAGACACAACAGACAACAAGAATGTGACGATACAGTACATCAAAAACCCTCAGCAGACACTGTATGCCAACACACAAATGCAACAACATTGACTACTTTTCAGTCCAAATTGCAAAATCACAAAGTACATCATACATCAGATATTTGCTTTGACTTTGGAGTTGTGAGGTAAAAAAAAAGAAGAAAAAAAAAGAAAAAGATCTTCAGATTTGATCATTTGATTCATTTTAATCTTCTCGACTTACATGGATGTGTAAATTCCACAAGGTAGTTTAATCTGAAAAACAGAGAAAAAGGTTTGTCAATATTGTGAAATACAGTATTTTTAATGTTTGAAATTCAGTTATCCTATGCTCAAAGTATTACTTCTTCAGAGAGCTTGACCAGGTGGTACAGGAACTCAGGGAGTCTCCTCTCCTTTGGTGACTCAATCAGGTAGTCAAACACTCTGTTGATGACCACATCTTTCTCTGGAAGACCAGGAAGAGGTGACACCACCAGCTCTGCAGTCTGCTTTGGAGAGAGAACCTCCAGGGCCTCCAACTGGAAAGGAAGAGAGGGGAGAAAATGTATCAATCATTCTACAGAATACTGGAATGACTGAGAACCATGGTGGCGTAGTCGGCGGCCATTGAGACGTACAGGAGAGAAGTCTGTGTTGAGTTCCAGCAGGTCCTTGAGGGATATGAGGACTGAAAACGGCCCCAAGTTCCTCTTCAGCCAGTCTACACTGCTGTTAGTGCTGGACACACAGCCTGAGTCTGCAGGAGGTGAAAACACATCATAGATTAAAAATCAAACTCTTAGAAATAACAGAAAACATTGTGATTTTACTACTTTTTTTTAAAATTCCCCTTCTCTATAGGCTTTTTTGGTACAGGCCTACCTGACGTGTTTCTGGACAGGAATGGGTGGATGAAGTTTTTGACCACCAGCTCTTGTCTCATTTCGTCCATTTGGTGGAACTGATTACCAAACTCCCTCAGTCTGTGAGGAATAAATATAACATAATATAAGTTCAATATCAATTGCATAAAACTACACTTTATACTCAGTTTAAAACACTCTCCAACCATACATACATGTGCTGATATGACTGACAGCTGATGTTCTTGCTGCTGAGGCAGTACAGGAAGCCTCCTGATGCAGACGACAGGAACACTCTCAGACGCTCAGAGAACCACTTCCTGATGACACCACTGTCTCTCAGCTGCTCCTCAGTCAGTTTGAAGACTCGGATCTCTCCAATCACATCCAGAGCCTGGGACACCGACGGGCCAATCACTGACATGGACTTGGGAAAAAGAAAAGACACTTGTCATTGCAAGGAACAATGTGAATTTAAAGTTTACAATGTGCGCTCTAATTGTAAATTAGTATTCCGGCTTTTGTAAACATCTGCAAGCATACGGAAACAGTCATGTACATTTATAAACAATAATCAAGCTTTTATCGCTGATCCAACACAATAGAAACACCTACCATATTGGAGAACATATCCAGAGCCTCATCCAGGACAGAGGACAGTTTAGTTAGCAGCAGCTTCCAGGTCTCTTTAGAGTGAGTGGCGTTTCCAGGCAGTTTGCATTTCAGAAGAGACACCAGCTGCTGTGAGGTGAAGTTTTCCAGCTTCATAAGAGAGACAGAGAAGGGACAGTCAATGAATGAATGCACACATATGTGTGCTCTGCCAGGGTATTCTGTAGTACTTCTCTGCCTAGAGTTGAAGCAGAAGTGACAGACTAACCGATACACAAGCGTACTCCTCCAGAGTGAAATTGCAGGGCACGTCCATTGAAGTTGAGTTTTCCAAGTAACGCTGTAAGTCAGTGCTGTAAAAAATATTTAACCGTGTTCACAGATTTTCGTATCACTGGCAATTACAGTTGTCTAAATTGATCATGGCCAGGGTAGATCTTAGATACAGGTGATGTAACTAGTTACCTGTTGATTCCTTCACAGACTCTGGTATCTTCAAAAGACCATGAGAGAAAAATAAATGTTTAAGATTAACCTAATAAATCTCAAGCAGCACAATTTACAGCATATAGCAAATCTATTAGTATTACATCTAGCTAATGTTCTTGTCAAAGACAACACTTACCATTGAATGGTGTTATTGGACACTGTTAAAAGGCAAAGAAGATAACAAATAACAAAGTGGTCAATAACAGGGTCATTTAAAAGAAATCAAAGATAGATGTATTTGTATTATGTAGAGATAAATTCTCACCTTGACATTCGTTGGCAAGCAATCTGTCCAAATCAATGCAAAAAGAACAACAATTTTAACGTATTCATTGTATGGAAGCTTGTTGTAGCAATAAGATTATGTCATTCTTGTTTCACTGCGGCTTTGAAAATGTAAATATGGCAAATTAAAGACTTGAACTGTGACTGACCCTCTGGAGCGGTCTGCATCAGGTCGTCTATGCTGGTCCAGATGACTGGCTCCATCTCTGGAGGTACAGACGGCAAGGCCTGGTACAGACGCTCAAAGCTGAGAGACACAACAGACAACAAGAACGTGACTAAACGGTGTATCAAAAACCCTCAGCAGATACTGTATGCCAACACACAAATGCAACAACATTGACTGCTTTTCAGTCCAAATTGCTAAATGACAAAGGACATCATACATCAGATATTTGCTTTGATTATTGGAGCTGTGAGGTAAAAAAAAAAGAAAAAAAGAAAAAGATCCTCAGATTTGATCATTTGATTCATTTTTCAATTCTCGACTTTCTCGACATCTTATCGACTTACATGGACGTGTAAATTCCACAAGGTAGTTTAATCTGCAAAACACAGAAGAACATAGAAGATTTATCAATATTGTGAAATATAGTATTTTTTACGTTTGATATTCAGTTAACCTATGCTCAAAGTATTACTTCTTCAGAGAGCATGACCAGGTGGTGCAGGAACTCAGGGAGTCTCCTCTCCTTTGGTGACTCAATCAGGTAATCAAACACTCTGTTGATGACCACATCTTTCTCTGGAAGACCAGGAAGAGGCAACACCACCAGCTCTGCAGTCTGCTTTGGAGAGAGAACCTCCAGAGCCTCCAACTGGAAAGGAAGTGAGGGGAGAAGATGTATCAATCATTCTATAGAATACTGGAATGACTTAGAACCATGGTGGCGTAGTCGGCGGCCATTGAGACGTACAGGAGAGAAGTCTGTGTTGAGTTCCAGCAGGTCCTTGAGGGATATGAGGACTGAAAACGGCCCCAAGTTCCTCTTCAGCCAGTCTACACTGCTGTTCGTGCTGGACACACAGCCTGAGTCTGCAGGAGGTGAAAACACATCATAGAGTAAAAATCAAACACATAGAAAAGACAGAGAAAATTGTGATTTTACCACTTTTTTTTAATTCCCCATCTCTATCGGCTTTTTTGGTCCAGGCCTACCTGATGTGTTTCTGGACAGGAATGGGTGGATGAAGTTTTTGACCACCAGCTCTTGTCTCATTTCGTCCATTTGGTGGAACTGATTACCAAACTCCCTCAGTCTGTGAGGAATAAATATAACATAATATAAGTTCAATATCAATCGCATAAAATTATACTTTATACTCAGTTTAAAACACTCTCCAACCATACATACATGTGCTGGTAAGTCTCACAGCTGAGGTTCTTGCTGCTGAGGCAGTGCAGGAAGCCTCCTGATGCAGACGACAGGAACACACTCAGACGCTCAGAGAACCACTTCCTGATGACATCACTGTCTCTCAGCTGCTCCTCGGTCAGTCTGAAGACTCGGATCTCTCCAATCACATCCAGAGCCTGGGACATCCACATCCGGGGACTAGTCATGTTCCAGGGCTGGAGAAACAATAAAACAAAACAGGAAAAGCTCACATGCATGCATTTGCCAGAGATAACACGGTACATCATCCTTCGATCCATTAAAGTGCTCTCTACCATTTCAGAGAACATATCCAGAGCCTCATCCAGGACAAAGGACAGTTTAGTTAGCAGCAGCTTCCAGGCCTCTTTCGAGTGGGATGTGTTACCAGGCAGTTTGCATCTCAGAAGAGACACCAGGTGTTCGGCTGTGAAGTTGTTCAGCTATTGGAGGAAAAGAGAGATAAAACAAGACATACAGTAGATTTGTTGAGAACCATGTCACTAATGAATCTGTAATGAAGAGCTAACCGACTCTTTGCTCTATGTAATGTAAAAAGAATATTAGTTTTCCTTTATCAACTTTATATTACCTGTGAACAAGCATATTGTTCCAAGCTGAAATTGCAGGGAACCTCAGAAATGTTTCCCATTTGCAGGTGTTGTTGTAGTGCGAAGCTGTGGAGACATGAAAGAAATTAACAAAGAGGATGTTTTCATAGCATGCTAGCTAACTAGCTAGCTAACCAAGCATTAGTACACCGCACAAGCTATCTGTGGTAATCTGCTGTGACGTATTCATACCTGTTGATTCCAGCACAAACTCTGGTTCCTGCAGGGGTCATGAATTAAAGAGATGATATTAGATATCAGAGATAATGTTATACATCATGTATTCGAGAGATAAATATCTCTATTTCAGTGTTGAATAAAGACTTAAATATATGCCAATAAAGCCTACCATTTAGGGGTGTAAATGGACACTGAAAATCAAATCAAATAGAAAGATTGAAATTACAAATGTTATACTGTACAACTACAGTGGAAAGGTTTTCCTTTAGTTTAAATGGATAGTTCACTGTAAAAGCTGTATAACCCCCCCCCCCCCACATACCTTCACTTGGGTTAATACATAAAAGCCTTTTAAATCCTTATCCCGGTTATTTACCACCTTGCACTTCCACATTTTACGATATAATGGAAGTAGAAATTTAAATCACATTTACATCAATGTCTGCTATAGACATGCCAGCTTACCTGGGAACCTTCAATCTGTTTGCAACCTGTGTCAAACAAATAAACAAGCTCAACATCATGTGTGCACGTAGATCACAAAACACTGATAAACACTGATAGAAACGGTGTGTGTGTGTGTGTGTGAGTGTGTGAGTGTGTGTGTGTGTGTGTGTGTGCGTGCGTGTGTGTGTGCATGTGTGCGTGTGTGAAAGTTACCCTCTGGAGCGGTCTGCATCAGGTCGTCTATGCTGGCCCAGATGACTGGCTCCATCTCTGGAGGTACAGACGGTAAGGCCTGGTACAGACGCTCAAAGCTGAGAGACACAACAGACAACAAGATTGTTAAAGCCACCACCGTTTATGGTAAATTATAATCAATATCTTTATAGCATGAAGACAAATGGCTCGTTGGATCCCACAAAATGTGTCGACAAAATGCTGAAGGCCAAAACCATCTGCTCTGTGATGTCACTTACATCACTTGGTAAGATTGGCAGGGCATTCTTATCTGCAAAGTAAGATAAAAGGGTTTATTGGTACCTGAAATATAAAATTGTCCAAAAAACGATTAAAACATGAAACAGAAGGGCTTAGGAAGACTTAATCTTTACAATGACAAGGGAGAGATTCAAGCATTTATAAAGTAAGTAAGCCTTGTGCACCGAAACACACAGCCTCTCTCCTGTTTCTGTCGCTTGAACCAGCTTGATGTACAAGTTACCTCTTCAGACAGCTTGACCAGGTGGTACAGGAACTCTGGGAGTCTCCTCTCCTTTGGTGACTCAATCAGGTAGTCAAACACTCTGTTGATGACCACGTCTTTCTCTGGAGGACCAGGAAGAGGCAGCACCACCAGCTCTGCAGTCTGCTCTGGAGAGAGAACCTCCAGGGCCTCCAACTGGAAAAGAGGAAGAGATGAAGGGAGAAGAAGAAATGATAGTAGAGGAACAATAAAAAGAAGAGAAGAAAGGCAAGTAAGATGTGAGATTCTATACAAGTTCCACTCAAATACAGGGAACATAAAGTCAAACCGTTACTGTTTTACTCACGCCAGAGAAATTGGAGTTCAGATCATACAAGTCTCTCAGAGGAGCGAAAATGGAGAATGAACCAAAGTTCTTGACCAACCAGTCTTCACTGTTATTAGCTGAAGAGATGCATTGTGGATCTGAGGACGAAAGCATCCAAGAACATACAAGATGTTAGTGTTTTAACCTCTTAAGCTGGATGGGCCCAAATTCTGCTTTACTTTGATTATTAACTTGATTATTGATTGCTTTATCTCCTTGTCATGTGTAGTATGTTATTCTGAACTATGATCTGAGCATATCCACACAAAACTTCAAGGTGTCACCTATCAAAAGGCATCCTGCTTTTCCATCTGATCATCATATTTCTAATGTTATAAGCAGTTCAGTTTGGGTCTGGTTTTTAGGCGGAAATTAGTTAGGGTTAGGGTTAGGGTTATATGGCATTCATCTTTGCACATATAGCAATCATCTTCCATATGCAACTGGCCTACTACAACAACTCTATGACTATTGTGTTAGACATTATATAACTCTGAAGCTTGCTGCATAAATCACATAGGCTATTGGTTAGAGTCTGGACACCCCTGAGGGTTCGGAAGTGGTACACCCCACCACAGGTTAGAACCAATCCAATGCCTAGTGCACCTATCATTGGCCAATTAGAACGCATACCTGATGTGTTGTGATTGACAAGGAAGGGGTGGAGGAAGTGTTGGTAGATCATGTGACCTTGCATCGGTAGATAGACGTTGACATCACCATCCATGTGTTCACTCAGCTCCTGCACACTGAGGGGGACAGGTGATTTACCCAATAAACGACACATGACAACGAACAGCCATAGTGTTATGACTTGGCCCGTAACAACAGCACAACAGGATGCTCACAAGCATTTGAATCAATCAACATTATAATTAACGTTTGATTCCTCATTTCAGTAGGTGTCGTTCACTGTCCTCATCATCTCAACAACGTTAGGCCTGTATAATGGTGAGGATCGTGATGAGTAGCTCAGTCATATGGGTGTCATGGTTGTTATCATCATCCATCTGCTGTTTATACTGCTTATACTGCTTATATTGTTCATATTGTTTATACTGTTCATACTGTATATTTTTTAGTACTTCTATTTTATTTTATTTTATTCTATTTTAAAACTTATTGTAGTGTTGCACTACTCTGTGGCACTGTCACTTTTGCATTTCACTGTATACTTGTATGTGACAAATAAAGAATCTTGAATCTTGAATCTTGTATTAAAAGTGTATTATCAACGATAGCTACAGTGCCCTCCGCAAGTATTCAGACAGTTTAGAAGCATCTTCTCATCTTTTGACTCTATACTCCAAAAGTTTGTATTTCACATCAAACAATTATTACGAGGTTAAAGAACAGATTGCCAGCTTTTATTAGATGGTGTTTATATAAATATTGTTTTCACCATTTCGAAAGAACAACACTTTTCTATCCATGGTGTGGTGGTGGTGGTACTCACAGGGCCTGGTAGACCGGGCAGGTGAAGTTCTTGGTGCTGAGGCAGGAGAGAAGGCCGGTGGGCACTGCAGGCAGGAGAGGCAGCAGCTTGATCTGGAACCACAGCCTGATGAATTGTGGGTCGTGGAGGTTCTCCTGGGTCAGAGAGGGCGAGCCCGTCTGGCCAAACACCTCATGGAAGTGGGAAGCCACCTCACTGAAGTTCTGGAAGAGCAGGGTAAATGTTGATTCCATACACAGTAGGTGGGATCAGATCAAATCAAATCAAATCAAATCAAATCAAATAACATTGGATTTATCACAGATATCGCATACAGTTGTAATTGACACAGTGTTTGAGATCAATTCAACAATAAGTAATAAGAAATGACAAAAACTGACAATAAAGTATCAATAGTACTAGTACAATAATGTCAGTGTGCAAGAATATGTGCAATTTTAGGTGCTAACTGTACAGTCCATGGAATATACGTTATTACATATGTGAAGAACTACAAACATGGCTTACACATGTGAAGAACTACAAACATGGCTTACAGCGGTGGAGAATGTCTGGACCAATGAGTTGAGCCGCCCCGTCAGCTCGACAACCAGCCTCATAATCGTCTCTTCTGACATAGTCAGGTTGCTACGGCCGATGCAGTGCAGGACACGAGCCACGTTCTCCACAGCGTTGGTCAACTAAAGAGGGAAAGAGAGGGGGATGAGGGTGGAAGAGAGGGGGAGGGGGGTGAGGGTGGAAGAGAGGGGGAGGGGGTGAGGGTGGAAGAGAGGGGGAGGGGGTGAGGGTGGAAGAGAAGGGGGTGAGGGTGGAAGAGAGGGGGGTGAGGGTGGAAGAGAGGGGGATGAAGGTGGACGAGAGGGGGAGGGGGGAGGGAGGGACATGGATTTATGCACTCACCCCGCAGGTTGATGGTACATCTGATGGTAAGCTGATGGTACAGACATCTGGGGGATGAGAAGTATCATTGTCCATGCCGAGGTTCAAGTAACTATGGAGAAACAGGTTAAACAGGTTATACTGTACATACTGTCTCTGACCAACAGGTTTCGGAATAACTTCTACCCTCACGCCATTAGACTGACACCACCCTTAACCCTAACCCTAATCCTAACCCTAACCCTAACCCTAATCCTAACCCTAACCCTAACCCTAACCCTAACCCTAATCCTAACCCTAACCCTAACCCTAATCCTAACCCTAATCCTAATCCTAACCCTAACCCTAACCCTAACCCTAACCCTAATCCTAATCCTAACCCTAACCCTAACCCTAATCCTAATCCTAACCCTAACCCTAACCCTAACCCTAATCCTAACCCTAACCCTAACCCTAATCCTAACCCTAACCCTAACCCTAATCCTAATCCTAACCCTAACCCTAACCCTAATCCTATCCGGAATACACTTCAGGCCACCGCCCCTCCACCCCCAAGGATAATACATTGTATCTATTATCCTTGTTACATTCTATTGTTGATGTTGTAGAGCTGCTAAGCCTCTGGTATTGAGTTACATTGCATACTTCTAGTCAATGGAATGACAAATAAACGAAACTTGACTTGGAGAGCACTTCCCACCAGCCCAGCCGGTCCACTCCACCCCCACCTCACAACACGGAAACACCCCCACACTCCCACCATCACCCCAGACAGGCAGAGGTCAGGCAGCTTGGGATTGTGCTTGTCATCGACTCCAATGGGGAATGTAGTGTCTGTACTAACAAGGCTAGACTATAGTGCTTCAACTCACAACACTTGGTGGAAGACGGCCTTGAGGCTGCCAGGCAGGTGTTCCTGCTGGGCGGGCAGGACCCTCCGCAGCACGGGCATCACCACATGGAGGTACCAGTCCTCCACGTCCGTCACATCGAACCCGCCTGCCGGTGGCACCGGTGGCAGCAGTGTGGCATTCCGGGATCTGTACTTTCCAGCCAGCTCCGCCAGAGTCCAGTTCAGCACGGCCTGGGTCAGAGTGGTGCTCCTGATCTCAGACAAGTTCCTCTGGGGGGGATGAGGGGAACATCACAAGTAGAAGGGAATGTTGTTGTTGTTGGGTGTATTCCAAAGGCCAATGATAGGTTCTATTCTGTTCTATTTTACTCCATTCTATTCTATTCTATTCTACTCTATTCAATATCTTGTGTCACTGTATGGGCATACAATGTACTCTAATTCTAAAATATTGTGTACGACTGACATTTGAGTGAGAGACAGACAGACGGACAGACGGACAGATGGACAGACGGTCAGACGGACAGACGGTCAGACGGACAGGTGATGTGATGTGCAGTTTACCTGGTGTGTGAGGGAAACAAACTCTCTGATGAAGCTCCCAAAAGGCCTGAAGGCTCCCATGAACCCATTCACCACCTGTGATTGGACGTAATCAGATTTTGCAGAGGTGAATGAGAACTTTCTCTTATTATCATCATCATCAAATTTCCCATAAAAAAAGGAGATTGTCCCTTTATTCAGCAGCAAATTTCCCATAAAACCCCTTTTATTTTTTTTATTTTTTTTAAAACAACACTACAGTAATTACATCCTATTATGTTGAGAGGCTTTTTATGGTCATTCAAGAAGCATTTCACGGTGACAGAATATCAGTGTACTACACCTGTCGGAGGCTGTCCTGTGGTGAGGGGGGGTGGGGTTCGAATGGGTCGTGTGTGGGTCTGGGGGAGTACATGCTGGGGTACCCCGGTGTGGTCCATGTCTGGTTCTCTTCAGGCCGGATGGGGGGACCCCCCATTAGGCTGTGGAAGACCAGGCTGAGGGTCCCGTTGTCCAGCCCCTCCACCTCCGGCCTCAACAGGAGCTCAGCCTTCTGCTCCGGGGAGAGGAGGTGCAGGACCTCCAGCTATGGAGAGATGGAGAGATGATGGAGGGGGGTGGTGGAGAGATGGAGAGATGATGGAGGGGGGGGGGTGGAGAGATGATGGAGGGGGGGGGGGGTGGAGAGATGGAGAGATGATGGAGGGGGGGGTGGAGAGATGGAGAGATGATGGAGGGGGGGGGGGTGGAGAGATGATGGAGGGGGGGGGTGGAGAGATGGAGAGATGATGGAGGGGGGGGGTGGAGAGATGATGGAGGGGGGGGGTGGAGAGATGATGGAGGGGGGGGGTGGAGAGATGATGGAGGGGGGGGGGTGGAGAGATGATGGAGAGAGAGGGGGGGTGGAGAGATGATGGAGAGAGAGGGGGGGTGGAGAGATGATGGAGAGAGAGAGGGGGGGTGGAGAGATGATGGAGGGGGGGGGGGGGTGGAGAGATGGAGAGATGATGGAGGGGGGGGGTGGAGAGATGTTGGGGGGGGGGGGGGTGGAGAGATGGAGAGATGATGGAGGGGGGGGGGTGGAGAGATGATGGAGGGGGGGGGTGGAGAGATGGAGAGATGATGGAGGGGGGGGGTGGAGAGATGGAGAGATGATGGAGAGAGAGAGGGGGGGGTGGAGAGATGATGGAGAGAGAGAGGGGGGGAGAGATGGAGAGATGATGGAGAGAGAGAGAGGGGGGGAGAGATGATGGAGAGAGAGAGAGGGGGGTGGAGAGATGGAGAGAGAGAGAGGGGGGGAGAGATGATGGAGAGAGAGAGAGGGGGGTGGAGAGATGGAGAGATGATGGAGAGAGAGAGAGGGGGGTGGAGAGATGATGGAGAGAGAGAGAGGGGGGGAGAGATGGAGAGATGATGGAGAGAGAGAGAGGGGGGGAGAGATGGAGAGATGATAGGGGTGGGGGTGGGGGTGTGATGAAGTAGTATCAGGGGTGTGACGGTGGAGGTGTCAAGGGTGTGTGTGTGTGTGTGTGTGTGTGTGACTCACCCCGCTGAAGACCATGTTCAGTGCTGTGAAGTCCTTCATACGGGCCATGGCCTTGAACGAGCCAAAGTTTCTCATCAGCCAATCTTCACTGCCCTCCCCGGGCCTCACACAGCCTACACACACACACACACACACACACACACACACACACACACACACACACACACACACACACACACACCACACACACACACACACACACACACACACACACACACACACACACACACACACCACACACACACACACACACACACACACACACACACACACACACACACACACACACACACCACACACACACAAACACACACAAACAACACACACACACACACACACACACACACACACACAGACACACAATAGGAATGTGGTTAACACAACCGTGACATAACAAATGCATAGGAGTGGCTGTGTTCTGTTGTTAGCTACTGTTGGTCATTCGGAAATGAATATGCTATGAACTACCATACAGTGTTATGTCATGTTATAAGCGGTTATAAGCATGTTATGTCATACCAGCTGCTCTCTCCCCAGACAGGAAGGGGTACATGAAGAACATATAGATCCACTTCTGTCGGACAGGATCCATCTCAGAGAAATGAAGACTCAACTCATTCACCCTGCGGGGGGGGGGAGGGGGGGGGAGAGAGAGAGAGGGGGCAGAGAGAGAGAGAGAGGGGGAGAGAGAAAGAGAGAGAGAGAAAGAGAGAGAGAGAGGGGGAGAGAGAGAGAGAGAGGGGGGGGGAGAGAGAGAGAGAGAGAGAGGGGGAGAGAGAGAGGGGGGGAGAGAGAGAGAGAGAGAGGGGGGGGGGAGAGAGAGAGGGAGAGAGAGAGAGAGAGAGAGAGAGAGAGAGGGAGGGAGGGAGGGAAGGAGGGTGGTTAGATTGATGCTAATTTGTAGATCATGAATACTTGTTTCAATACTGAGACAGAGGGAGAAAGGGAGAGAGAGAGATGGAGGAAAAGAGAGGTGTCCTAATAAATAGTCACCAGCAGGTGGCACTACACAGGGGTGAGTTTCCCTGCATGGCAACCAACTAAAGACAGTTTTACTCTCTAGAATACAATATGACAGAATGGAATAATATAGAATAGAATAGAATGAAATACAACACAATAGAATTGAGCTGAATTGAATTCAAAAATAGCTCCTGTGGCCTATATATACGCCATTTAGCTGACGCTTTTATCCAAAGTGACTTACATTGCAGTGAGCGCGTACATTTCAGTATATATGGTCCCAGCGGGAATCGAACCCACAACCTAGGCGTTGTTAGCGCCGTGCTCTAGGGACTGAGCCACAGAGGAGCACTTACACAGTCTGGTAGGTGCTGCAGCTGAAATTCTTGGTGCTGAGGCAGGACAGGAAGTGGCTGGAGATGCTGCTCAGTAAGGGCCTGAGTTTGACCTCCATCCACACCTTGACGAGGGCCTCGTCCTCGAAGGCCTCTGCCTCAGGGTCCACCTCCAGCCCCAGTTCCAGACCCAGGAGCGGGCCCTGGGCGAAGCTGGACCTCTGGAGAGGGTGAGAGACAAGGGAAGGGAAGGACAGTGATTTAGCCCACGTCTCAAATGGCACCCTATTCCAGATGCACTCATTCCTTAAACAGTGCCCTCCAGACGTGTTGGAAAGATGGAGCATTTAGTCTTCTTTTAGCTCTATACTCCAACGGTTTGCTTCCTCTTCCCAATACTTATGGAGGCCACTCTAGAGTGTAATTAAAATACTTTTGAATGCTTTTTGGCCTATTCGAAGGCCCCATTGTTGCCAGGCAAACTCAACCAACCACAGGTAGGCAGTTGAAAATGACTTAAAATACAATTTGAACCGTGATCCGATTTGGACCGGTGCCAACATTCCGTGTGTGCGTCATTCTAGAACAATGGAACTAGAACATTCCCAATCTGTGTGATTGATGTACCATGAAGGAGTAGACATCCAGGACTGCATCGATCATTCCCTCCAGGTTCTGCATGTGGTCTCTGCCCGCGTCAGTCGACGGTAATCCCACACACTGTAGGAAGCGTGAGGTGGAATCGGGACCCTTGGAATAACGAGAGAAAGGATCAGGGTCACATGATGATGGTTTTATTCCTGTGATATTGTATTTGTGAAATGTAATGTGAAATGTGTGAAATGTATTTGTTGTAAGTCGCTAAATGCCATGAATGTAAATGTATCAGAAAGATTTCTTGGTCTGCGACTAGAGTGAGATACAGATCGTCATGGTTTCCTGGTGCGTGTCATTAAGAATCGTGTCTATGCAAGTTGACTGTCAATACGACTGTCTTCATCTCTGATATGACTGTGACGATCAAGCAGAAGTAATGCCCGGCATTGTTCCTGACCAAGAAAAACCCGATAACCAGGTCCAGTAGGTACAGGTGCAGTCCATTTTTGGCTTTAACTTTTTAACTTTGCATATTTACATCTTATAAATGTTCATATATATTTATTAAGTGGCTCATATAATAGGAGAGATGGCAACATATGGGAAGGCCTGGAGTTACTAATCATAATCATACTGTGCAGGACGTTGATGGTATGTAAGGCAAACCTGTTTACAATTCCCTAAATCATTCTAACCCTTTACCCAGTGAGATGTGTGGGTAGAGAGAGAGAGAGAGAGAGAGAGAGAGGGATTGAGAGAGAGATAGAGAGGGAGAGAGAGAGAGAGAGGGAGAGAGGGATTGAGAGAGAGATAGAGAGAGAGAGAGAGAGAGAGAGAGAGAGAGAGAGAGAGGGAGAGAGAGAGAGAGAGGGAGAGAGACAGAGACAGAGAGAGAGAGAGAGAGAGAGAGAGAGAGAGAATGCTGGACTCACTATACATGTTTGTTGCGCAACACAGTCTTCCTCTCTGTAGGTTTCCGTCAGTGAAGCAGGGGACGGCATCAAGAAACAAAAGAAAATGTCAACAAAAAAAAAAATCTTTACATCGCTCTGCTAAAAATAAATTCATTATGAATACAAAAGAGCATCTACAACATCATCTTCTGCATAATGGATGGTTTAGTTTTTGAAACGGGGAAATTGTTTCTGTCACACATAGAAATGGAATGTGTCACAGACTATTCTCACCTTTGTGCACCTGAAGTTCCTGTGGAAACAAAATGGCCCGTGTGATACGTTTGATTCCTTGCTGTGTTTCATGTTTGTTTCATGTTTGTTTCATAACGAAAAGTGTTACGTTCCTTTAATCTGAGAGCAAAACAAATAGCAACTGAACGTATCCCACTCATCATAACACAAATGTCCTAACTTATCAAGATGTCAACAGTTTGAGAACACTGGATAGGTCTACTGTACATGCAGCGAAGCAGAAAGGTCTTGTAGCAGAAAGGAAACCAATGAGACATCTTTATTATTTATTTTTTTAAATATGTTTTTAGGGCATTTTTGCTTTATTGGGATAGAGACAGTAGAGATTGACAGGAAGAATGGGTGAGAGAGAGGAGGGATGACATGCAGGATATGTCGAGGGCCGGAATCGAACCAGGAACCTTGCGATTACGTGGCAGTATTCGTGTGCTACGCCAACAAGCCCCCCACATTTTACATTTTTGACATTTAGCAGATTACATTTGTCTCAAGTAAGTGGGTCATCTATACATGCAGGTGAAACGTCTCCCCTCCGTCCCTTATCTTGCCTTTGTTTTGCTGCGGCGTGTTAAATGTATTAACGTGTGTGAGTTAGCCAGCAGGACTCACCCCAGCAGTTTGAATGTATTAACGTGTGTGAGTTAGCCAGCAGGACTCACCCCAGCAGTTTGAATGTATTAACGTGTGTGAGTTAGCCAGCAGGACTCACCCCAGCAGTTTGCCGTGAGGTAAACCAGGAGAAAGAGGTGACCCGGTGTCATGACGGCACAGTGCTTCTCATAAGGTCAGGTGGTCTCAGGGGAAATCGCTGGGGAGAGAACAAGAGAGAAACAGGTTATGCAGACACGACTAATTATAGGCGTGTTCAGTCTGACCCTGTACGGCAGTACGGTTCCAAAACCAAGGGTTCTTTGGCTGTTCCTGTGGGAGAACCCTTTTGGGTTCCAAGTAGAACCCAGGGTTCTACTGTACATGGGGGGGGGTTGCTTGGAGCCCAAGCGGTTTTAGACGATGTAACCCAAATGGTGACAGCTGAAGGACAGCTTAGGTTTTAGGTAGTGTAACCGTCCCCAAATGTCCCATGCATAAGCATATCCTCTTAAAATCCATGCCCTATTTGACTAATATTTGCCTAAAAACCAGGCCCAAACTAAACTGCTCATAACATTCGAAATATGATGATCAGATGCAAAAGCATGATGCCATTTGATAGGTGACACCTTGACGTTTTGTGTGGATGTGCTCAGATCAGAATTTGGGCCCAATTACGGGCCTGTGGCGCTTAAGACGTTATCTCAGCTGTGTGACTGTGTTTCTGTCTCTGACTAGCCTCCAGGATCGTTGTCTTGTGGTGTGTTTTGTTTTGTGTGGAACCTCAGAAATAGTTGGCAAGGACCCAAACAGCAATACCAGACAGACTGTCTAGGTCCAGGCTAAGGATGAGTTGCACTTTGAATAAACCATTATGGCATATTAATAACTATGGCACTGGCATTAATAA